>NW_027328147.1:1953526-2279113 GCF_047675955.1 Chlorocebus sabaeus | reverse complement strand
ATTTGGAAGCCCATAGAGGGCTATGGTGAAAAAGGAAATATCTTACGTTCAAAACAGGAAAGAACCTTTCTGAGAAACTGCTCTGTGTTCTCTTAATTCATCTCACAGAGTTACAGGTTTCCTTTCAAGAAGTCTTTCGCTAAGGCTGTTCTTGTGGAATTGTCAAAGGGATATTTGGAAGCCCATAGAGGGCTATGGTGAAAAAGGAAATATCTTCCGTTCAAAACTGGAAAGAAGCTTTCTGAGAAACTGCTCTGTGTTCTGTGAATTCATCCCACAGAGTTACATCTTTCCCTTCAGGAAGCCTTACGGTAAGGCTGTTCTTGTGGAATTGGCAAAGGGATATTTGGAAGCCCATAGAGGGCTATGGTGAAAAAGGAAATATCTTCCGTTCAAAACAGGAAAGAAACTTTCTGAGAAACTGCTCTGTGTTCTGTTAATTCATCTCACAG
This sequence comes from Chlorocebus sabaeus, assembly GCF_047675955.1. Taxonomy (NCBI): domain Eukaryota; kingdom Metazoa; phylum Chordata; class Mammalia; order Primates; family Cercopithecidae; genus Chlorocebus; species Chlorocebus sabaeus. The sequence goes on along the minus strand of NW_027328147.1, from coordinate 2,278,661 downwards.
AGTTACATCTTTCCCTTCAAGAAGCCTTTCGCTAAGGCTGTTCTTGTGGAATTGGCAAAGGGATATTTGGAAGCCCATAGAGGGCTATGGTGAAAAAGGAAATATCTTCCGTTCAAAACTGGAAAGAAGCTTTCTGAGAGACTGCTCTGTGTTCTGTGAATTCATCTCACAGAGTTACATCTTTCCCTTCAAGAAGCCTTTCGCTAAGGCTGTTCTTGTGGAATTGGCAAAGGGATATTTGGAAACCCCTAGAGAGCAATGGTGAAAAAGGAAATATATTCCGCTCAAAACTGGAAAGAAACTTTCTGAGAAACTGCTCCGTGTTCTGTTAATTCATCCCACAGAGTTACATCTTTCCCTTCAAGAAGCCTTTCGTTAAGACTGTTCTTGTGGAATTGTAAAAGGGATATTTGGAAGCCCATAGTGGCCTATGGTGAAAAAGGAAATATCTTCCGTTCAAAACAGGAAAGAAGCTTTCTGAGAAACTGCTCTGTGTCCTCTTAATTCATCTCACAGAGTTACATGTTTCCTTTCAAGAAGTCTTTCGCTAAGGCTGTTCTTGTGGAATTGGCAAAGGGATATTTGGAAGCCCATAGAGGGCTATGGTGAAAAAGGAAATATCTTACGTTCAAAACAGGAAAGAAGCTTTCTGAGAAACTGCTCTGTGTTCTCTTAATTCATCTCACAGAGTTACAGGTTTCCTTTCAAGAAGTCTTTCGCTAAGGCTGTTCTTGTGGAATTGTCAAAGGGATATTTGGAAGCCCATAGAGGGCTATGGTGAAAAAGGAAATATCTTCCGTTCAAAACTGGAAAGAAGCTTTCTGAGAAACTGCTCTGTGTTCTGTGAATTCATCCCACAGAGTTACATCTTTCCCTTCAGGAAGCCTTACGGTAAGGCTGTTCTTGTGGAATTGGCAAAGGGATATTTGGAAGCCCATAGAGGGCTATGGTGAAAAAGGAAATATCTTCCGTTCAAAACAGGAATGAAACTTTCTGAGAAACTGCTCTGTGTTCTGTTAATTCATCTCACAGAGTTACATCTTTTTCTTCAAGAAGCCTTTCGCTAAGGCTGTTCTTGTGGAATTGGCAAAGGGATATTTGGAAGCCCATGGAGGGCTATGTTGAAAAAGGAAATATCTTCCGTTCAAAACAGGAAAGAAACTTTCTGAGAAACTGCTCTGTGTTCTGTTAATTCATCTCACAGAGTTACATCTTTCCCTTCAATAAGCCTTTCGCTAAGGCAATTCTTGTGGAATTGGCAAAGGGATATTTGGAAGCCCTTAGAGGGCTATGGTGAAAAAGGAAATATCTTCCCTTCAAAACTGGAAAGAAGCTTTCTGAGAAACTGCTCTGTGTTCTGTGAATTCATCTCACAGAGTTACATCTTTCCCTTCAAGAAGCCTTCGGTAAGGCTGTTCTTGTGGAATTGGCAAAGGGATATTTGGAAGCCCATAGAGGGCTATGGTGAAAAAGGAAATATCTTCCGTTCAAAACTGGAAAGAAGCTTTCTGAGAAACTGCTCTGTGTTCTGTTAATTCATCTCACAGAGGTACATCTTTCCCTTCAAGAAGCCATTCGCTAAAGGATGTTCTTGTGGAATTGGAAAAGGGATATTTGGAAGTCCATAGAGGGCTATGGTGAAAAAGGAAATATCTTCCATTCAAAACTGGAAAGAAGCTTTCTGAGAAACTGCTCTGTGTTCTGTGAATTCATCTGACAGAGTTACATCTTTCCCTTCAAGAAGCCTTTCGCTAAGGCTGTTCTTGTGGAATTGGCAAAGGGATATTTGGAAGCCATAGAGGGCTACGGTGAAAAAGGAAATATCTTCCGTTCAAAACTGGAAAGAAGCTTTCTGAGAAACTGCTCTGTGTTCTGTGAATTCATCTCACAGAGTTTCATCTTTCCCTTCAAGAAGCATTTCGCTAAGGCTGTTCTTGTGGAATTGGGAAAGATATATTTGGAAGCCCATAAAGGGTTATGGTGAAAAAGGAAATATCTTCCATTCAAAACAGGAAAGAACCTTTCTGAGAAACTGCTCTGTGTTCTCTTAATTCATCTCACAGAGTTCCATGTTTCCCTTCAAGAAGCCTTTCGCTAAGGCTGTTCTTGAGGAATTGGCAAAGGGATATTTGGAAGCCCGTAGAGGGCTATGGTGAAAAAGGAAATATCTTCCGTTCAATACTGGAAAGAAGCTTTCTGAGAAACTGCTCTGTGTTCTGTTAATTCATCTCACAGAGTTACATTTTCCCTTCAAGAAGCCTTTCGCTAAGGCTGTTCTTGTGGAATTGGCAAAGGGATATTTGGAATCCCATAGAGGGCTATGGTGAAAAAGGAAATATCTTCCGTTCAAAACTGGAAAGAAGCTTTCTGAGAGACTGCTCTGTGTTCTGTGAATTCATCTCACAGAGTTACATCTTTCCCTTCAAGAAGCCTTTCGCTAAGGCTGTTCTTCTGGAATTGGCAAGGGGATATTTGGAAACCCCTAGAGAGCAATGGTGAAAAAGGAAATATATTCCGCTCAAAACTGGAAAGAAACTCTCTGAGAAACTGCTCCGTGTTCTGTTAATTCATCCCACAGAGTTACATCTTTCCCTTCAAGAAGCCTTTCGTTAAGACTGTTCTTGTGGAATTTTCAAAGGGATATTTGGAAGCCCATAGAGGGCTATGGTGAAAAAGGAAATATCTTACGTTCAAAACAGGAAAGAACCTTTCTGAGAAACTGCTCTGTGTTCTCTTAATTCATCTCACAGAGTTACAGGTTTCCTTTCAAGAAGTCTTTCGCTAAGGCTGTTCTTGTGGAATTGTCAAAGGGATATTTGGAAGCCCACAGAGGGCTATGGTGAAAAAGGAAATATCTTCCGTTCAAAACTGGAAAGAAGCTTTCTGAGAAACTGCTCTGTGTTCTGTGAATTCATCCCACAGAGTTACATCTTTCCCTTCAGGAAGCCTTACGGTAAGGCTGTTCTTGTGGAATTGGCAAAGGGATATTTGGAAGCCCATAGAGGGCTATGGTGAAAAAGGAAATATCTTCCGTTCAAAACAGGAAAGAAACTTTCTGAGAAACTGCTCTGTGTTCTGTTAATTCATCTCACAGAGTTACATCTTTTTCTTCAAGAAGCCTTTCGCTAAGGCTGTTCTTGTGGAATTGGCAAAGGGATATTTGGAAGCCCATAGAGGGCTATGGTGAAAAAGGAAATATCTTCCGTTCAAAACTGGAAAGAAGCTTTCTGAGAGACTGCTCTGTGTTCTGTGAATTCATCTCACAGAGTTACATCTTTCCCTTCAAGAAGCCTTTCGCTAAGGCTGTTCTTGTGGAATTGGCAAAGGGATATTTGGAAACCCCTAGAGAGCAATGGTGAAAAAGGAAATATATTCCGCTCAAAACTGGAAAGAAACTTTCTGAGAAACTGCTCCGTGTTCTGTTAATTCATCCCACAGAGTTACATCTTTCCCTTCAAGAAGCCTTTCGTTAAGACTGTTCTTGTGGAATTGTAAAAGGGATATTTGGAAGCCCATAGAGGCCTATGGTGAAAAAGGAAATATCTTCCGTTCAAAACAGGAAAGAAGCTTTCTGAGAAACTGCTCTGTGTCCTCTTAATTCATCTCACAGAGTTACATGTTTCCTTTCAAGAAGTCTTTCGCTAAGGCTGTTCTTGTGGAATTGGCAAAGGGATATTTGGAAGCCCATAGAGGGCTATGGTGAAAAAGGAAATATCTTACGTTCAAAACAGGAAAGAAGCTTTCTGAGAAACTGCTCTGTGTTCTCTTAATTCATCTCACAGAGTTACAGGTTTCCTTTCAAGAAGTCTTTCGCTAAGGCTGTTCTTGTGGAATTGTCAAAGGGATATTTGGAAGCCCATAGAGGGCTATGGTGAAAAAGGAAATATCTTCCGTTCAAAACTGGAAAGAAGCTTTCTGAGAAACTGCTCTGTGTTCTGTGAATTCATCCCACAGAGTTACATCTTTCCCTTCAGGAAGCCTTACGGTAAGGCTGTTCTTGTGGAATTGGCAAAGGGATATTTGGAAGCCCATAGAGGGCTATGGTGAAAAAGGAAATATCTTCCGTTCAAAACAGGAATGAAACTTTCTGAGAAACTGCTCTGTGTTCTGTTAATTCATCTCACAGAGTTACATCTTTTTCTTCAAGAAGCCTTTCGCTAAGGCTGTTCTTGTGGAATTGGCAAAGGGATATTTGGAAGCCCATGGAGGGCTATGTTGAAAAAGGAAATATCTTCCGTTCAAAACAGGAAAGAAACTTTCTGAGAAACTGCTCTGTGTTCTGTTAATTCATCTCACAGAGTTACATCTTTCCCTTCAATAAGCCTTTCGCTAAGGCAATTCTTGTGGAATTGGCAAAGGGATATTTGGAAGCCCTTAGAGGGCTATGGTGAAAAAGGAAATATCTTCCCTTCAAAACTGGAAAGAAGCTTTCTGAGAAACTGCTCTGTGTTCTGTGAATTCATCTCACAGAGTTACATCTTTCCCTTCAAGAAGCCTTCGGTAAGGCTGTTCTTGTGGAATTGGCAAAGGGATATTTAGAAGCCCATAGAGGGCTATGGTGAAAAAGGAAATATCTTCCGTTCAAAACTGGAAAGAAGCTTTCTGAGAAACTGCTCTGTGTTCTGTTAATTCATCTCACAGAGGTACATCTTTCCCTTCAAGAAGCCATTCGCTAAAGGATGTTCTTGTGGAATTGGAAATGGGATATTTGGAAGTCCATAGAGGGCTATGGTGAAAAAGGAAATATCTTCCATTCAAAACTGGAAAGAAGCTTTCTGAGAAACTGCTCTGTGTTCTGTGAATTCATCTGACAGAGTTACATCTTTCCCTTCAAGAAGCCTTTCGCTAAGGCTGTTCTTGTGGAATTGGCAAAGGGATATTTGGAAGCCATAGAGGGCTACGGTGAAAAAGGAAATATCTTCCGTTCAAAACTGGAAAGAAGCTTTCTGAGAAACTGCTCTGTGTTCTGTGAATTCATCTCACAGAGTTTCATCTTTCCCTTCAAGAAGCATTTCGCTAAGGCTGTTCTTGTGGAATTGGGAAAGATATATTTGGAAGCCCATAAAGGGTTATGGTGAAAAAGGAAATATCTTCCATTCAAAACAGGAAAGAACCTTTCTGAGAAACTGCTCTGTGTTCTCTTAATTCATCTCACAGAGTTCCATGTTTCCCTTCAAGAAGCCTTTCGCTAAGGCTGTTCTTGAGGAATTGGCAAAGGGATATTTGGAAGCCCGTAGAGGGCTATGGTGAAAAAGGAAATATCTTCCGTTCAATACTGGAAAGAAGCTTTCTGAGAAACTGCTCTGTGTTCTGTTAATTCATCTCACAGAGTTACATTTTCCCTTCAAGAAGCCTTTCGCTAAGGCTGTTCTTGTGGAATTGGCAAAGGGATATTTGGAATCCCATAGAGGGCTATGGTGAAAAAGGAAATATCTTCCGTTCAAAACTGGAAAGAAGCTTTCTGAGAGACGGCTCTGTGTTCTGTGAATTCATCTCACAGAGTTACATCTTTCCCTTCAAGAAGCCTTTCGCTAAGGCTGTTCTTCTGGAATTGGCAAGGGGATATTTGGAAACCCCTAGAGAGCAATGGTGAAAAAGGAAATATATTCCGCTCAAAACTGGAAAGAAACTCTCTGAGAAACTGCTCCGTGTTCTGTTAATTCATCCCACAGAGTTACATCTTTCCCTTCAAGAAGCCTTTCGTTAAGACTGTTCTTGTGGAATTTTCAAAGGGATATTTGGAAGCCCATAGAGGGCTATGGTGAAAAAGGAAATATCTTACGTTCAAAACAGGAAAGAACCTTTCTGAGAAACTGCTCTGTGTTCTCTTAATTCATCTCACAGAGTTACAGGTTTCCTTTCAAGAAGTCTTTCGCTAAGGCTGTTCTTGTGGAATTGTCAAAGGGATATTTGGAAGCCCACAGAGGGCTATGGTGAAAAAGGAAATATCTTCCGTTCAAAACTGGAAAGAAGCTTTCTGAGAAACTGCTCTGTGTTCTGTGAATTCATCCCACAGAGTTACATCTTTCCCTTCAGGAAGCCTTACGGTAAGGCTGTTCTTGTGGAATTGGCAAAGGGATATTTGGAAGCCCATAGAGGGCTATGGTGAAAAAGGAAATATCTTCCGTTCAAAACAGGAAAGAAACTTTCTGAGAAACTGCTCTGTGTTCTGTTAATTCATCTCACAGAGTTACATCTTTTTCTTCAAGAAGCCTTTCGCTAAGGCTGTTCTTGTGGAATTGGCAAAGGGATATTTGGAAGCCCATAGAGGGCTATGGTGAAAAAGGAAATATCTTCCGTTCAAAACTGGAAAGAAGCTTTCTGAGAGACTGCTCTGTGTTCTGTGAATTCATCTCACAGAGTTACATCTTTCCCTTCAAGAAGCCTTTCGCTAAGGCTGTTCTTGTGGAATTGGCAAAGGGATATTTGGAAACCCCTAGAGAGCAATGGTGAAAAAGGAAATATATTCCGCTCAAAACTGGAAAGAAACTTTCTGAGAAACTGCTCCGTGTTCTGTTAATTCATCCCACAGAGTTACATCTTTCCCTTCAAGAAGCCTTTCGTTAAGACTGTTCTTGTGGAATTGTAAAAGGGATATTTGGAAGCCCATAGAGGCCTATGGTGAAAAAGGAAATATCTTACGTTCAAAACAGGAAAGAAGCTTTCTGAGAAACTGCTCTGTGTCCTCTTAATTCATCTCACAGAGTTACATGTTTCCTTTCAAGAAGTCTTTCGCTAAGGCTGTTCTTGTGGAATTGGCAAAGGGATATTTGGAAGCCCATAGAGGGCTATGGTGAAAAAGGAAATATCTTACGTTCAAAACAGGAAAGAAGCTTTCTGAGAAACTGCTCTGTGTTCTCTTAATTCATCTCACAGAGTTACAGGTTTCCTTTCAAGAAGTCTTTCGCTAAGGCTGTTCTTGTGGAATTGTCAAAGGGATATTTGGAAGCCCATAGAGGGCTATGGTGAAAAAGGAAATATCTTCCCTTCAAAACTGGAAAGAAGCTTTCTGAGAAACTGCTCTGTGTTCTGTGAATTCATCTCACAGAGTTACATCTTTCCCTTCAAGAAGCCTTCGGTAAGGCTGTTCTTGTGGAAATGGCAAAGGGATATTTGGAAGCCCATAGAGGGCTATGGTGAAAAAGGAAATATCTTCCGTTCAAAACTGGAAAGAAGCTTTCTGAGAAACTGCTCTGTGTTCTGTTAATTCATCTCACAGAGGTACATCTTTCCCTTCAAGAAGCCATTCGCTAAAGGATGTTCTTGTGGAATTGGAAAAGGGATATTTGGAAGTCCATAGAGGGCTATGGTGAAAAAGGAAATATCTTCCATTCAAAACTGGAAAGAAGCTTTCTGAGAAACTGCTCTGTGTTCTGTGAATTCATCTGACAGAGTTACATCTTTCCCTTCAAGAAGCCTTTCGCTAAGGCTGTTCTTGTGGAATTGGCAAAGGGATATTTGGAAGCCATAGAGGGCTACGGTGAAAAAGGAAATATCTTCCGTTCAAAACTGGAAAGAAGCTTTCTGAGAAACTGCTCTGTGTTCTGTGAATTCATCTCACAGAGTTTCATCTTTCCCTTCAAGAAGCATTTCGCTAAGGCTGTTCTTGTGGAATTGGGAAAGATATATTTGGAAGCCCATAAAGGGTTATGGTGAAAAAGGAAATATCTTCCATTCAAAACAGGAAAGAACCTTTCTGAGAAACTGCTCTGTGTTCTCTTAATTCATGTCACAGAGTTCCATGTTTCCCTTCAAGAAGCCTTTCGCTAAGGCTGTTCTTGTGGAATTGGGAAAGGGATATTTGGAAGCCCATAGAGGGCTATGGTGAAAAAGGAAATATTTTCCGTTCAAAACTGGAAGGAAGCTTTCTGAGAGACTGCTCTGTGTTCTGTGATTTCATCTCACAGAGTTACATCTTTCCCTTCAAGAAGACTTTCGCTAAGGCTGTTCTTGTGGAATTGGCAAAGGGATATTTGGAAGCCCATAGAGGGCTATGGTGAAAAAGGAAATAACTTCCGTTCAATACTGGAAAGAAGCTTTCTGAGAAACTGCTCTGTGTTCTGTTAATTCATCTCACAGAGTTACATTTTCCCTTCAAGAAGCCTTTCGCTAAGGCTGTTCTTGTGGAATTGGCAAAGGGATATTTGGAATCCCATAGAGGGCTATGGTGAAAAAGGAAATATCTTCCGTTCAAAACTGGAAAGAAGCTTTCTGAGAAACTGCTCTGTGTTCTGTGAATTCATATCACAGAGTTACATCTTTCCCTTCAAGAAGCCTTTCGCTAAGGCTGTTCTTGTGGAATTGGCAAAGGGATATTTGGAAGCCCATAGAGGGCTACGGTGAAAAAGGAAATATCTTCCGTTGAAAACTGGAAAGAAGCTTTCTTAGAAACTGCTCTGTGTTCTGTTAATTCATCTCACAGAGTTACATCTTTCCATTCAAGAATCCTTTCGCGAAGGCTGTTCTTGTGGAATTGTCAAAGGGATATTTGGAAGCCCATAGAGGGCTATGGTGAAAAAGGAAATATCTTCCGTTCAAAACTGGAAAGAAGCTTCGGAGAAACTGCTCTGTGTTCTGTGAATTCATCTGACAGAGGTACATCTTTCCCTTCTAGAAGCCTTTCGCTAAGGCTGTTCTTGTGGAATTGGGAAAGATATATTTGGAATCCCATAAAGGGTTATTGTGAAAAAGGAAATATCTTCCATTCAAAACAGGAAAGAACCTTTCTGAGAAACTGCTCTGTGTTCTCTTAATTCATCTCACAGAGTTACATGTTTCCTTCAAGAAGCCTTTCGCTAAGGCTGTTCTTGTGGAATTGGCAAAGGGATATTTGGAAGCCATTAGAGGGCTATGGTGAAAAAGGAAATATCTTCCGTTCAAAACTGGAAAGAAGCTTTCTGAGAGACTGCTCTGTGTTCTGTGAATTCATCTCACAGAGTTACATCTTTCCCTTCAAGAAGCCATTCGCTAAGGCTGTTCTTGTGGAATTGGCAAAGGGATATTTGGAAACCCCTAGAGAGCAATGGTGAAAAAGGAAATATATTCCGCTCAAAACTGGAAAGAAACTCTCTGAGAAACTGCTCCGTGTTCTGTTAATTCATCCCACAGAGTTACATCTTTCCCTTCAAGAAGCCTTTCGTTAAGACTGTTCTTGTGGAATTTTCAAAGGGATATTTGGAAGCCCATAGAGGGCTATGGTGAAAAAGGAAATATCTTACGTTCAAAACAGGAAAGAACCTTTCTGAGAAACTGCTCTGTGTTCTCTTAATTCATCTCACAGAGTTACAGGTTTCCTTTCAAGAAGTCTTTCGCTAAGGCTGTTCTTGTGGAATTGTCAAAGGGATATTTGGAAGCCCATAGAGGGCTATGGTGAAAAAGGAAATATCTTCCGTTCAAAACTGGAAAGAAGCTTTCTGAGAAACTGCTCTGTGTTCTGTGAATTCATCCCACAGAGTTACATCTTTCCCTTCAGGAAGCCTTACGGTAAGGCTGTTCTTGTGGAATTGGCAAAGGGATATTTGGAAGCCCATAGAGGACTATGGTGAAAAAGGAAATATCTTCCGTTCAAAACAGGAAAGAAACTTTCTGAGAAACTGCTCTGTGTTCTGTTAATTCATCTCACAGAGTTACATCTTTTTCTTCAAGAAGCCTTTCGCTAAGGCTGTTCTTGTGGAATTGGCAAAGGGATATTTGGAAGCCCATAGAGGGCTATGGTGAAAAAGGAAATATCTTCCGTTCAAACCTGGAAAGAAGCTTTCTGAGAGACTGCTCTGTGTTCTGTGAATTCATCTCACAGAGTTACATCTTTCCCTACAAGAAGCCTTTCGCTAAGGCTGTTCTTGTGGAATTGGCAAAGGGATATTTGGAAACCCCTAGAGAGCAATGGTGAAAAAGGAAATATATTCCGCTCAAAACTGGAAAGAAACTTTCTGAGAAACTGCTCCGTGTTCTGTTAATTCATCCCACAGAGTTACATCTTTCCCTTCAAGAAGCCTTTCGTTAAGACTGTTCTTGTGGAATTGTAAAAGGGATATTTGGAAGCCCATAGTGGCCTATGGTGAAAAAGGAAATATCTTCCGTTCAAAACAGGAAAGAAGCTTTCTGAGAAACTGCTCTGTGTCCTCTTAATTCATCTCACAGAGTTACATGTTTCCTTTCAAGAAGTCTTTCGCTAAGGCTGTTCTTGTGGAATTGGCAAAGGGATATTTGGAAGCCCATAGAGGGCTATGGTGAAAAAGGAAATATCTTACGTTCAAAACAGGAAAGAAGCTTTCTGAGAAACTGCTCTGTGTTCTCTTAATTCATCTCACAGAGTTACAGGTTTCCTTTCAAGAAGTCTTTCGCTAAGGCTGTTCTTGTGGAATTGTCAAAGGGATATTTGGAAGCCCATAGAGGGCTATGGTGAAAAAGGAAATATCTTCCGTTCAAAACTGGAAAGAAGCTTTCTGAGAAACTGCTCTGTGTTCTGTGAATTCATCCCACAGAGTTACATCTTTCCCTTCAGGAAGCCTTACGGTAAGGCTGTTCTTGTGGAATTGGCAAAGGGATATTTGGAAGCCCATAGAGGGCTATGGTGAAAAAGGAAATATCTTCCGTTCAAAACAGGAAAGAAACTTTCTGAGAAACTGCTCTGTGTTCTGTTAATTCATCTCACAGAGTTACATCTTTTTCTTCAAGAAGCCTTTCGCTAAGGCTGTTCTTGTGGAATTGGCAAAGGGATATTTGGAAGCCCATAGAGGGCTATGTTGAAAAAGGAAATATCTTCCGTTCAAAACAGGAAAGAAACTTTCTGAGAAACTGCTCTGTGTTCTGTTAATTCATCTCACAGAGTTACATCTTTCCCTTCAAGAAGCCTTTCGCTAAGGCTGTTCCTTTGGAATTGGCAAAGGGATATTTGGAAGCCCATAGTGGGCTACGGTGAAAAAGGAAATATCTTCCGTTCAAAACTGGAAAGAAGCTTTCTGAGAATCTGCTCTGTGTTCTGTTAATTCATCTCACAGAGTTACATCTTTCCATTCAAGAAGCGTTTCGCTGAGGCTGTTCTTGTGGAATTGGCAAAGGGATATTTGGAAGCCCATAGAGGGCTATGGTGAAAAAGGAAATATCTTCCGTTCAAAACTGGAAAGAAGCTTTCTGAGAAACTGCTCTGTGTTCTGTGAATTCATCTCACAGAGTTACATGTTTCCCTTCAAGAAGCCTTTCGCTAAGGCTGTTCTTGTGGAATTGGCAAAGGGATATTTGGAAACCGCTAGAGAGCAATGGTGAAAAAGGAAATATATTCCGCTCAAAACTGGAAAGAAGCTTTCTGAGAAACTGCTCCGTGTTCTGTTAATTCATCCCACAGAGTTACATCTTTCCCTTCAAGAAGCCTTTCGTTAAGACTGTTCTTGTGGAATTGTCAAAGGGATATTTGGAAGCCCATAGAGGGCTTTGGTGAAAAAGGAAATACCTTCCATTCAAAACTGGAAAGAAGCTTTCTGAGAAACTGCTCTGTGTTCTGTAAATTCATCTCACAGAGTTACATCTGTCCCTTCAAGAAGCCTTTCGCTAAGGCAGTTCTTGTGGAATTGGCAAAGGGATATTTGGAAGCCCTTAGAGGGCTATGGTGAAAAAGGAAATATCTTCCGTTCAACACTGGAAAGAAGCTTTCTGAGAAACTGCTCTGTGTTCTGTTAATTCATCTCACAGAGTTACATCTTTCCCTTCAAGAAGCCTTTCGCTAAGGGGGTTCTTGTGGAATTGTCAAAGGGATATTTGGAAGCCATTGAGGGCTATGGTGAAAAAGGAAATATTTTCCGCTCAAAACTGGAAAGAAGCTTTCTGAGAAACTGCTCTGTGATGTGTGAATTCATCTCAGAGAGTTACATCTTTCCCTTCAAGAAGCCTTTCGCTAAGGCTGTTCTTGTGGAATTGGCAAAAAGATATTTGGAAGCCAATAGAGGGCTATGGTGAAAAAGGAAATATCTTCCCTTCAAAACTGGAAAGAAGCTTTCTGAGAAACTGCTCTGTGTTCTGTGAATTCATCTCACAGAGTTACATCTTTCCCTTCAAGAAGCCTTTCGCTAAGGCTGTTCTTGTGGAATTGGAAAACGGATATTTGGAAGCCCATAGAGGGCTATGGTGAAAAAGGAAATATCTTCCGTTCAAAACTGGAAAGAAGCTTTCTGAGAAACTGCTCTGTGTTCTGTTAATTCATCTCACAGAGGTACATCTTTCCCTTCAAGAAGCCATTCGCTAAAGGCTGTTCTTGTGGAAGTGGAAAAGGGATATTTGGAAGTCCATAGAGGGCTATGGTGAAAAAGGAAATATCTTCCATTCAAAACTGGAAAGAAGCTTTCTGAGAAACTCCTCTGTGTTCTGTGAATTCATCTGACAGAGTTACATCTTTCCCTTCAAGAAGCCTTTCGCTAAGGCTGTTCTTGTGGAATTGGCAAAGGGATATTTGGAAGCCCATAGAGGGCTATGGTGAAAAAGGAAATATCTTCCGTTCAAAACTGGAAAGAAGCTTTCTGAGAAACTGCTCTGTGTTCTGTGAATTCATCTCACAGAGTTTCATCTTTCCCTTCAAGAAGCCTTTCGCTAAGGCTGTTCTTGTGGAATTGGGAAAGATATATTTGGAAGCCCATAAAGGGTTATGGTGAGAAAGGAAATATCTTCCATTCAAAACAGGAAAGAACCTTTCTGAGAAACTGCTCTGTGTTCTCTTAATTCATCTCACAGAGTTACATGTTTCCCTTCAAGAAGCCTTTCGCTAAGGCTGTTCTTGTGGAATTGGCAAAGGGATATTTGGAAGCCCATAGAGGGCTATGGTGAAAAAGGAAATATCTTCCGTTCAAAACTGGAAAGAAGCTTTCTGAGAAACTGCTCCGTGTTCTGTTAATTCATCCCACAGAGTTACATCTTTCCCTTCAAGAAGACTTTCGTTAAGACTGTTCTTGTGGAATTGTCAAAGGGATATTTGGAAGCCCATAGAGGGCTATGGTGAAAAAGGAAATATCTTCCGTTCAAAACAGGAAAGAAGCTTTCTGAGAAACTGCTCTGTGTTCTCTTAATTCATTAGTTACATGTTTCCTTTCAATAAGTCTTTCGCTAAGGCTGTTCTTGTGGAATTGGCAAAGGGATATTTGGAAGCCCATAGAGGGCTATGGTGAAAAAGGAATTATCTTCCATTCAATACTGGAAAGAAGCTTTCTGAGAAACTGCTCTATGTTCTGTGAATTCGTCTCACAGAGTTCCATCTTTCCCTTCAAGAAGCCTTTCGCTAAGGCTGTTCTTGTGAAATTGGCAAAGGAATATTTGGAAGCCCATAGAGGGCTATGGTGAAAAAGGAAATATCTTCCGTTCAAAACTGGAAAGAAGCTTTCTGAGAAACTGCTCTGTGTTCTGTGAATTCATCTCACAGTGTTACATCTTTCCCTTAAAGAAGCCTTTCGCTAAGGCTGTTCTTGTGGAATTGGAAAAGGGATATTTGGAAGCCCCTAGAGGGCTATGGTGAAAAAGGAAATATCTTCCGTTCAAAACTGGAAAGAAGCTTACAGAGAAACTGCTCTGTGTTCTGTGAATTCGTCTCACAGAGTTACATCTTTCCCTTCAAGAAGCCTTTCGCTAAGGCTGTTCTTTTGGAATTGGCAAAGGGATATTTGGAAGCCCATAGAGGGCTACGGTGAAAAAGAAATATCTTCCGCTCAAAACTGGAAAGAAGCTTTCTGAGAAACTGCTCCGTGTTCTGTTAATTCATCCCACAGAGTTACATCTTTCCCTTCAAGAAGCCTTTCGTTAAGACTGTTCTTGTGGAATTGTCAAAGGGATATTTGGAAGCCCATAGAGGGCTTTGGTGAAAAAGGAAATACCTTCCATTCAAAACTGGAAAGAAGCTTTCTGAGAAACTGCTCTGTGTTCTGTGAATTCATCTCACAGAGTTACATCTGTCCCTTCAAGAAGCCTTTCGCTAAGGCAGTTCTTGTGGAATTGGCAAAGGGATATTTGGAAGCCCTTAGAGGGCTATGGGGAAAAGGAAATATCTTCCGTTCAAAACTGGAAAGAAGCTTTCTGAGAAACTGCTCTGTGTTCTGTTAATTCATCTCACAGAGTTACATCTTTCCCTTCAAGAAGCCTTTCGCTAAGGCTGTTCTTGTGGAATTCTCAAAGGGATATTTGGAAGCCATTGAGGGCTATGGTGAAAAAGGAAATATCTTCGGCTCAAAACTGGAAAGAAGCTTTCTGGGAAACTGCTCTGTGATGTGTGAATTCATCTCAGAGAGTTACATCTTTCCCTTCAAGAAGCCTTTCGCTAAGGCTGTTCTTGTGGAATTGGCAAAAAGATATTTGGAAGCCCATAGAGGGCTATGGTGAAAAAGGAAATATCTTACCTTCAAAACTGGAAAGAAGCTTTCTGGGAAACTGCTCTGTGTTCTGTGAATTCATCTCACAGAGTTACATTTTCCCTTCAAGAAGCCTTTCGGTAAGGCTGTTCTTGTGGAATTGGCAAAGGGATATTTTGAAGCCCATAGAGGGCTATGGTGAAAAAGGAAATATCTTCCGTTCAAAACTGGAAAGAAGCTGTCTGAGAAACTGCTCTGTGTTCTGTGAATTCATCTCACAGAGGTACATCTTTCCCTTCTAGAAGCCTTTCGCTAAGGCTGTTCTTGTGGAATTGGGAAAGATATATTTGGAAGCCCATAAAGGTTTATGGTGAAAAAGGAAATATCTTCCATTCAAAACAGGAAAGAAACTTTCTGAGAAACTGCTCTGTGTTGTCTTAATTCATCTCACAGAGTTACATGTTTCCTTCAAGAAGCCTTTCGCTAAGGCTGTTCTTGTGGAATTGGCAAAGGGATATTTGGAAGCCCATAGAGGGCTATGGTGAAAAAGGAAATATCTTCCATTCAATACTGGAAAGAAGCTTTTTGAGAAGCTGCTCTATGTTCTGTGAATTCGTCTCACAGAGTTCCATCTTTCCCTTCAAGAAGCCTTTCGCTAAGGCTGTTCTTGTGGAATTGGCAAAGGAATATTTGGAAGCCCATAGAGGGCTATGGTGAAAAAGGAAATATCTTCCGTTCAAAACTGGAAAGAAGCTTTCTGAGAAACTGCTCTGTGTTCTGTGAATTCATCTCACAGTGTTACATCTTTCCCTTCAAGAAGCCTTTCGCTAAGGCTGTTCTTGTGGAATTGGCAAAGGGATATTTGGAAGCCCATAGAGGGCTATGGTGAAAAAGGAAATATCTTCCGTTCAAAACTGGAAAGAAGCTTTCTGAGAAACTGCTCTGTGTTCTGTGAATTCGTCTCACAGAGTTACATCTTTCCCTTCAAGAAGTCTTTCGCTAAGGCTGTTCTTTTGGAATTGGCAAAGGGATATTTGGAAGCCCATAGAGGGCTACGGTGAAAAAGAAATATCTTCCTTTCAAAACTGGAAAGAAGCTTTCTGAGAAACTGCTGTGTGTTCTGTGAATTCATCTCACAGAGTTACATCTTTCCCTTCAATAAGCCTTTCGCTAAGGCTGTTCTTGTGGAATTGGCAAAGGGATATTTGGAAACACCTAGAGGGCTATGGTGAAAAAGGAAATATATTCCGCTCAAAACTGGAAAGAAGCTTTCTGAGAAACTGCTCCGTGTTCTGTTAATTCATCCCACAGAGTTACATCTTTCCTTTCAAGAAGCCTTTCGTTAAGACTGTTCTTGTGGAATTGTCAAAGGGATATTTGGAAGCCATTGAGGGCTATGGTGAAAAAGGAAATATCTTCCGCTGAAAACTGGAAAGAAGCTTTCTGAGAAACTGCTCTGTGATGTGTGAATTCATCTCAGAGAGTTACATCTTTCCCTTCAAGAAGCCTTTCGCTAAGGCTGTTCTTGTGGAATTGCCAAAAAGATATTTGGAAGCCCATAGAGGGCTATGGTGAAAAAGGAAATATCTTCCCTTCAAAACTGGAAAGAAGCTTTCTGAGAAACTGCTCTGTGTTCTGTGAATTCATCTCACAGAGTTTCATCTTTCCCTTCAAGAAGCCTTTCGCTAAGGCTGTTCTTGTGGAATTGGGAAAGATATATTTGGAAGCCCATAAAGGGTTATGGTGAAAAAGGAAATATCTTCCATTCAAAACAGGAAAGAACCTTTCTGAGAAACTGCTCTGTGTTCTCTTAATTCATCTCACAGAGTTACATGTTTCCCTTCAAGAAGCCTTTCGCTAAGGCTGTTCTTGTGGAATTGGGAAAGGGATATTTGGAAGCCCATAGAGGGCTATGGTGAAAAAGGAAATATTTTCCGTTCAAAACTGGAAAGAAGCTTTCTGAGAGACTGCTCTGTGTTCTGTGATTTCATCTCACAGAGTTACATCTTTCCCTTCAAGAAGCCTTTCGCTAAGGCTGTTCTTGTGGAAATGGCAAAGGGATATTTGGAAGCCCATCGAGGGCTATGGTGAAAAAGGAAATATCTTCCGTTCAAAACTGGAAAGAAGCTGTCTGAGAAACTGCTCTGTGTTCTGTGAATTCATCTCACAGAGGTACATCTTTCCCTTCTAGAAGCCTTTCGCTAAGGCTGTTCTTGTGGAATTGGGAAAGATATATTTGGAAGCCCATAAAGGGTTATGGTGAAAAAGGAAATATCTTCCATTCAAAACAGGAAAGAACCTTTCTGAGAAACTGCTCTGTGTTCTCTTAATTCATCTCACAGAGTTACATGTTTCCTTCAAGAAGCCTTTCGCTAAGGCTGTTCTTGTGGAATTGGCAAAGGGATATTTGGAAGCCCTTAGAGGGCTATGGTGAAAAAGGAAATATCTTCCGTTCAAAACTGGAAAGAAGCTTTCTGAGAGACTGCTCTGTGTTCTGTGAATTCATCTCACAGAGTTACATCTTTCCCTTCAAGAAGCCTTTCGCTAAGGCTGTTCTTGTGGAATTGGCAAAGGGATATTTGGAAACCCCTAGAGAGCAATGGTGAAAAAGGAAATATATTCCGCTCAAAACTGGAAAGAAACTTTCTGAGAAACTGCTCCGTGTTGTGTTAATTCATCCCACAGAGTTACATCTTTCCCTTCAAGAAGCCTTTCGTTAAGACTGTTCTTGTGGAATTGTCAAAGGGATATTTGGAAGCCCATAGAGACCTATGGTGAAAAAGGAAATATCTTCCGTTCAAAACAGGAAAGAAGCTTTCTGAGAAACTGCTCTGTGTCCTCTTAATTCATCTCACAGAGTTACATGTTTCCTTTCAAGAAGTCTTTCGCTAAGGCTGTTCTTGTGGAATTGGCAAAGGGATATTTGGAAGCCCTTAGAGGGCTATGGTGAAAAAAGAAATATCTTCCGTTCAAAACTGGAAAGAAGCTTTCTGAGAGACTGCTCTGTGTTCTGTGAATACATCTCACAGAGTTACATCTTTCCCTTCAAGAAGCCTTTCGCTAAGGCTGTTCTTGTGGAATTGTCAAAGGGATATTTGGAAGCCCATAGAGGGCTATGGTGAAAAAGAAAATATCTTCCGTTCAAAACTGGAAAGAAGCTTTCTGAGAAACTGCTCTGTGTTCTGTGAATTCATCCCACAGAGTTACATCTTTCCCTTCAGGAAGCCTTACGGTAAGGCTGTTCTTGTGGAATTGGCAAAGGGATATTTGGAAGCCCATAGAGGGCTATGGTGAAAAAGGAAATATCTTCCGTTCAAAACAGGAAAGAAACTTTCTGAGAAACTGCTCTGTGTTCTGTTAATTCATCTCACAGAGTTACATCTTTTTCTTCAAGAAGCCTTTCGCTAAGGCTGTTCTTGTGGAATTGGCAAAGGGATATTTGGAAGCCCATAGAGGGCTATGGTGAAAAAGGAAATATCTTCCGTTCAAAACAGGAAAGAAACTTTCTGAGAAACTGCTCTGTGTTCTGTTAATTCATCTCACAGAGTTACATCTTTCCCTTCAAGAAGCCTTTCGCTAAGGCTGTTCCTTTGGAAATGGCAAAGGGATATTTGGAAGCCCATAGAGGGCTACGGTGAAAAAGGAAATATCTTCCGTTCAAAACTGGAAAGAAGCTTTCTGAGAATCTGCTCTGTGTTCTGTTAATTCATCTCACAGAGTTACATCTTTACATTCAAGAAGCGTTTCGCTGAGGCTGTTCTTGTGGAATTGGCAAAGGGATATTTGGAAGCCCATAGAGGGCTATGGTGAAAAAGGAAATATCTTCCGTTCAAAACTGGAAAGAAGCTTTCTGAGAAACTGCTCTGTGTTCTGTGAATTCATCTCACAGAGTTACATCTTTCCCTTCAAGAAGCCTTTCGCTAAGGCTGTTCTTGTGGAATTGGCAAAGGGATATTTGGAAACCGCTAGAGAGCAATGGCGAAAAAGGAAATATATTCCGCTCAAAACTGGAAAGAAGCTTTCTGAGAAACTGCTCCGTGTTCTGTTAATTCATCCCACAGAGTTACATCTTTCCCTTCAAGAAGCCTTTCGTTAAGACTGTTCTTGTGGAATTGTCAAAGGGATATTTGGAAGCCCATAGAGGGCCTTGGTGAAAAAGGAAATACCTTCCATTCAAAACTGGAAAGAAGCTTTCTGAGAAACTGCTCTGTGTTCTGTAAATTCATCTCACAGAGTTACATCTGTCCCTTCAAGAAGCCTTTCGCTAAGGCAGTTCTTGTGGAATTGGCAAAGGGATATTTGGAAGCCCTTAGAGGGCTATGGTGAAAAAGGAAATATCTTCCGTTCAAAACTGGAAAGAAGCTTTCTGAGAAACTGCTCTGTGTTCTGTTAATTCATCTCACAGAGTTACATCTTTCCCTTCAAGAAGCCTTTCGCTAAGGGGGTTCTTGTGGAATTGTCAAAGGGATATTTGGAAGCCATTGAGGGCTATGGTGAAAAAGGAAATATCTTCCGCTCAAAACTGGAAAGAAGCTTTCTGAGAAACTGCTCTGTGATGTGTGAATTCATCTCAGAGAGTTACATCTTTCCCTTCAAGAAGCCTTTCGCTAAGGCTGTTCTTGTGGAATTGCCAAAAAGATATTTGGAAGCCCATAGAGGGCTATGGTGAAAAAGGAAATATCTTCCCTTCAAAACTGGAAAGAAGCTTTCTGAGAAACTGCTCTGTGTTCTGTGAATTCATCTCACAGAGTTACATCTTTCCCTTCAAGAAGCCTTTCGCTAAGGCTGTTCTTGTGGAATTGGAAAACGGATATTTGGAATCCCATAGAGGGCTATGGTGAAAAAGGAAATATCTTCCGTTCAAAACTGGAAAGAAGCTTTCTGAGAAACTGCTCTGTGTTCTGTTAACTCATCTCACAGAGGTACATCTTTCCCTTCAAGAAGCCATTCGCTAAAGGCTGTTCTTGTGGAATTGGAAAAGGGATATTTGGAAGTCCATAGAGGGCTATGGTGAAAAAGGAAATATCTTCCATTCAAAACTGGAAAGAAGCTTTCTGAGAAACTCCTCTGTGTTCTGTGAATTCATCTGACAGAGTTACATCTTTCCCTTCAAGAAGCCTTTCGCTAAGGCTGTTCTTGTGTAATTGGCAAAGGGATATTTGGAAGCCCATAGAGGGCTATGGTGAAAAAGGAAATATCTTCCGTTCAAAACTGGAAAGAAGCTTTCTGAGAAACTGCTCTGTGTTCTGTGAATTCATCTCACAGAGTTACATCTTTCCCTTCAAGAAGCCTTTCGCTAAGGCTGTTCTTGTGGAATTGGGAAAGATATATTTGGAAGCCCATAAAGGGTTATGGTGAAAAAGGAAATATCTTCCATTCAAAACAGGAAAGAACCTTTCTGAGAAACTGCTCTGTGTTCTCTTAATTCATCTCACAGAGTTACATGTTTCCCTTCAAGAAGCCTTTCGCTAAGGCTGTTCTTGTGGAATTGGGAAAGGGATATTTGGAAGCCCATAGAGTGCTATGGTGAAAAAGGAAATATCTTCCGTTCAAAACTGGAAAGAAGCTTTCTGAGAGACTGCTCTGTGTTCTGTGATTTCATCTCACAGAGTTACATCTTTCCCTTCAAGAAGCCTTTCGCTAAGGCTGTTCTTGTGGAATTGTCAAAGGGATATTTGGAAGCCCATAGAGGGCTATGGTGAAAAAGAAAATATCTTCCGTTCAAAACTGGAAAGAAGCTTTCTGAGAAACTGCTCTGTGTTCTGTGAATTCATCCCACAGAGTTACATCTTTCCCTTCAGGAAGCCTTACGGTAAGGCTGTTCTTGTGGAATTGGCAAAGGGATATTTGGAAGCCCATAGAGGGCTATGGTGAAAAAGGAAATATCTTCCGTTCAAAACAGGAAAGAAACTTTCTGAGAAACTGCTCTGTGTTCTGTTAATTCATCTCACAGAGTTACATCTTTTTCTTCAAGAAGCCTTTCGCTAAGGCTGTTCTTGTGGAATTGGCAAAGGGATATTTGGAAGCCCATAGAGGGCTATGGTGAAAAAGGAAATATCTTCCGTTCAAAACAGGAAAGAAACTTTCTGAGAAACTGCTCTGTGTTCTGTTAATTCATCTCACAGAGTTACATCTTTCCCTTCAAGAAGCCTTTCGCTAAGGCTGTTCCTTTGGAAATGGCAAAGGGATATTTGGAAGCCCATAGAGGGCTACGGTGAAAAAGGAAATATCTTCCGTTCAAAACTGGAAAGAAGCTTTCTGAGAATCTGCTCTGTGTTCTGTTAATTCATCTCACAGAGTTACATCTTTCCATTCAAGAAGCGTTTCGCTGAGGCTGTTCTTGTGGAATTGGCAAAGGGATATTTGGAAGCCCATAGAGGGCTATGGTGAAAAAGGAAATATCTTCCGTTCAAAACTGGAAAGAAGCTTTCTGAGAAACTGCTCTGTGTTCTGTGAATTCATCTCACAGAGTTACATCTTTCCCTTCAAGAAGCCTTTCGCTAAGGCTGTTCTTGTGGAATTGGCAAAGGGATATTTGGAAACCGCTAGAGAGCAATGGCGAAAAAGGAAATATATTCCGCTCAAAACTGGAAAGAAGCTTTCTGAGAAACTGCTCCGTGTTCTGTTAATTCATCCCACAGAGTTACATCTTTCCCTTCAAGAAGCCTTTCGTTAAGACTGTTCTTGTGGAATTGTCAAAGGGATATTTGGAAGCCCATAGAGGGCCTTGGTGAAAAAGGAAATACCTTCCATTCAAAACTGGAAAGAAGCTTTCTGAGAAACTGCTCTGTGTTCTGTAAATTCATCTCACAGAGTTACATCTGTCCCTTCAAGAAGCCTTTCGCTAAGGCAGTTCTTGTGGAATTGGCAAAGGGATATTTGGAAGCCCTTAGAGGGCTATGGTGAAAAAGGAAATATCTTCCGTTCAAAACTGGAAAGAAGCTTTCTGAGAAACTGCTCTGTGTTCTGTTAATTCATCTCACAGAGTTACATCTTTCCCTTCAAGAAGCCTTTCGCTAAGGGGGTTCTTGTGGAATTGTCAAAGGGATATTTGGAAGCCATTGAGGGCTATGGTGAAAAAGGAAATATCTTCCGCTCAAAACTGGAAAGAAGCTTTCTGAGAAACTGCTCTGTGATGTGTGAATTCATCTCAGAGAGTTACATCTTTCCCTTCAAGAAGCCTTTCGCTAAGGCTGTTCTTGTGGAATTGCCAAAAAGATATTTGGAAGCCCATAGAGGGCTATGGTGAAAAAGGAAATATCTTCCCTTCAAAACTGGAAAGAAGCTTTCTGAGAAACTGCTCTGTGTTCTGTGAATTCATCTCACAGAGTTACATCTTTCCCTTCAAGAAGCCTTTCGCTAAGGCTGTTCTTGTGGAATTGGAAAACGGATATTTGGAAGCCCATAGAGGGCTATGGTGAAAAAGGAAATATCTTCCGTTCAAAACTGGAAAGAAGCTTTCTGAGAAACTGCTCTGTGTTCTGTTAACTCATCTCACAGAGGTACATCTTTCCCTTCAAGAAGCCATTCGCTAAAGGCTGTTCTTGTGGAATTGGAAAAGGGATATTTGGAAGTCCATAGAGGGCTATGGTGAAAAAGGAAATATCTTCCATTCAAAACTGGAAAGAAGCTTTCTGAGAAACTCCTCTGTGTTCTGTGAATTCATCTGACAGAGTTACATCTTTCCCTTCAAGAAGCCTTTCGCTAAGGCTGTTCTTGTGTAATTGGCAAAGGGATATTTGGAAGCCCATAGAGGGCTATGGTGAAAAAGGAAATATCTTCCGTTCAAAACTGGAAAGAAGCTTTCTGAGAAACTGCTCTGTGTTCTGTGAATTCATCTCACAGAGTTACATCTTTCCCTTCAAGAAGCCTTTCGCTAAGGCTGTTCTTGTGGAATTGGGAAAGATATATTTGGAAGCCCATAAAGGGTTATGGTGAAAAAGGAAATATCTTCCATTCAAAACAGGAAAGAACCTTTCTGAGAAACTGCTCTGTGTTCTCTTAATTCATCTCACAGAGTTACATGTTTCCCTTCAAGAAGCCTTTCGCTAAGGCTGTTCTTGTGGAATTGGGAAAGGGATATTTGGAAGCCCATAGAGTGCTATGGTGAAAAAGGAAATATCTTCCGTTCAAAACTGGAAAGAAGCTTTCTGAGAGACTGCTCTGTGTTCTGTGATTTCATCTCACAGAGTTACATCTTTCCCTTCAAGAAGCCTTTCGCTAAGGCTGTTCTTGTGGAATTGGCAAAGGGATATTTGGAAGCCCATAGAGGGCTATGGTGAAAAAGGAAATATCTTCCGTTCAAAACTGGAAAGAAGCTTTCTGAGAAACTGCTCTGTGTTCTGTGAATTCATCTCACAGAGTTACATTTTCCCTTCAAGAAGCCTTTCGCTAAGGCTGTTCTTGTGGAATTGGCAAAGGGATATTTGGAAGCCCATAGAGGGCTATGGTGAAAAAGGAAATATCTTCCGTTCAAAACTGGAAAGAAGCTTTCTGAGAAACTGCTCTGTGTTCTGTGAATTCATATCACAGAGTTACATCTTTCCCTTCAAGAAGCCTTTCGCTAAGGCTGTTCTTGTGGAATTGGCAAAGGGATATTTGGAAGCCCATAGAGGGCTAGGGTGAAAAAGGAAATATCTTCCGTTGAAAACTGGAAAGAAGCTTTCTGAGAAACTGCTCTGTGTTCTGTTAATTCATCTCACAGAGTTACATCTTTCCATTCAAGAATCCTTTCGCGAACGCTGTTCTTGTGGAATTGTCAAAGGGATATTTGGAAGCCCATAGAGGGCTATGGTGAAAAAGGAAATATCTTCCGTTCAATACTGGAAAGAAGCTGTCTGAGAAACTGCTCTGTGTTCTGTGAATTCATCTCACAGAGGTACATCTTTCCCTTCTAGAAGCCTTTCGCTAAGGCTGTTCTTGTGGAATTGGGAAAGATATATTTGGAAGCCCATAAAGGGTTATGGTGAAAAAGGAAATATCTTCCATTCAAAACAGGAAAGAACCTTTCTGAGAAACTGCTCTGTGTTCTCTTAATTCATCTCACAGAGTTACATGTTTCCTTCAAGAAGCCTTTCGCTATGGCTGTTCTTGTGGAATTGGCAAAGGAATATTTGGAAGCCCTTAGAGGGCTATGGTGAAAAAGGAAATATCTTCCGTTCAAAACTGGAAAGAAGCTTTCTGAGAGACTGCTCTGTGTTCTGTGAATTCATCTCAAAGAGTTACATCTTTCCCTTCAAGAAGCCTTTCGCTAAGGCTGTTCTTGTGGAATTGGCAAAGGGATATTTGGAAACCC
The DNA here is from genome assembly GCF_047675955.1 of Chlorocebus sabaeus. NCBI lineage: Eukaryota > Metazoa > Chordata > Mammalia > Primates > Cercopithecidae > Chlorocebus > Chlorocebus sabaeus. The sequence continues at coordinate 2,255,045 of NW_027328147.1, read as the reverse complement.
CTAGAGAGCAATGGTGAAAAAGGAAATATATTCCGCTCAAAACTGGAAAGAAACTTTCTGAGAAACTGCTCCGTGTTCTGTTAATTCATCCCACCGAGTTACATCTTTCCCTTAAAGAAGCCTTTCGTTAAGACTGTTCTTGTGGAATTGTCAAAGGGATATTTGGAAGCCCATAGAGGCCTATGGTGAAAAAGGAAATATCTTCCGTTCAAAACAGGAAAGAAGCTTTCTGAGAAACTGCTCTGTGTCCTCTTAATTCATCTCACAGAGTTACATGTTTCCTTTCAAGAAGTCTTTCGCTAAGGCTGTTCTTGTGGAATTGGCAAAGGGATATTTGGAAGCCCCTAGAGGGCTATGGTGAAAAAGGAAATATCTTCCGTTCAAAACTGGAAAGAAGCTTTCTGAGAAACTGCTCTGTGTTCTGTGAATTCATCTCACAGAGTTACATCTTTCCCTTCAAGAAACCTTTCGCTAAGGCTGTTCTTGTGGAATTGGCAAAGGGATATTTGGAAACCGCTAGAGAGCAATGGTGAAAAAGGAAATATATTCCGCTCAAAACTGGAAAGAAGCTTTCTGAGAAACTGCTCCGTGTTCTGTTAATTCATCCCACAGAGTTACATCTTTCCCTTCAAGAAGCCTTTCGTTAAGACTGTTCTTGTGGAATTGTCAAAGGGATATTTGGAAGCCCATAGAGGGCTTTGGTGAAAAAGGAAATACCTTCCATTCAAATCTGGAAAGAAGCTTTCTGAGAAACTGCTCTGTGTTCTGTGAATTCATCTCACAGTGTTACATCTGTCCCTTCAAGAAGCCTTTCGCTAAGGCAGTTCTTGTGGAATTGGCAAAGGGATATTTGGAAGCCCTTAGAGGGCTATGGTGAAAAAGGAAATATCTTCCGTTCAAAACTGGAAAGAAGCTTTCTGAGAAACTGCTCTGTGTTCTGTTAATTCATCTCACAGAGTTACATCTTTCCCTTCAAGAAGCCTTTCGCTAAGGCTGTTCTTGTGGAATTGTCAAAGGGATATTTGGAAGCCATTGAGGGCTATGGTGAAAAAGGAAATATCTTCCGCTCAAAACTGGAAAGAAGCTTTCTGAGAAACTGCTCTGTGATGTGTGAATTCATCTCAGAGAGTTACATCTTTCCCTTCAAGAAGCCTTTCGCTAAGGCTGTTCTTGTGGAATTGGCAAAAAGATATTTGGAAGCCCATAGAGGGATATGGTGAAAAAGGAAATATCTTCCCTTCAAAACTGGAAAGAAGCTTTCTGAGAAACTGCTCTGTGTTCTGTGAATTCATCTCACAGAGTTACATCTTTCCCTTCAAGAAGCCTTTCGCTAAGGATGTTCTTGTGGAATTGCCAAAAAGATATTTGGAAGCCCATAGAGGGCTATGGTGAAAAAGGAAATATCTTCCGTTCAAAACTGGAAAGAAGCTTTCTGAGAAACTGCTCTGTGTTCTGTTAATTCATCTCACAGAGGTACATCTTTCCCTTCAAGAAGCCATTCGCTAAAGGATGTTCTTGTGGAATTGGAAAAGGGATATTTGGAAGTCCATAGAGGGCTATGGTGAAAAAGGAAATATCTTCCATTGAAAACTGGAAAGAAGCTTTCTGAGAAACTGCTCTGTGTTCTGTGAATTCATCTGACAGAGTTACATCTTTCCCTTCAAGAATCCTTTCGCTAAGGCGGTTCTTGTGGAATTGGCAAAGGGATATTTGGAAGCCCATAGAGGGCTATGGTGAAAAAGGAAATATCTTCCGTTCAAAACTGGAAAGAAGCTTTCTGAGAAACTGCTCTGTGTTCTGTGAATTCATCTCACAGAGTTTCATCTTTCCCTTCAAGAAGCCTTTCGCTAAGGCTGTTCTTGTGGAATTGGGAAAGATATATTTGGAAGCCCATAAAGGGTTATGGTGAAAAAGGAAATATCTTCCATTCAAAACAGGAAAGAACCTTTCTGGGAAACTGCTCTGTGTTCTCTTAATTCATCTCACAGAGTTACATGTTTCCCTTCAAGAAGCCTTTCGCTAAGGCTGTTCTTGTGGAATTGGGAAAGGGATATTTGGAAGCCCATAGAGGGCTATGGTGAAAAAGGAAATATTTTCCGTTCAAAACTGGAAAGAAGCTTTCTGAGAGACTGCTCTGTGTTCTGTGATTTCATCTCACAGAGTTACATCTTTCCCTTCAAGAAGCCTTTCGCTAAGGCTGTTCTTGTGGAATTGGCAAAGGAATATTTGGAAGCCCATAGAGGGCTATGGTGAAAAAGGAAATATCTTCCGTTCAAAACTGGAAAAAAGCTTTCTGAGAAACTGCTCTGTGTTCTGTGAATTCATCTCACAGAGTTACATTTTCCCTTCAAGAAGCCTTTCGCTAAGGCTGTTCTTGTGGAATTGGCAAAGGGATATTTGGAAGCCCATAGAGGGCTATGGTGAAAAAGGAAATATCTTCCGTTCAAAACTGGAAAGAAGCTTTCTGAGAAACTGCTCTGTGTTCTGTGAATTCATATCACAGAGTTACATCTTTCCCTTCAAGAAGCCTTTCGCTAAGGCTGTTCTTGTGGAATTGGCAAAGGGATATTTGGAAGCCCATAGAGGGCTAGGGTGAAAAAGGAAATATCTTCCGTTGAAAACTGGAAAGAAGCTTTCTGAGAAACTGCTCTGTGTTCTGTTAATTCATCTCACAGAGTTACATCTTTCCATTCAAGAATCCTTTCGCGAACGCTGTTCTTGTGGAATTGTCAAAGGGATATTTGGAAGCCCATAGAGGGCTATGGTGAAAAAGGAAATATCTTCCGTTCAATACTGGAAAGAAGCTGTCTGAGAAACTGCTCTGTGTTCTGTGAATTCATCTCACAGAGGTACATCTTTCCCTTCTAGAAGCCTTTCGCTAAGGCTGTTCTTGTGGAATTGGGAAAGATATATTTGGAAGCCCATAAAGGGTTATGGTGAAAAAGGAAATATCTTCCATTCAAAACAGGAAAGAACCTTTCTGAGAAACTGCTCTGTGTTCTCTTAATTCATCTCACAGAGTTACATGTTTCCTTCAAGAAGCCTTTCGCTATGGCTGTTCTTGTGGAATTGGCAAAGGAATATTTGGAAGCCCTTAGAGGGCTATGGTGAAAAAGGAAATATCTTCCGTTCAAAACTGGAAAGAAGCTTTCTGAGAGACTGCTCTGTGTTCTGTGAATTCATCTCAAAGAGTTACATCTTTCCCTTCAAGAAGCCTTTCGCTAAGGCTGTTCTTGTGGAATTGGCAAAGGGATATTTGGAAACCCCTAGAGAGCAATGGTGAAAAAGGAAATATATTCCGCTCAAAACTGGAAAGAAACTTTCTGAGAAACTGCTCCGTGTTCTGTTAATTCATCCCACCGAGTTACATCTTTCCCTTCAAGAAGCCTTTCGTTAAGACTGTTCTTGTGGAATTGTCAAAGGGATATTTGGAAGCCCATAGAGGCCTATGGTGAAAAAGGAAATATCTTCCGTTCAAAACAGGAAAGAAGCTTTCTGAGAAACTGCTCTGTGTCCTCTTAATTCATCTCACAGAGTTACATGTTTCCTTTCAAGAAGTCTTTCGCTAAGGCTGTTCTTGTGGAATTGGCAAAGGGATATTTGGAAGCCCATAGAGGGCTATGGTGAAAAAGGAAATATCTTACGTTCAAAACAGGAAAGAAGCTTTCTGAGAAACTGCTCTGTGTTCTCTTAATTCATCTCACAGAGTTACAGGTTTCCTTTCAAGAAGTCTTTCGCTAAGGCTGTTCTTGTGGAATTGGCAAAGGGATATTTGGAAGCCCTTAGAGGGCTATGGTGAAAAAAGAAATATCTTCCGTTCAAAACTGGAAAGAAGCTTTCTGAGAGACTGCTCTGTGTTCTGTGAATTCATCTCACAGAGTTACATCTTTCCCTTCAAGAAGCCTTTCGCTAAGGCTGTTCTTGTGGAATTGGCAAAGGGATATTTGGAAGCCCATAGAGGGCTATGGTGAAAAAGGAAATATCTTCCGTTCAAAACAGGAAAGAAACTTTCTGAGAAACTGCTCTGTGTTCTGTTAATTCATCTCACAGAGTTACATCTTTCCCTTCTAGAAGCCTTTCGCTAAGGCTGTTCCTTTGGAATTGGCAAAGGGATATTTGGAAGCCTATAGAGGTCTACGGTGAAAAAGGAAATATCTTCCGTTCAAAACTGGAAAGAAGCTTTCTGAGAATCTGCTCTGTGTTCTGTTAATTCATCTCACAGAGTTACATCTTTCCATTCAAGAAGCGTTTCGCTGAGGCTGTTCTTGTGGAATTGGCAAAGGGATATTTGGAAGCCCCTAGAGGGCTATGGTGAAAAAGGAAATATCTTCCGTTCAAAACTGGAAAGAAGCTTTCTGAGAAACTGCTCTGTGTTCTGTGAATTCATCTCACAGAGTTACATCTTTCCCTTCAAGAAACCTTTCGCTAAGGCTGTTCTTGTGGAATTGGCAAAGGGATATTTGGAAACAGCTAGAGAGCAATGGTGAAAAAGGAAATATATTCCGCTCAAAACTGGAAAGAAGCTTTCTGAGAAACTGCTCCGTGTTCTGTTAATTCATCCCACAGAGTTACATCTTTCCCTTCAAGAAGCCTTTCGTTAAGACTGTTCTTGTGGAATTGTCAAAGGGATATTTGGAAGCCCATAGAGGGCTTTGGTGAAAAAGGAAATACCTTCCATTCAAATCTGGAAAGAAGCTTTCAGAGAAACTGCTCTGTGTTCTGTAAATTCATCTCACAGAGTTACATCTGACCCTTCAAGAAGCCTTTCGCTAAGGCAGTTCTTGTGGAATTGGCAAAGGGATATTTGGAAGCCCTTAGAGGGCTATGGTGAAAAAGGAAATATCTTCCGTTCAAAACTGGAAAGAAGCTTTCTGAGAAACTGCTCTGTGTTCTGTTAATTCATCTCACAGAGTTACATCTTTCCCTTCAAGAAGCCTTTCGCTAAGGGCGTTCTTGTGGAATTGTCAAAGGGATATTTGGAAGCCATTGAGGGCTATGGTGAAAAAGGAAATATCTTCCGCTCAAAACTGGAAAGAAGCTTTCTGAGAAACTGCTCTGTGATGTGTGAATTCATCTCAGAGAGTTACATCTTTCCCTTCAAGAAGCCTTTCGCTAAGGCTGTTCTTGTGGAATTGGCAAAAAGATATTTGGAAGCCCATAGAGTTCTATGGTGAAAAAGGAAATATCTTCCCTTCAAAACTGGAAAGAAGCTTTCTGAGAAACTGCTCTGTGTTCTGTGAATTCATCTCACAGAGTTACATCTTTCCCTTCAAGAAGCCTTTCGCTAAGGCTGTTCTTGTGGAATTGGAAAACGGATATTTGGAAGCCCATAGAGGGCTATGGTGATAAAGGAAATATCTTCCGTTAAAAACTGGAAAGAAGCTTTCTGAGAAACTGCTCTGTGTTCTGTTAATTCATCTCACAGAGGTACATCTTTCCCTGCAAGAAGCCATTCGCTAAAGGCTGTTCTTGTGGAATTGGAAAAGGGATATTTGGAAGTCCATAGAGGGCTATGGTGAAAAAGGAAATATTTTCCATTCAAAACTGGAAAGAAGCTTTCTGAGAAACTCCTCTGTGTTCTGTGAATTCATCTGACAGAGTTACATCTTTCCCTTCAAGAAGCCTTTCGCTAAGGCTGTTCTTGTGGAATTGGTAAAGGGATATTTGGAAGCCCATAGAGGGCTATGGTGAAAAAGGAAATATCTTCCGTTCAAAACTGGAAAGAAGCTTTCTGAGAAACTGCTCTGTGTTCTGTGAATTCATCTCACAGAGTTTCATCTTTCCCTTCAAGAAGCCTTTCGCTAAGGCTGTTCTTGTGGAATTGGGAAAGATATATTTGGAAGCCCATAAAGGGTTATGGTGAAAAAGGAAATATCTTCCATTCAAAACAGGAAAGAACCTTTCTGAGAAACTGCTCTGTGTTCTCTTAATTCATCTCACAGAGTTACATGTTTCCCTTCAAGAAGCCTTTCGCTAAGGCTGTTCTTGTGGAATTGGGAAAGGGATATTTGGAAGGCCATAGAGGGCTATGGTGAAAAAGGAAATACCTTCCGTTCAAAACTGGAAAGAAGCTTTCTGAGAGACTGCTCTGTGTTCTGTGATTTCATCTCACAGAGTTACATCTTTCCCTTCAAAAAGCCTTTCGCTAAGGCTGTTCTTGTGGAATTGGCAAAGGGATATTTGGAAGCCCCTAGAGGGCTATGGTGAAAAAGGAAATATCTTCCGTTCAAAACTGGAAAGAAGCTTTCTGAGAAACTGCTCGGTGTTCTGTTAATTCATCTCACAGAGTTACATTTTCCCTTCAAGAAGCCTTTCGCTAAGGCTGTTCTTGTGGAATTGGCAAAGGGATATTTGGAAGCCCATAGAGGTCTATGGGGAAAAAGGAAATATCTTCCGTTCAAAACTGTCAAGAAGCTTTCTGAGAAACTGCTCTGTGTTCTGTGAATTCATATCACAGAGTTACATCTTTCCATTCAAGAAGCCTTTCGCTAAGGCTGTTCTTGTGGAATTGGCAAAGGGATATTTGGAAGCCCATAGAGGGCTATGGTGAAAAAGGAAATATCTTCCGTTCAAAACTGGAAAGAAGCTTTCTGAGAAACTGCTCCGTGTTCTGTTAATTCATCCCACAGAGTTACATCTTTCCCTTCAAGAAGACTTTCGTTAAGACTGTTCTTGTGGAATTGTCAAAGGGATATTTGGAAGCCCATAGAGGGCTATGGTGAAAAAGGAAATATCTTCCGTTCAAAACTGGAAAGAAGCTTTCTGAGAAACTGCTCTGTGTTCTCTTAATTCATCTCACAGAGTTACATGTTTCCTTTCAATAAGTCTTTCGCTAAGGCTGTTCTTGTGGAATTGGCAAAGGGATATTTGGAAGCCCTTCGAGGGCTATGGTGAAAAAGGAAATATCTTCCGTTCAAAACTGGAAAGAAGCTTTCTGAGAGACTGCTCTGTGTTCTGTGAATTCATCTCACAGAGTTACATCTTTCCCTTCAAGAAGCCTTTCGCTAAGGCTGTTCTTGTGGAATTGGCAAAGGGATATTTGGAAACCGCTAGAGAGCAATGGTGAAAAAGGAAATATATTCCGCTCAAAACTGGAAAGAAGCTTTCTGAGAAACTGCTCCGTGTTCTGTTAATTCATCCCACAGAGTTACATCTTTCCCTTCAAGAAGCCTTTCGTTAAGACTGTTCTTGTGGAATTGTCAAAGGGATATTTGGAAGCCCATAGAGGGCTTTGGTGAAAAAGGAAATACCTTCCATTCAAAACTGGAAAGAAGCTTTCTGAGAAACTGCTCTGTGTTCTGTAAATTCATCTCACAGAGTTACATCTGTCCCTTCAAGAAGCCTTTCGCTAAGGCAGTTCTTGTGGAATTGGCAAAGGTATATTTGGAAGCCCTTAGAGGGCTATGGTGAAAAAGGAAATATCTTCCGTTCAAAACTGGAAAGAAGCTTTCTGAGAAACTGCTCTGTGTTCTGTTAATTCATCTCACAGAGTTACATCTTTCCCTTCAAGAAGCCTTTCGCTAAGGGGGTTCTTGTGGAATTGTCAAAGGGATATTTGGAAGCCATTGAGGGCTATGGTGAAAAAGGAAATATCTTCCGCTCAAAACTGGAAAGAAGCTTCTGAGAAACTGCTCTGTGATGTGTGAATTCATCTCAGAGAGTTACATCTTTCCCTTCAAGAAGCCTTTCGCTAAGGCTGTTCTTGTGGAATTGGCAAAAAGATATTTGGAAGCCCATAGAGGGCTGTGGTGAAAAAGGAAATACCTTCCCTTCAAAACTGGAAAGAAGCTTTCTGAGAAACTGCTCTGTGTTCTGTGAATTCATCTCACAGAGTTACATCTTTCCCTTCAAGAAGCCTTTCGCTAAGGCTGTTCTTGTGGAATTGGAAAACGGATATTTGGAAGCCCATAGAGGGCTATGGTGAAAAAGGAAATATCTTCCGTTCAAAACTGGAAAGAAGCTTTCTGAGAAACTGCTCTGTGTTCTGTTAATTCATCTCACAGAGGTACATCTTTCCCTTCAAGAAGCCATTCGCTAAAGGCTGTTCTTGTGGAATTGGAAAAGGGATATTTGGAAGTCCATAGAGGGCTATGCTGAAAAAGGAAATATCTTCCATTCAAAACTGGAAAGAAGCTTTCTGAGAAACTCCTCTGTGTTCTGTGAATTCATCTGACAGAGTTACATCTTTCCCTTCAAGAAGCCTTTCGCTAAGGCTGTTCTTGTGGAATTGGCAAAGGGATATTTGGAAGCCCATAGAGGGCTATGGTGAAAAAGGAAATATCTTCCGTTCAAAACTGGAAATAAGCTTTCTGAGAAACTGCTCTGTGTTCTGTGAATTCATCTCACAGAGTTTCATCTTTCCCTTCAAGAAGCCTTTCGCTAAGGCTGTTCTTGTGGAATTGGGAAAGATATATTTGGAAGCCCATAAAGGGTTATGGTGAAAAAGGAAATATCTTCCATTCAAAACAGGAAAGAACCTTTCTGAGAAACTGCTCTGTGTTCTCTTAATTCATCTCACAGAGTTACATGTTTCCCTTCAAGAAGCCTTTCGCTAAAGCTGTTCTTGTGGAATTGGGAAAGGGATATTTGGAAGCCCATAGAGGGCTATGGTGAAAAAGGAAATATCTTCCGTTCAAAACTGGAAAGAAGCTTTCTGAGAAACTGCTCTGTGTTCTGTGATTTCATCTCACAGAGTTACATCTTTCCCTTCAAGAAGCCTTTCGCTAAGGCTGTTCTTGTGGAATTGGCAAAGGGATATTTGGAAGCCCATAGAGGTCTATGGTGAAAAAGGAAATATCTTCCGTTCAAAACTGTCAAGAAGCTTTCTGGGAAACTGCTCTGTGTTCTGTGAATTCATATCACAGAGTTACATCTTTCCATTCAAGAAGCCTTTCGCTAAGGCTGTTCTTGTGGAATTGGCAAAGGGATATTTGGAAGCCCATAGAGGGCTACGGCGAAAAAGGAAATATCTTCCGTTCAAAACTGGAAAGAAGCTTTCTGAGAAACTGCTCCGTGTTCTGTTAATTCATCCCACAGAGTTACATCTTTCCCTTCAAGAAGACTTTCGTTAAGACTGTTCTTGTGGAATTGTCAAAGGGATATTTGGAAGCCCATAGAGGGCTATGGTGAAAAAGGAAATATCTTCCGTTCAAAACAGGAAAGAAGCTTTCTGAGAAACTGCTCTGTGTTCTCTTAATTCATCTCACAGAGTTACATGTTTCCTTTCAATAAGTCTTTCGCTAAGGCTGTTCTTGTGGAATTGGCAAAGGGATATTTGGAAGCCCATAGAGGGCTATGGTGAAAAAGGAATTATCTTCCATTCAATACTGGAAAGAAGCTTTCTGAGAAACTGCTCTATGTTCTGTGAATTCGTCTCACAGAGTTCCATATTTCCCTTCAAGAAGCCTTTCGCTAAGGCTGTTCTTGTGGAATTGGCAAAGGAATATTTGGAAGCCCATAGAGGGCTATGGTGAAAAAGGAAATATCTTCCGTTCAAAACTGGAAAGAAGCTTTCTGAGAAACTGCTCCGTGTTCTGTGAATTCATCTCACAGAGTTAAATCTTTCCCTTCAAGAAGCCTTTCGCTAAGGCTGTTCTTGTGGAATTGGAAAAGGGATATTTGGAAGCCCATAGAGGGCTGTGGTGAAAAAGGAAATATCTTCCGTTCAAAACTGGAAAGAAGCTTTCTGAGAAACTGCTCTGTGTTCTGTGAATTCGTCTCACAGAGTTACATCTTTCCCTTCAAGAAGCCTTTCGCTAAGGCTGTTCTTTTGGAATTGGCAAAGGGATATTTGGAAGCCCATAGAGGGCTACGGTGAAAAAGAAATATCTTCCGTTCAAAACTGGAAAGAAGCTTTCTGAGAAACTGCTCTGTGTTCTGTGAATTCATCTCACAGAGTTACATCTTTCCCTTCAATAAGCCTTTCGCTAAGGCTGTTCTTGTGGAATTGGCAAAGGGATATTTGGAAACACCTAGAGGGCTATGGTGAAAATGGAAATATATTCCGCTCAAAACTGGAAAGAAGCTTTCTGAGAAACTGCTCTGTGTTCTGTGAATTCGTCTCACAGAGTTACATCTTTCCCTTCAAGAAGCCTTTCGCTAAGGCTGTTCTTTTGGAATTGGCAAAGGGATATTTGGAAGCCCATAGAGGGCTACGGTGAAAAAGAAATATCTTCCGTTCAAAACTGGAAAGAAGCTTTCTGAGAAACTGCTCTGTGTTCTGTGAATTCATCTCACAGAGTTACATCTTTCCCTTCAATAAGCCTTTCGCTAAGGCTGTTCTTGTGGAATTGGCAAAGGGATATTTGGAAACACCTAGAGGGCTATGGTGAAAATGGAAATATATTCCGCTCAAAACTGGAAAGAAGCTTTCTGAGAAACTGCTCCGTGTTCTGTAAATTCATCCCACAGAGTTACATCTTTCCCTTCAAGAAGCCTTTCGTTAAGCCTGTTCTTGTGGAATTGTCAAAGGGATATTTGGAAGCCCATAGAGGGCTTTGGTGAAAAAGGAAATACCTTCCATTCAAAACTGGAAAGAAGCTTTCTGAGAAACTGCTCTGTGTTCTGTGAATTCATCTCACAGAGTTACATCTGTCCCTTCAAGAAGCCTTTCGCTAAGGCAGTTCTTGTGGAATTGGCAAAGGGATATTTGGAAGCCCTTAGAGGGCTATGGTGAAAAAGGAAATATCTTCCGTTCAAAACTGGAAAGAAGCTTTCTGAGAAACTGCTCTGTGTTCTGTTAATTCATCTCACAGAGTTACATCTTTCCCTTCAAGAAGCCTTTCGCTAAGGCTGTTCTTGTGGAATTGTCAAAGGGATATTTGGAAGCCATTGAGGGCTATGGTGAAAAAGGAAATATCTTCCGCTGAAAACTGGAAAGAAGCTTTCTGAGAAACTGCTCTGTGATGTGTGAATTCATCTCAGAGAGTTACATCTTTAACTTCAAGAAGCCTTTCGCTAAGGCTGTTCTTGTGGAATTGGCAAAAAGATATTTGGAAGCCGATAGAGGGCTATGGTGAAAAAGGAAATATCTTCCCTTCAAAACTGGAAAGAAGCTTTCTGAGAAACTGCTCTGTGTTCTGTGAATTCATCTCACAGAGTTACATTTTCCCTTCAAGAAGCCTTTCGGTAAGGCTGTTCTTCTGGGATTGGCAAACGGATATTTGGAAGCCCATAGAGGGCTATGGTGAAAAAGGAAATATCTTCCGTTCAAAACTGGAAAGAAGCTTTCTGAGAAACTGCTCTGTGTTCTGTTAATTCATCTCACAGGGGTACATCTTTCCCTTCAAGAAGCCATTCGCTAAAGGATGTTCTTGTGGAATTGGAAAAGGGATATTTGGAAGTCCATAGAGGGCTATGGTGAAAAAGGAAATATCTTCCATTCAAAACTGGAAAGAAGCTTTCTGAGAAACTGCTCTGTGTTCTGTGAATTCATATCACAGAGTTACATCTTTCCATTCAAGAAGCCTTTCGCTAAGGCTGTTCTTGTGGAATTGGCAAAGGGATATTTGGAAGCCCATAGAGGGCTGCGGTGAAAAAGGAAATATCTTCCGTTCAAAACTGGAAAGAAGCTTTCTGAGAAACTGCTCCGTGTTCTGTTAATTCACCCCACAGAGTTACATATTTCCCTTCAAGAAGACTTTCGTTAAGACTGTTCTTGTGGAATTGTCAAAGGGATATTTGGAAGCCCATAGAGGGCTATGGTGAAAAAGGAAATATCTTCCGTTCAAAACAGGAAAGAAGCTTTCTGAGAAACTGCTCTGTGTTCTCTTAATTCATCTCACAGAGTTACATGTTTCCTTTCAATAAGTCTTTCGCTAAGGCTGTTCTTGTGGAATTGGCAAAGGGATATTTGGAAGCCCATAGAGGGCTATGGTGAAAAAGGAATTATCTTCCATTCAATACTGGAAAGAAGCTTTCTGAGAAACTGCTCTATGTTCTGTGAATTCGTCTCACAGAGTTCCATATTTCCCTTCAAGAAGCCTTTCGCTAAGGCTGTTCTTGTGGAATTGGCAAAGGAATATTTGGAAGCCCATAGAGGGCTATGGTGAAAAAGGAAATATCTTCCGTTCAAAACTGGAAAGAAGCTTTCTGAGAAACTGCTCCGTGTTCTGTGAATTCATCTCACAGAGTTAAATCTTTCCCTTCAAGAAGCCTTTCGCTAAGGCTGTTCTTGTGGAATTGGAAAAGGGATATTTGGAAGCCCATAGAGGGCTGTGGTGAAAAAGGAAATATCTTCCGTTCAAAACTGGAAAGAAGCTTTCTGAGAAACTGCTCTGTGTTCTGTGAATTCGTCTCACAGAGTTACATCTTTCCCTTCAAGAAGCCTTTCGCTAAGGCTGTTCTTTTGGAATTGGCAAAGGGATATTTGGAAGCCCATAGAGGGCTACGGTGAAAAAGAAATATCTTCCGTTCAAAACTGGAAAGAAGCTTTCTGAGAAACTGCTCTGTGTTCTGTGAATTCATCTCACAGAGTTACATCTTTCCCTTCAATAAGCCTTTCGCTAAGGCTGTTCTTGTGGAATTGGCAAAGGGATATTTGGAAACACCTAGAGGGCTATGGTGAAAATGGAAATATATTCCGCTCAAAACTGGAAAGAAGCTTTCTGAGAAACTGCTCTGTGTTCTGTGAATTCGTCTCACAGAGTTACATCTTTCCCTTCAAGAAGCCTTTCGCTAAGGCTGTTCTTTTGGAATTGGCAAAGGGATATTTGGAAGCCCATAGAGGGCTACGGTGAAAAAGAAATATCTTCCGTTCAAAACTGGAAAGAAGCTTTCTGAGAAACTGCTCTGTGTTCTGTGAATTCATCTCACAGAGTTACATCTTTCCCTTCAATAAGCCTTTCGCTAAGGCTGTTCTTGTGGAATTGGCAAAGGGATATTTGGAAACACCTAGAGGGCTATGGTGAAAATGGAAATATATTCCGCTCAAAACTGGAAAGAAGCTTTCTGAGAAACTGCTCCGTGTTCTGTAAATTCATCCCACAGAGTTACATCTTTCCCTTCAAGAAGCCTTTCGTTAAGCCTGTTCTTGTGGAATTGTCAAAGGGATATTTGGAAGCCCATAGAGGGCTTTGGTGAAAAAGGAAATACCTTCCATTCAAAACTGGAAAGAAGCTTTCTGAGAAACTGCTCTGTGTTCTGTGAATTCATCTCACAGAGTTACATCTGTCCCTTCAAGAAGCCTTTCGCTAAGGCAGTTCTTGTGGAATTGGCAAAGGGATATTTGGAAGCCCTTAGAGGGCTATGGTGAAAAAGGAAATATCTTCCGTTCAAAACTGGAAAGAAGCTTTCTGAGAAACTGCTCTGTGTTCTGTTAATTCATCTCACAGAGTTACATCTTTCCCTTCAAGAAGCCTTTCGCTAAGGCTGTTCTTGTGGAATTGTCAAAGGGATATTTGGAAGCCATTGAGGGCTATGGTGAAAAAGGAAATATCTTCCGCTGAAAACTGGAAAGAAGCTTTCTGAGAAACTGCTCTGTGATGTGTGAATTCATCTCAGAGAGTTACATCTTTAACTTCAAGAAGCCTTTCGCTAAGGCTGTTCTTGTGGAATTGGCAAAAAGATATTTGGAAGCCGATAGAGGGCTATGGTGAAAAAGGAAATATCTTCCCTTCAAAACTGGAAAGAAGCTTTCTGAGAAACTGCTCTGTGTTCTGTGAATTCATCTCACAGAGTTACATTTTCCCTTCAAGAAGCCTTTCGGTAAGGCTGTTCTTCTGGGATTGGCAAACGGATATTTGGAAGCCCATAGAGGGCTATGGTGAAAAAGGAAATATCTTCCGTTCAAAACTGGAAAGAAGCTTTCTGAGAAACTGCTCTGTGTTCTGTTAATTCATCTCACAGGGGTACATCTTTCCCTTCAAGAAGCCATTCGCTAAAGGATGTTCTTGTGGAATTGGAAAAGGGATATTTGGAAGTCCATAGAGGGCTATGGTGAAAAAGGAAATATCTTCCATTCAAAACTGGAAAGAAGCTTTCTGAGAAACTGCTCTGTGTTCTGTGAATTCATATCACAGAGTTACATCTTTCCATTCAAGAAGCCTTTCGCTAAGGCTGTTCTTGTGGAATTGGCAAAGGGATATTTGGAAGCCCATAGAGGGCTGCGGTGAAAAAGGAAATATCTTCCGTTCAAAACTGGAAAGAAGCTTTCTGAGAAACTGCTCCGTGTTCTGTTAATTCACCCCACAGAGTTACATATTTCCCTTCAAGAAGACTTTCGTTAAGACTGTTCTTGTGGAATTGTCAAAGGGATATTTGGAAGCCCATAGAGGGCTATGGTGAAAAAGGAAATATCTTCCGTTCAAAACAGGAAAGAAGCTTTCTGAGAAACTGCTCTGTGTTCTCTTAATTCATCTCACAGAGTTACATGTTTCCTTTCAAGAAGTCTTTCGCTAAGGCTGTTCTTGTGGAATTGGCAAAGGGATATTTGGAAGCCCATAGAGGGCTATGGTGAAAAAGGAAATATCTTCCATTCAATACTGGAAAGAAGCTTTTTGAGAAACTGCTCTATGTTCTGTGAATTCGTCTCACAGAGTTCCATCTTTCCCTTCAAGAAGCCTTTCGCTAAGGCTGTTCTTGTAGAATTGGCAAAGGAATATTTGGAAGCCCATAGAGGGCTATGGTGAAAAAGGAAATATCTTCCGTTCAAAACTGGAAAGAAGCTTTCTGAGAAACTGCTCTGTGTTCTGTGAATTCATCTCACAGTGTTACATCTTTCCCTTCAAGAAGCCTTTCGTTAAGACTGTTCTTGTGGAATTGTCAAAGGGATATTTGGAAGCCCATAGAGGGCTTTGGTGAAAAAGGAAATACCTTCCATTCAAAACTGGAAAGAAGCTTTCTGAGAAACTGCTCTGTGTTCTGTGAATTCATCTCACAGTGTTACATCTGTCCCTTCAAGAAGCCTTTCGCTAAGGCAGTTCTTGTGGAATTGGCAAAGGGATATTTGGAAGCCCTTAGAGGGCTATGGTGAAAAAGGAAATATCTTCCGTTCAAAACTGGAAAGAAGCTTTCTGAGAAACTGCTCTGTGTTCTGTTAATTCATCTCACAGAGTTACATCTTTCCCTTCAAGAAGCCTTTCGCTAAGGCTGTTCTTGTGGAATGGTCAAAGGGATATTTGGAAGCCATTGAGGGCTATGGTGAAAAAGGAAATATCTTCCGCTCAAAACTGGAAAGAAGCTTTCTGAGAAACTGCTCTGTGATGTGTGAATTCATCTCAGAGAGTTACATCTTTCCCTTCAAGAAGCCTTTCGCTAAGGCTGTTCTTGTGGAATTGGCAAAAAGATATTTGGAAGCCCATAGAGGGATATGGTGAAAAAGGAAATATCTTCCCTTCAAAACTGGAAAGAAGCTTTCTGAGAAACTGCTCTGTGTTCTGTGAATTCATCTCACAGAGTTACATCTTTCCCTTCAAGTAGCCTTTCGGTAAGGCTGTTCTTGTGGAATTGGCAAACGGATATTTGGAAGCCCATAGAGGGCTATGGTGAAAAAGGAAATATCTTCCGTTCAAAACTGGAAAGAAGCTTTCTGAGAAACTGCTCTGTGTTCTGTTAATTCATCTCACAGAGGTACATCTTTCCCTTCAAGAAGCCATTCGCTAAAGGATGTTCTTGTGGAATTGGAAAAGGGATATTTGGAAGTCCATAGAGGGCTATGGTGAAAAAGGAAATATCTTCCATTGAAAACTGGAAAGAAGCTTTCTGAGAAACTGCTCTGTGTTCTGTGAATTCATCTGACAGAGTTACATCTTTCCCTTCAAGAATCCTTTCGCTAAGGCGGTTCTTGTGGAATTGGCAAAGGGATATTTGGAAGCCCATAGAGGGCTATGGTGAAAAAGGAAATATCTTCCGTTCAAAACTGGAAAGAAGCTTTCTGAGAAACTGCTCTGTGTTCTGTGAATTCATCTCACAGAGTTTCATCTTTCCCTTCAAGAAGCCTTTCGCTAAGGCTGTTCTTGTGGAATTGGGAAAGATATATTTGGAAGCCCATAAAGGGTTATGGTGAAAAAGGAAATATCTTCCATTCAAAACAGGAAAGAACCTTTCTGGGAAACTGCTCTGTGTTCTCTTAATTCATCTCACAGAGTTACATGTTTCCCTTCAAGAAGCCTTTCGCTAAGGCTGTTCTTGTGGAATTGGGAAAGGGATATTTGGAAGCCCATAGAGGGCTATGGTGAAAAAGGAAATATTTTCCGTTCAAAACTGGAAAGAAGCTTTCTGAGAGACTGCTCTGTGTTCTGTGATTTCATCTCACAGAGTTACATCTTTCCCTTCAAGAAGCCTTTCGCTAAGGCTGTTCTTGTGGAATTGGCAAAGGAATATTTGGAAGCCCATAGAGGGCTATGGTGAAAAAGGAAATATCTTCCGTTCAAAACTGGAAAGAAGCTTTCTGAGAAACTGCTCTGTGTTCTGTGAATTCATCTCACAGAGTTACATTTTCCCTTCAAGAAGCCTTTCGCTAAGGCTGTTCTTGTGGAATTGGCAAAGGGATATTTGGAAGCCCATAGAGGGCTATGGTGAAAAAGGAAATATCTTCCGTTCAAAACTGGAAAGAAGCTTTCTGAGAAACTGCTCTGTGTTCTGTGAATTCATATCACAGAGTTACATCTTTCCCTTCAAGAAGCCTTTCGCTAAGGCTGTTCTTGTGGAATTGGCAAAGGGATATTTGGAAGCCCATAGAGGGCTAGGGTGAAAAAGGAAATATCTTCCGTTGAAAACTGGAAAGAAGCTTTCTGAGAAACTGCTCTGTGTTCTGTTAATTCATCTCACAGAGTTACATCTTTCCATTCAAGAATCCTTTCGCGAACGCTGTTCTTGTGGAATTGTCAAAGGGATATTTGGAAGCCCATAGAGGGCTATGGTGAAAAAGGAAATATCTTCCGTTCAATACTGGAAAGAAGCTGTCTGAGAAACTGCTCTGTGTTCTGTGAATTCATCTCACAGAGGTACATCTTTCCCTTCTAGAAGCCTTTCGCTAAGGCTGTTCTTGTGGAATTGGGAAAGATATATTTGGAAGCCCATAAAGGGTTATGGTGAAAAAGGAAATATCTTCCATTCAAAACAGGAAAGAACCTTTCGGAGAAACTGCTCTGTGTTCTCTTAATTCATCTCACAGAGTTACATGTTTCCTTCAAGAAGCCTTTCGCTATGGCTGTTCTTGTGGAATTGGCAAAGGAATATTTGGAAGCCCTTAGAGGGCTATGGTGAAAAAGGAAATATCTTCCGTTCAAAACTGGAAAGAAGCTTTCTGAGAGACTGCTCTGTGTTCTGTGATTTCATCTCACAGAGTTACATCTTTCCCTTCAAGAAGCCTTTCGCTAAGGCTGTTCTTGTGGAATTGGCAAAGGGATATTTGGAAGCCCATAGAGGGCTATGGTGAAAAAGGAAATATCTTCCGTTCAAAACTGGAAAGAAGCTTTCTGAGAAACTGCTCTGTGTTCTGTGAATTCATCTCACAGAGTTACATTTTCCCTTCAAGAAGCCTTTCGCTAAGGCTGTTCTTGTGGAATTGGCAAAGGGATATTTGGAAGCCCATGGAGGTCTATGGTGAAAATGGAAATATCTTCCGTTCAAAACTGTCAAGAAGCTTTCTGAGAAACTGGTCTGTGTTCTGTGAATTCATATCACAGAGTTACATCTTTCCATTCAAGAAGCCTTTCGCTAAGGCTGTTCTTGTGGAATTGGCAAAGGGATATTTGGAAGCCCATAGAGGGCTACGGTGAAAAATGTAATATCTTCCGTTCAAAACTGGAAAGAAGCTTTCTGAGAAACTGCTCCGTGTTCTGTTAATTCATCCCACAGAGTTACATATTTCCCTTCAAGAAGACTTTCGTTAAGACTGTTCTTGTGGAATTGTCAAAGGGATATTTGGAAGCCCATAGAGGGCTATGGTGAAAAAGGAAATATCTTCCGTTCAAAACAGGAAAGAAGCTTTCTGAGAAACTGCTCTGTGTTCTCTTAATTCATCTCACAGAGTTACATGTTTCCTTTCAAGAAGTCTTTCGCTAAGGCTGTTCTTGTGGAATTGGCAAAGGGATATTTGGAAGCCCATAGAGGGCTATGGTGAAAAAGGAAATATCTTCCATTCAATACTGGAAAGAAGCTTTTTGAGAAACTGCTCTATGTTCTGTGAATTCGTCTCACAGAGTTCCATCTTTCCCTTCAAGAAGCCTTTCGCTAAGGCTGTTCTTGTGGAATTGGCAAAGGAATATTTGGAAGCCCATAGAGGGCTATGGTGAAAAAGGAAATATCTTCCGTTCAAAACTGGAAAGAAGCTTTCTGAGAAACTGCTCTGTGTTCTGTGAATTCATCTCACAGTGTTACATCTTTCCCTTCAAGAAGCCTTTCGCTAAGGCTGTTCTTGTGGAATTGGCAAAGGGATATTTGGAAGCCCATAGAGGGCTATGGTGAAAAAGGAAA
Source organism: Chlorocebus sabaeus (assembly GCF_047675955.1). Classification (NCBI taxonomy): domain Eukaryota; kingdom Metazoa; phylum Chordata; class Mammalia; order Primates; family Cercopithecidae; genus Chlorocebus; species Chlorocebus sabaeus. Next base: position 2,236,628 of record NW_027328147.1, on the reverse strand, counting down.
TATCTTCCGTTCAAAACTGGAAAGAAGCTTTCTGAGAAACTGCTCTGTGTTCTGTGAATTCGTCTCACAGAGTTACATCTTTCCCTTCAAGAAGCCTTTCGCTAAGGCTGTTCTTTTGGAATTGGCAAAGGGATATTTGGAAGCCCATAGAGGGCTACGGTGAAAAAGAAATATCTTCCGTTCAAACCTGGAAAGAAGCTTTCTGAGAAACTGCTCTGTGTTCTGTGAATTCATCTCACAGAGTTACATCTTTCCCTTCAATAAGCCTTTCGCTAAGGCTGTTCTTGTGGAATTGGCAAAGGGATATTTGGAAACACCTAGAGGGCTATGGTGAAAAAGGAAATATATTCCGCTCAAAACTGGAAAGAAGCTTTCTGAGAAACTGCTCCGTGTTCTGTTAATTCATCCCACAGAGTTACATCTTTCCCTTCAAGAAGCCTTTCGTTAAGACTGTTCTTGTGGAATTGTCAAAGGGATATTTGGAAGCCCATAGAGGGCTTTGGTGAAAAAGGAAATACCTTCCATTCAAAACTGGAAAGAAGCTTTCTGAGAAACTGCTCTGTGTTCTGTGAATTCATCTCACAGTGTTACATCTGTCCCTTCAAGAAGCCTTTCGCTAAGGCAGTTCTTGTGGAATTGGCAAAGGGATATTTGGAAGCCCTTAGAGGGCTATGGTGAAAAAGGAAATATCTTCCGTTCAAAACTGGAAAGAAGCTTTCTGAGAAACTGCTCTGTGTTCTGTTAATTCATCTCACAGAGTTACATCTTTCCCTTCAAGAAGCCTTTCGCTAAGGCTGTTCTTGTGGAATTGTCAAAGGGATATTTGGAAGCCATTGAGGGCTATGGTGAAAAAGGAAATATCTTCCGCTCAAAACTGGAAAGAAGCTTTCTGAGAAACTGCTCTGTGATGTGTGAATTCATCTCAGAGAGTTACATCTTTCCCTTCAAGAAGCCTTTCGCTAAGGCTGTTCTTGTGGAATTGGCAAAAAGATATTTGGAAGCCCATAGAGGGATATGGTGAAAAAGGAAATATCTTCCCTTCAAAACTGGAAAGAAGCTTTCTGAGAAACTGCTCTGTGTTCTGTGAATTCATCTCACAGAGTTACATCTTTCCCTTCAAGAAGCCTTTCGGTAAGGCTGTTCTTGTGGAATTGGCAAACGGATATTTGGAAGCCCATAGAGGGCTATGGTGAAAAAGGAAATATCTTCCGTTCAAAACTGGAAAGAAGCTTTCTGAGAAACTGCTCTGTGTTCTGTTAATTCATCTCACAGAGGTACATCTTTCCCTTCAAGAAGCCATTCGCTAAAGGATGTTCTTGTGGAATTGGAAAAGGGATATTTGGAAGTCCATAGAGGGCTATGGTGAAAAAGGAAATATCTTCCATTGAAAACTGGAAAGAAGCTTTCTGAGAAACTGCTCTGTGTTCTGTGAATTCATCTGACAGAGTTACATCTTTCCCTTCAAGAATCCTTTCGCTAAGGCGGTTCTTGTGGAATTGGCAAAGGGATATTTGGAAGCCCATAGAGGGCTATGGTGAAAAAGGAAATATCTTCCGTTCAAAACTGGAAAGAAGCTTTCTGAGAAACTGCTCTGTGTTCTGTGAATTCATCTCACAGAGTTTCATCTTTCCCTTCAAGAAGCCTTTCGCTAAGGCTGTTCTTGTGGAATTGGGAAAGATATATTTGGAAGCCCATAAAGGGTTATGGTGAAAAAGGAAATATCTTCCATTCAAAACAGGAAAGAACCTTTCTGGGAAACTGCTCTGTGTTCTCTTAATTCATCTCACAGAGTTACATGTTTCCCTTCAAGAAGCCTTTCGCTAAGGCTGTTCTTGTGGAATTGGGAAAGGGATATTTGGAAGCCCATAGAGGGCTATGGTGAAAAAGGAAATATTTTCCGTTCAAAACTGGAAAGAAGCTTTCTGAGAGACTGCTCTGTGTTCTGTGATTTCATCTCACAGAGTTACATCTTTCCCTTCAAGAAGCCTTTCGCTAAGGCTGTTCTTGTGGAATTGGCAAAGGAATATTTGGAAGCCCATAGAGGGCTATGGTGAAAAAGGAAATATCTTCCGTTCAAAACTGGAAAGAAGCTTTCTGAGAAACTGCTCTGTGTTCTGTGAATTCATCTCACAGAGTTACATTTTCCCTTCAAGGAGCCTTTCGCTAAGGCTGTTCTTGTGGAATTGGCAAAGGGATATTTGGAAGCCCATAGAGGGCTATGGTGAAAAAGGAAATATCTTCCGTTCAAAACTGGAAAGAAGCTTTCTGAGAAACTGCTCTGTGTTCTGTGAATTCATATCACAGAGTTACATCTTTCCCTTCAAGAAGCCTTTCGCTAAGGCTGTTCTTGTGCAATTGGCAAAGGGATATTTGGAAGCCCATAGAGGGCTAGGGTGAAAAAGGAAATATCTTCCGTTGAAAACTGGAAAGAAGCTTTCTGAGAAACTGCTCTGTGTTCTGTTAATTCATCTCACAGAGTTACATCTTTCCATTCAAGAATCCTTTCGCGAACGCTGTTCTTGTGGAATTGTCAAAGGGATATTTGGAAGCCCATAGAGGGCTATGGTGAAAAAGGAAATATCTTCCGTTCAATACTGGAAAGAAGCTGTCTGAGAAACTGCTCTGTGTTCTGTGAATTCATCTCACAGAGTTACATCTTTCCCTTCTAGAAGCCTTTCGCTAAGGCTGTTCTTGTGGAATTGGGAAAGATATATTTGGAAGCCCATAAAGGGTTATGGTGAAAAAGGAAATATCTTCCATTCAAAACAGGAAAGAACCTTTCTGAGAAACTGCTCTGTGTTCTCTTAATTCATCTCACAGAGTTACATGTTTCCTTCAAGAAGCCTTTCGCTATGGCTGTTCTTGTGGAATTGGCAAAGGAATATTTGGAAGCCCTTAGAGGGCTATGGTGAAAAAGGAAATATCTTCCGTTCAAAACTGGAAAGAAGCTTTCTGAGAGACTGCTCTGTGTTCTGTGAATTCATCTCAAAGAGTTACATCTTTCCCTTCAAGAAGCCTTTCGCTAAGGCTGTTCTTGTGGAATTGGCAAAGGGATATTTGGAAACCCCTAGAGAGCAATGGTGAAAAAGGAAATATATTCCGCTCAAAACTGGAAAGAAACTTTCTGAGAAACTGCTCCGTGTTCTGTTAATTCATCCCACCGAGTTACATCTTTCCCTTCAAGAAGCCTTTCGTTAAGACTGTTCTTGTGGAATTGTCAAAGGGATATTTGGAAGCCCATAGAGGCCTATGGTGAAAAAGGAAATATCTTCCGTTCAAAACAGGAAAGAAGCTTTCTGAGAAACTGCTCTGTGTCCTCTTAATTCATCTCACAGAGTTACATGTTTCCTTTCAAGAAGTCTTTCGCTAAGGCTGTTCTTGTGGAATTGGCAAAGGGATATTAGGAAGCCCATAGAGGGCTATGGTGAAAAAGGAAATATCTTACGTTCAAAACAGGAAAGAAGCTTTCTGAGAAACTGCTCTGTGTTCTCTTAATTCATCTCACAGAGTTACAGGTTTCCTTTCAAGAAGTCTTTCGCTAAGGCTGTTCTTGTGGAATTGGCAAAGGGATATTTGGAAGCCCTTAGAGGGCTATGGTGAAAAAAGAAATATCTTCGGTTCAAAACTGGAAAGAAGCTTTCTGAGAGACTGCTCTGTGTTCTGTGAATTCATCTCACAGAGTTACATCTTTCCCTTCAAGAAGCCTTTCGCTAAGGCTGTTCTTGTGGAATTGGCAAAGGGATATTTGGAAGCCCATAGAGGGCTATGGTGAAAAAGGAAATATCTTCCGTTCAAAACAGGAAAGAAACTTTCTGAGAAACTGCTCTGTGTTCTGTTAATTCATCTCACAGAGTTACATCTTTCCCTTCTAGAAGCCTTTCGCTAAGGCTGTTCCGTTGGAATTGGCAAAGGGATATTTGGAAGCCCATAGAGGTCTACGGTGAAAAAGGAAATATCTTCCGTTCAAAACTGGAAAGAAGCTTTCTGAGAATCTGCTCTGTGTTCTGTTAATTCATCTCACAGAGTTACATCTTTCCATTCAAGAAGCGTTTCGCTGAGGCTGTTCTTGTGGAATTGGCAAAGGGATATTTGGAAGCCCCTAGAGGGCTATGGTGAAAAAGGAAATATCTTCCGTTCAAAACTGGAAAGAAGCTTTCTGAGAAACTGCTCTGTGTTCTGTGAATTCATCTCACAGAGTTACATTTTCCCTTCAAGAAGCCTTTCGCTAAGGCTGTTCTTGTGGAATTGGCAAAGGGATATTTGGAAGCCCATAGAGGGCTATGGTGAAAAAGGAAATATCTTCCGTTCAAAACTGGAAAGAAGCTTTCTGAGAAACTGCTCTGTGTTCTGTGAATTCATCTCACAGAGTTACATTTTCCCTTCAAGAAGCCTTTCGCTAAGGCTGTTCTTGTGGAATTGGCAAAGGGATATTTGGAAGCCCATAGAGGGCTATGGTGAAAAAGGAAATATCTTCCGTTCAAAACTGGAAAGAAGCTTTCTGAGAAACTGCTCTGTGTTCTGTGAATTCATATCACAGAGTTACATCTTTCCCTTCAAGAAGCCTTTCGCTAAGGCTGTTCTTGTGGAATTGGCAAAGGGATATTTGGAAGCCCATAGAGGGCTAGGGTGAAAAAGGAAATATCTTCCGTTGAAAACTGGAAAGAAGCTTTCTGAGAAACTGCTCTGTGTTCTGTTAATTCATCTCACAGAGTTACATCTTTCCATTCAAGAATCCTTTCGCGAACGCTGTTCTTGTGGAATTGTCAAAGGGATATTTGGAAGCCCATAGAGGGCTATGGTGAAAAAGGAAATATCTTCCGTTCAATAGTGGAAAGAAGCTGTCTGAGAAACTGCTCTGTGTTCTGTGAATTCATCTCACAGAGGTACATCTTTCCCTTCTAGAAGCCTTTCGCTAAGGCTGTTCTTGTGGAATTGGGAAAGATATATTTGGAAGCCCATAAAGGGTTATGGTGAAAAAGGAAATATCTTCCATTCAAAACAGGAAAGAACCTTTCTGAGAAACTGCTCTGTGTTCTCTTAATTCATCTCACAGAGTTACATGTTTCCTTCAAGAAGCCTTTCGCTATGGCTGTTCTTGTGGAATTGGCAAAGGAATATTTGGAAGCCCTTAGAGGGCTATGGTGAAAAAGGAAATATCTTCCGTTCAAAACTGGAAAGAAGCTTTCTGAGAGACTGCTCTGTGTTCTGTGAATTCATCTCAAAGAGTTACATCTTTCCCTTCAAGAAGCCTTTCGCTAAGGCTGTTCTTGTGGAATTGGCAAAGGGATATTTGGAAACCCCTAGAGAGCAATGGTGAAAAAGGAAATATATTCCGCTCAAAACTGGAAAGAAACTTTCTGAGAAACTGCTCCGTGTTCTGTTAATTCATCCCACCGAGTTACATCTTTCCCTTCAAGAAGCCTTTCGTTAAGACTGTTCTTGTGGAATTGTCAAAGGGATATTTGGAAGCCCATAGAGGCCTATGGTGAAAAAGGAAATATCTTCCGTTCAAAACAGGAAAGAAGCTTTCTGAGAAACTGCTCTGTGTCCCTCTTAATTCATCTCACAGAGTTACATGTTTCCTTTCAAGAAGTCTTTCGCTAAGGCTGTTCTTGTGGAATTGGCAAAGGGATATTTGGAAGCCCATAGAGGGCTATGGTGAAAAAGGAAATATCTTACGTTCAAAACAGGAAAGAAGCTTTCTGAGAAACTGCTCTGTGTTCTCTTAATTCATCTCACAGAGTTACAGGTTTCCTTTCAAGAAGTCTTTCGCTAAGGCTGTTCTTGTGGAATTGGCAAAGGGATATTTGGAAGCCCTTAGAGGGCTATGGTGAAAAAAGAAATATCTTCGGTTCAAAACTGGAAAGAAGCTTTCTGAGAGACTGCTCTGTGTTCTGTGAATTCATCTCACAGAGTTACATCTTTCCCTTCAAGAAGCCTTTCGCTAAGGCTGTTCTTGTGGAATTGGCAAAGGGATATTTGGAAGCCCATAGAGGGCTATGGTGAAAAAGGAAATATCTTCCGTTCAAAACAGGAAAGAAACTTTCTGAGAAACTGCTCTGTGTTCTGTTAATTCATCTCACAGAGTTACATCTTTCCCTTCTAGAAGCCTTTCGCTAAGGCTGTTCCGTTGGAATTGGCAAAGGGATATTTGGAAGCCCATAGAGGTCTACGGTGAAAAAGGAAATATCTTCCGTTCAAAACTGGAAAGAAGCTTTCTGAGAATCTGCTCTGTGTTCTGTTAATTCATCTCACAGAGTTACATCTTTCCATTCAAGAAGCGTTTCGCTGAGGCTGTTCTTGTGGAATTGGCAAAGGGATATTTGGAAGCCCCTAGAGCGCTATGGTGAAAAAGGAAATATCTTCCGTTCAAAACTGGAAAGAAGCTTTCTGAGAAACTGCTCTGTGTTCTGTGAATTCATCTCACAGAGTTACATCTTTCCCTTCAAGAAACCTTTCGCTAAGGCTGTTCTTGTGGAATTGGCAAAGGGATATTTGGAAACCGCTAGAGAGCAATGGTGAAAAAGGAAATATATTCCGCTCAAAACTGGAAAGAAGCTTTCTGAGAATCTGCTCCGTGTTCTGTTAATTCATCCCACAGAGTTACATCTTTCCCTTCAAGAAGCCTTTCGTTAAGACTGTTCTTGTGGAATTGTCAAAGGGATATTTGGAAGCCCATAGAGGGCTTTGGTGAAAAAGGAAATACCTTCCATTCAAATCTGGAAAGAAGCTTTCTGAGAAACTGCTCTGTGTTCTGTAAATTCATCTCACAGAGTTACATCTGTCCCTTCAAGAAGCCTTTCGCTAAGGCAGTTCTTGTGGAATTGGCAAAGGGATATTTGGAAGCCCTTAGAGGGCTATGGTGAAAAAGGAAATATCTTCCGTTCAAAACTGGAAAGAAGCTTTCTGAGAAACTGCTCTGTGTTCTGTTAATTCATCTCACAGAGTTACATCTTTCCCTTCAAGAAGCCTTTCGCTAAGGGCGTTCTTGTGGAATTGTCAAAGGGATATTTGGAAGCCATTGAGGGCTATGGTGAAAAAGGAAATATCTTCCGCTCAAAACTGGAAAGAAGCTTTCTGAGAAACTGCTCTGTGATGTGTGAATTCATCTCAGAGAGTTACATCTTTCCCTTCAAGAAGCCTTTCGCTAAGGCTGTTCTTGTGGAATTGGCAAAAAGATATTTGGAAGCCCATAGAGGGATATGGTGAAAAAGGAAATATCTTCCCTTCAAAACTGGAAAGAAGCTTTCTGAGAAACTGCTCTGTGTTCTGTGAATTCATCTCACAGAGTTACATCTTTCCCTTCAAGAAGCCTTTCGGTAAGGCTGTTCTTGTGGAATTGGCAAACGGATATTTGGAAGCCCATAGAGGGCTATGGTGAAAAAGGAAATATCTTCCGTTCAAAACTGGAAAGAAGCTTTCTGAGAAACTGCTCTGTGTTCTGTTAATTCATCTCACAGAGGTACATCTTTCCCTTCAAGAAGCCATTCGCTAAAGGATGTTCTTGTGGAATTGGAAAAGGGATATTTGGAAGTCCATAGAGGGCTATGGTGAAAAAGGAAATATCTTCCATTGAAAACTGGAAAGAAGCTTTCTGAGAAACTGCTCTGTGTTCTGTGAATTCATCTGACAGAGTTACATCTTTCCCTTCAAGAATCCTTTCGCTAAGGCGGTTCTTGTGGAATTGGCAAAGGGATATTTGGAAGCCCATAGAGGGCTATGGTGAAAAAGGAAATATCTTCCGTTCAAAACTGGAAAGAAGCTTTCTGAGAAACTGCTCTGTGTTCTGTGAATTCATCTCACAGAGTTTCATCTTTCCCTTCAAGAAGCCTTTCGCTAAGGCTGTTCTTGTGGAATTGGGAAAGATATATTTGGAAGCCCATAAAGGGTTATGGTGAAAAAGGAAATATCTTCCATTCAAAACAGGAAAGAACCTTTCTGGGAAACTGCTCTGTGTTCTCTTAATTCATCTCACAGAGTTACATGTTTCCCTTCAAGAAGCCTTTCGCTAAGGCTGTTCTTGTGGAATTGGGAAAGGGATATTTGGAAGCCCATAGAGGGCTATGGTGAAAAAGGAAATATTTTTCGTTCAAAACTGGAAAGAAGCTTTCTGAGAGACTGCTCTGTGTTCTGTGAATTCATCTCACAGAGTTACATTTTCCCTTCAAGAAGCCTTTCGCTAAGGCTGTTCTTGTGGAATTGGCAAAGGGATATTTGGAAGCCCATAGAGGGCTATGGTGAAAAAGGAAATATCTTCCGTTCAAAACTGGAAAGAAGCTTTCTGAGAAACTGCTCTGTGTTCTGTGAATTCATATCACAGAGTTACATCTTTCCCTTCAAGAAGCCTTTCGCTAAGGCTGTTCTTGTGGAATTGGCAAAGGGATATTTGGAAGCCCATAGAGGGCTAGGGTGAAAAAGGAAATATCTTCCGTTCCAAACTGGAAAGAAGCTTTCTGAGAAACTGCTCTGTGTTCTGTTAATTCATCTCACAGAGTTACATCTTTCCATTCAAGAATCCTTTCGCGAACGCTGTTCTTGTGGAATTGTCAAAGGGATATTTGGAAGCCCATAGAGGGCTATGGTGAAAAAGGAAATATCTTCCGTTCAATACTGGAAAGAAGCTGTCTGAGAAACTGCTCTGTGTTCTGTGAATTCATCTCACAGAGGTACATCTTTCCCTTATAGAAGCCTTTCGCTAAGGCTGTTCTTGTGGAATTGGGAAAGATATATTTGGAAGCCCATAAAGGGTTATGGTGAAAAAGGAAATATCTTCCATTCAAAACAGGAAAGAACCTTTCTGAGAAACTGCTCTGTGTTCTCTTAATTCATCTCACAGAGTTACATGTTTCCTTCAAGAAGCCTTTCGCTATGGCTGTTGTTGTGGAATTGGCAAAGGAATATTTGGAAGCCCTTAGAGGGCTATGGTGAAAAAGGAAATATCTTCCGTTCAAAACTGGAAAGAAGCTTTCTGAGAGACTGCTCTGTGTTCTGTGAATTCATCTCAAAGAGTTACATCTTTCCCTTCAAGAAGCCTTTCGCTAAGGCTGTTCTTGTGGAATTGGCAAAGGGATATTTGGAAACCCCTAGAGAGCAATGGTGAAAAAGGAAATATATTCCGCTCAAAACTGGAAAGAAACTTTCTGAGAAACTGCTCCGTGTTCTGTTAATTCATCCCACCGAGTTACATCTTTCCCTTCAAGAAGCCTTTCGTTAAGACTGTTCTTGTGGAATTGTCAAAGGGATATTTGGAAGCCCATAGAGGCCTATGGTGAAAAAGGAAATATCTTCCGTTCAAAACAGGAAAGAAGCTTTCTGAGAAACTGCTCTGTGTCCTCTTAATTCATCTCACAGAGTTACATGTTTCCTTTCAAGAAGTCTTTCGCTAAGGCTGTTCTTGTGGAATTGGCAAAGGGATATTTGGAAGCCCATAGAGGGCTATGGTGAAAAAGGAAATATCTTACGTTCAAAACAGGAAAGAAGCTTTCTGAGAAACTGCTCTGTGTTCTCTTAATTCATCTCACAGAGTTACAGGTTTCCTTTCAAGAAGTCTTTCGCTAAGGCTGTTCTTGTGGAATTGGCAAAGGGATATTTGGAAGCCCTTAGAGGGCTATGGTGAAAAAAGAAATATCTTCGGTTCAAAACTGGAAAGAAGCTTTCTGAGAGACTGCTCTGTGTTCTGTGAATTCATCTCACAGAGTTACATCTTTCCCTTCAAGAAGCCTTTCGCTAAGGCTGTTCTTGTGGAATTGGCAAAGGGATATTTGGAAGCCCATAGAGGGCTATGGTGAAAAAGGAAATATCTTCCGTTCAAAACAGGAAAGAAACTTTCTGAGAAACTGCTCTGTGTTCTGTTAATTCATCTCACAGAGTTACATCTTTCCCTTCTAGAAGCCTTTCGCTAAGGCTGTTCCTTTGGAATTGGCAAAGGGATATTTGGAAGCCCATAGAGGTCTACGGTGAAAAAGGAAATATCTTCCGTTCAAAACTGGAAAGAAGCTTTCTGAGAATCTGCTCTGTGTTCTGTTAATTCATCTCACAGAGTTACATCTTTCCATTCAAGAAGCGTTTCGCTGAGGCTGTTCTTGTGGAATTGGCAAAGGGATATTTGGAAGCCCCTAGAGGGCTATGGTGAAAAAGGAAATATCTTCCGTTCAAAACTGGAAAGAAGCTTTCTGAGAAACTGCTCTGTGTTCTGTGAATTCATCTCACAGAGTTACATCTTTCCCTTCAAGAAACCTTTCGCTAAGGCTGTTCTTGTGGAATTGGCAAAGGGATATTTGGAAACCGCTAGAGAGCAATGGTGAAAAAGGAAATATATTCCGCTCAAAACTGGAAAGAAGCTTTCTGAGAATCTGCTCCGTGTTCTGTTAATTCATCCCACAGAGTTACATCTTTCCCTTCAAGAAGCCTTTCGTTAAGACTGTTCTTGTGGAATTGTCAAAGGGATATTTGGAAGCCCATAGAGGGCTTTGGTGAAAAAGGAAATACCTTCCATTCAAATCTGGAAAGAAGCTTTCTGAGAAACTGCTCTGTGTTCTGTAAATTCATCTCACAGAGTTACATCTGTCCCTTCAAGAAGCCTTTCGCTAAGGCAGTTCTTGTGGAATTGGCAAAGGGATATTTTGAAGCCCTTAGAGGGCTATGGTGAAAAAGGAAATATCTTCCGTTCAAAACTGGAAAGAAGCTTTCTGAGAAACTGCTCTGTGTTCTGTTAATTCATCTCACAGAGTTACATCTTTCCCTTCAAGAAGCCTTTCGCTAAGGGCGTTCTTGTGGAATTGTCAAAGGGATATTTGGAAGCCATTGAGTGCTATGGTGAAAAAGGAAATATCTTCCGCTCAAAACTGGAAAGAAGCTTTCTGAGAAACTGCTCTGTGATGTGTGAATTCATCTCAGAGAGTTACATCTTTCCCTTCAAGAAGCCTTTCGCTAAGGCTGTTCTTGTGGAATTGGCAAAAAGATATTTGGAAGCCCATAGAGTTCTATGGTGAAAAAGGAAATATCTTCCCTTCAAAACTGGAAAGAAGCTTTCTGAGAAACTGCTCTGTGTTCTGTGAATTCATCTCACAGAGTTACATCTTTCCCTTCAAGAAGCCTTTCGCTAAGGCTGTTCTTGTGGAATTGGAAAACGGATATTTGGAAGCCCATAGAGGGCTATGGTGATAAAGGAAATATCTTCCGTTAAAAACTGGAAAGAAGCTTTCTGAGAAACTGCTCTGTGTTCTGTTAATTCATCTCACAGAGGTACATCTTTCCCTGCAAGAAGCCATTCGCTAAAGGCTGTTCTTGTGGAATTGGGAAAGGGATATTTGGAAGTCCATAGAGGGCTATGGTGAAAAAGGAAATATCTTCCGTTCAAAACTGGAAAGAAGCTTTCTGAGAAACTGCTCTGTGTTCTGTGAATTCATCTCACAGAGTTTCATCTTTCCCTTCAAGAAGCCTTTCGCTAAGGCTGTTCTTGTGGAATTGGGAAAGATATATTTGGAAGCCCATAAAGGGTTATGGTGAAAAAGGAAATATCTTCCATTCAAAACAGGAAAGAACCTTTCTGAGAAACTGCTCTGTGTTCTCTTAATTCATCTCACAGAGTTACATGTTTCCCTTCAAGAAGCCTTTCGCTAAGGCTGTTCTTGTGGAATTGGGAAAGGGATATTTGGAAGGCCATAGAGGGCTATGGTGAAAAAGGAAATATCTTCCGTTCAAAACTGGAAAGAAGCTTTCTGAGAGACTGCTCTGTGTTCTGTGATTTCATCTCACAGAGTTACATCTTTCCCTTCAAAAAGCCTTTCGCTAAGGCTGTTCTTGTGGAATTGGCAAAGGGATATTTGGAAGCCCCTAGAGGGCTATGGTGAAAAAGGAAATATCTTCCGTTCAAAACTGGAAAGAAGCTTTCTGAGAAACTGCTCGGTGTTCTGTTAATTCATCTCACAGAGTTACATTTTCCCTTCAAGAAGCCTTTCGCTAAGGCTGTTCTTGTGGAATTGGCAAAGGGATATTTGGAAGCCCATAGAGGTCTATGGGGAAAAAGGAAATATCTTCCGTTCAAAACTGTCAAGAAGCTTTCTGAGAAACTGCTCTGTGTTCTGTGAATTCATATCACAGAGTTACATCTTTCCATTCAAGAAGCCTTTCGCTAAGGCTGTTCTTGTGGAATTGGGAAAGATATATTTGGAAGCCCATAAAGGGTTATGGTGAAAAAGGAAATATCTTCCATTCAAAACAGGAAAGAACCTTTCTGAGAAACTGCTCTGTGTTCTCTTAATTCATCTCACAGAGTTACATGTTTCCCTTCAAGAAGCCTTTCGCTAAGGCTGTTCTTGTGGAATTGGGAAAGGGATATTTGGAAGGCCATAGAGGGCTATGGTGAAAAAGGAAATATCTTCCGTTCAAAACTGGAAAGAAGCTTTCTGAGAGACTGCTCTGTGTTCTGTGATTTCATCTCACAGAGTTACATCTTTCCCTTCAAAAAGCCTTTCGCTAAGGCTGTTCTTGTGGAATTGGCAAAGGGATATTTGGAAGCCCCTAGAGGGCTATGGTGAAAAAGGAAATATCTTCCGTTCAAAACTGGAAAGAAGCTTTCTGAGAAACTGCTCGGTGTTCTGTTAATTCATCTCACAGAGTTACATTTTCCCTTCAAGAAGCCTTTCGCTAAGGCTGTTCTTGTGGAATTGGCAAAGGGATATTTGGAAGCCCATAGAGGTCTATGGGGAAAAAGGAAATATCTTCCGTTCAAAACTGTCAAGAAGCTTTCTGAGAAACTGCTCTGTGTTCTGTGAATTCATATCACAGAGTTACATCTTTCCATTCAAGAAGCCTTTCGCTAAGGCTGTTCTTGTGGAATTGGCAAAGGGATATTTGGAAGCCCATAGAGGGCTATGGTGAAAAAGGAAATATCTTCCGTTCAAAACTGGAAAGAAGCTTTCTGAGAAACTGCTCCGTGTTCTGTTAATTCATCCCACAGAGTTACATCTTTCCCTTCAAGAAGACTTTCGTTAAGACTGTTCTTGTGGAATTGTCAAAGGGATATTTGGAAGCCCATAGAGGGCTATGGTGAAAAAGGAAATATCTTCCGTTCAAAACAGGAAAGAAGCTTTCTGAGAAACTGCTCTGTGTTCTCTTAATTCATCTCACAGAGTTACATGTTTCCTTTCAATAAGTCTTTCGCTAAGGCTGTTCTTGTGGAATTGGCAAAGGGATATTTGGAAGCCCTTAGAGGGCTATGGTGAAAAAGGAAATATCTTCCGTTCAAAACTGGAAAGAAGCTTTCTGAGAGACTGCTCTGTGTTCTGTGAATTCATCTCACAGAGTTACATCTTTCCCTTCAAGAAGCCTTTCGCTAAGGCTGTTCTTGTGGAATTGGCAAAGGGATATTTGGAAACCGCTAGAGAGCAATGGTGAAAAAGGAAATATATTCCGCTCAAAACTGGAAAGAAGCTTTCTGAGAAACTGCTCCGTGTTCTGTTAATTCATCCCACAGAGTTACATCTTTCCCTTCAAGAAGCCTTTCGTTAAGACTGTTCTTGTGGAATTGTCAAAGGGATATTTGGAAGCCCATAGAGGGCTTTGGTGAAAAAGGAAATACCTTCCATTCAAAACTGGAAAGAAGCTTTCTGAGAAACTGCTCTGTGTTCTGTAAATTCATCTCACAGAGTTACATCTGTCCCTTCAAGAAGCCTTTCGCTAAGGCAGTTCTTGTGGAATTGGCAAAGGTATATTTGGAAGCCCTTAGAGGGCTATGGTGAAAAAGGAAATATCTTCCGTTCAAAACTGGAAAGAAGCTTTCTGAGAAACTGCTCTGTGTTCTGTTAATTCATCTCACAGAGTTACATCTTTCCCTTCAAGAAGCCTTTCGCTAAGGGGGTTCTTGTGGAATTGTCAAAGGGATATTTGGAAGCCATTGAGGGCTATGGTGAAAAAGGAAATATCTTCCGCTCAAAACTGGAAAGAAGCTTCTGAGAAACTGCTCTGTGATGTGTGAATTCATCTCAGAGAGTTACATCTTTCCCTTCAAGAAGCCTTTCGCTAAGGCTGTTCTTGTGGAATTGGCAAAAAGATATTTGGAAGCCCATAGAGGGCTGTGGTGAAAAAGGAAATATCTTCCCTTCAAAACTGGAAAGAAGCTTTCTGAGAAACTGCTCTGTGTTCTGTGAATTCATCTCACAGAGTTACATCTTTCCCTTCAAGAAGCCTTTCGCTAAGGCTGTTCTTGTGGAATTGGAAAACGGATATTTGGAAGCCCATAGAGGGCTATGGTGAAAAAGGAAATATCTTCCGTTCAAAACTGGAAAGAAGCTTTCTGAGAAACTGCTCTGTGTTCTGTTAATTCATCTCACAGAGGTACATCTTTCCCTTCAAGAAGCCATTCGCTAAAGGCTGTTCTTGTGGAATTGGAAAAGGGATATTTGGAAGTCCATAGAGGGCTATGGTGAAAAAGGAAATATCTTCCATTCAAAACTGGAAAGAAGCTTTCTGAGAAACTCCTCTGTGTTCTGTGAATTCATCTGACAGAGTTACATCTTTCCCTTCAAGAAGCCTTTCGCTAAGGCTGTTCTTGTGGAAATGGCAAAGGGATATTTGGAAGCCCATAGAGGGCTATGGTGAAAAAGGAAATATCTTCCGTTCAAAACTGGAAATAAGCTTTCTGAGAAACTGCTCTGTGTTCTGTGAATTCATCTCACAGAGTTTCATCTTTCCCTTCAAGAAGCCTTTCGCTAAGGCTGTTCTTGTGTAATTGGGAAAGATATATTTGGAAGCCCATAAAGGGTTATGGTGAAAAAGGAAATATCTTCCATTCAAAACAGGAAAGAACCTTTCTGAGAAACTGCTCTGTGTTCTCTTAATTCATCTCACAGAGTTACATGTTTCCCTTCAAGAAGCCTTTCGCTAAAGCTGTTCTTGTGGAATTGGGAAAGGGATATTTGGAAGCCCATAGAGGGCTATGGTGAAAAAGGAAATATCTTCCGTTCAAAACTGGAAAGAAGCTTTCTGAGAAACTGCTCTGTGTTCTGTGATTTCATCTCACAGAGTTACATCTTTCCCTTCAAGAAGCCTTTCGCTAAGGCTGTTCTTGTGGAATTGGCAAAGGGATATTTGGAAGCCCATAGAGGGCTATGGTGAAAAAGGAAATATCTTCCGTTCAAAACTGGAAAGAAGCTTTCTGAGAAACTGCTCTGTGTTCTGTTAATTCATCTCACAGTGTTACATTTTCCCTTCAAGAAGCCTTTCGCTAAGGCTGTTCTTGTGGAATTGGCAAAGGGATATTTGGAAGCCCATAGAGGTCTATGGTGAAAAAGGAAATATCTTCCGTTCAAAACTGTCAAGAAGCTTTCTGGGAAACTGCTCTGTGTTCTGTGAATTCATATCACAGAGTTACATCTTTCCATTCAAGAAGCCTTTCGCTAAGGCTGTTCTTGTGGAATTGGCAAAGGGATATTTGGAAGCCCATAGAGGGCTACGGCGAAAAAGGAAATATCTTCCGTTCAAAACTGGAAAGAAGCTTTCTGAGAAACTGCTCCGTGTTCTGTTAATTCATCCCACAGAGTTACATCTTTCCCTTCAAGAAGACTTTCGTTAAGACTGTTCTTGTGGAATTGTCAAAGGGATATTTGGAAGCCCATAGAGGGCTATGGTGAAAAAGGAAATATCTTCCGTTCAAAACAGGAAAGAAGCTTTCTGAGAAACTGCTCTGTGTTCTCTTAATTCATCTCACAGAGTTACATGTTTCCTTTCAATAAGTCTTTCGCTAAGGCTGTTCTTGTGGAATTGGCAAAGGGATATTTGGAAGCCCATAGAGGGCTATGGTGAAAAAGGAATTATCTTCCATTCAATACTGGAAAGAAGCTTTCTGAGAAACTGCTCTATGTTCTGTGAATTCGTCTCACAGAGTTCCATATTTCCCTTCAAGAAGCCTTTCGCTAAGGCTGTTCTTGTGGAATTGGCAAAGGAATATTTGGAAGCCCATAGAGGGCTATGGTGAAAAAGGAAATATCTTCCGTTCAAAACTGGAAAGAAGCTTTCTGAGAAACTGCTCCGTGTTCTGTGAATTCATCTCACAGAGTTAAATCTTTCCCTTCAAGAAGCCTTTCGCTAAGGCTGTTCTTGTGGAATTGGAAAAGGGATATTTGGAAGCCCATAGAGGGCTATGGTGAAAAAGGAAATATCTTCCGTTCAAAACTGGAAAGAAGCTTTCTGAGAAACTGCTCTGTGTTCTGTGAATTCGTCTCACAGAGTTACATCTTTCCCTTCAAGAAGCCTTTCGCTAAGGCTGTTCTTTTGGAATTGGCAAAGGGATATTTGGAAGCCCATAGAGGGCTACGGTGAAAAAGAAATATCTTCCGTTCAAAACTGGAAAGAAGCTTTCTGAGAAACTGCTCTGTGTTCTGTGAATTCATCTCACAGAGTTACATCTTTCCCTTCAATAAGCCTTTCGCTAAGGCTGTTCTTGTGGAATTGGCAAAGGGATATTTGGAAACACCTAGAGGGCTATGGTGAAAATGGAAATATATTCCGCTCAAAACTGGAAAGAAGCTTTCTGAGAAACTGCTCTGTGTTCTGTGAATTCGTCTCACAGAGTTACATCTTTCCCTTCAAGAAGCCTTTCGCTAAGGCTGTTCTTTTGGAATTGGCAAAGGGATATTTGGAAGCCCATAGAGGGCTACGGTGAAAAAGAAATATCTTCCGTTCAAAACTGGAAAGAAGCTTTCTGAGAAACTGCTCTGTGTTCTGTGAATTCATCTCACAGAGTTACATCTTTCCCTTCAATAAGCCTTTCGCTAAGGCTGTTCTTGTGGAATTGGCAAAGGGATATTTGGAAACACCTAGAGGGCTATGGTGAAAATGGAAATATATTCCGCTCAAAACTGGAAAGAAGCTTTCTGAGAAACTGCTCCGTGTTCTGTTAATTCATCCCACAGAGTTACATCTTTCCCTTCAAGAAGCCTTTCGTTAAGCCTGTTCTTGTGGAATTGTCAAAGGGATATTTGGAAGCCCATAGAGGGCTTTGGTGAAAAAGGAAATACCTTCCATTCAAAACTGGAAAGAAGCTTTCTGAGAAACTGCTCTGTGTTCTGTGAATTCATCTCACAGAGTTACATCTGTCCCTTCAAGAAGCCTTTCGCTAAGGCAGTTCTTGTGGAATTGGCAAAGGGATATTTGGAAGCCCTTAGAGGGCTATGGTGAAAAAGGAAATATCTTCCGTTCAAAACTGGAAAGAAGCTTTCTGAGAAACTGCTCTGTGTTCTGTTAATTCATCTCACAGAGTTACATCTTTCCCTTCAAGAAGCCTTTCGCTAAGGCTGTTCTTGTGGAATTGTCAAAGGGATATTTGGAAGCCATTGAGGGCTATGGTGAAAAAGGAAATATCTTCCGCTGAAAACTGGAAAGAAGCTTTCTGAGAAACTGCTCTGTGATGTGTGAATTCATCTCAGAGAGTTACATCTTTCCCTTCAAGAAGCCTTTCGCTAAGGCTGTTCTTGTGGAATTGGCAAAAAGATATTTGGAAGCCGATAGAGGGCTATGGTGAAAAAGGAAATATCTTCCCTTCAAAACTGGAAAGAAGCTTTCTGAGAAACTGCTCTGTGTTCTGTGAATTCATCTCACAGAGTTACATTTTCCCTTCAAGAAGCCTTTCGGTAAGGCTGTTCTTGTGGGATTGGCAAACGGATATTTGGAAGCCCATAGAGGGCTATGGTGAAAAAGGAAATATCTTCCGTTCAAAACTGGAAAGAAGCTTTCTGAGAAACTGCTCTGTGTTCTGTTAATTCATCTCACAGGGGTACATCTTTCCCTTCAAGAAGCCATTCGCTAAAGGATGTTCTTGTGGAATTGGAAAAGGGATATTTGGAAGTCCATAGAGGGCTATGGTGAAAAAGGAAATATCTTCCATTCAAAACTGGAAAGAAGCTTTCTGAGAAACTGCTCTGTGTTCTGTGAATTCATATCACAGAGTTACATCTTTCCATTCAAGAAGCCTTTCGCTAAGGCTGTTCTTGTGGAATTGGCAAAGGGATATTTGGAAGCCCATAGAGGGCTGCGGTGAAAAAGGAAATATCTTCCGTTCAAAACTGGAAAGAAGCTTTCTGAGAAACTGCTCCGTGTTCTGTTAATTCACCCCACAGAGTTACATCTTTCCCTTCAAGAAGAGTTTCGTTAAGACTGTTCTTGTGGAATTGTCAAAGGGATATTTGGAAGCCCATAGAGGGCTATGGTGAAAAACTAAATATCTTCCGTTCAAAACAGGAAAGAAGCTTTCTGAGAAACTGCTCTGTGTTCTCTTAATTCATCTCACAGAGTTAGATGTTTCCTTTCAATAAGGCTTTCGCTAAGGCTGTTCTTGTGGAATTGGCAAAGGGATATTTGGAAGCCCATAGAGGGCTATGGTGAAAAAGGAATTATCTTCCATTCAATACTGGAAAGAAGCTTTCTGAGAAACTGCTCTATGTTCTGTGAATTCGTCTCACAGAGTTACATCTTTCCCTTCAAGAAGCCTTTCGCTAAGGCTGTTCTTGTGGAATTGTCAAAGGAATATTTGGAAGCCCATAGAGGGCTATGGTGAAAAAGGAAATATCTTCCGTTCAAAACTGGAAAGAAGCTTTCTGAGAAACTGCTCTGTGTTCTGTGAATTCATCTCACAGTGTTACATCTTTCCCTTCAAGAAGCCTTTCGCTAAGGCTGTTCTTGTGGAATTGGAAAAGGGATATTTGGAAGCCCATAGAGGGCTATGGTGAAAAAGGAAATATCTTCCGTTCAAAACTGGAAAGAAGCTTTCTGAGAAACTGCTCTGTGTTCTGTGAATTCGTCTCACAGAGTTACATCTTTCCCTTCAAGAAGCCTTTCGCTAAGGCTGTTCTTTTGGAATTGGCAAAGGGATATTTGGAAGCCCATAGAGGGCTACGGTGAAAAAGAAATATCTTCCGTTCAAAACTGGAAAGAAGCTTTCTGAGAAACTGCTCTGTGTTCTGTGAACTCATCTCACAGAGTTACATCTTTCCCTTCAATAAGCCTTTCGCTAAGGCTGTTCTTGTGGAATTGGCAAAGGGATATTTGGAAACACCTAGAGGGCTATGGTGAAAAAGGAAATATATTCCGCTCAAAACTGGAAAGAAGCTTTCTGAGAAACTGCTCCGTGTTCTGTTAATTCATCCCACAGAGTTACATCTTTCCCTTCAAGAAGCCTTTCGTTAAGACTGTTCTTGTGGAATTGTCAAAGGGATATTTGGAAGCCCATAGAGGGCTTTGGTGAAAAAGGAAATACCTTCCATTCAAAACTGGAAAGAAGCTTTCTGAGAAACTGCTCTGTGTTCTGTGAATTCATCTCACAGAGTTACATCTGTCCCTTCAAGAAGCCTTTCGCTAAGGCAGTTCTTGTGGAATTGGCAAAGGGATATTTGGAAGCCCTTAGAGGGCTATGGTGAAAAAGGAAATATCTTCCGTTCAAAACTGGAAAGAAGCTTTCTGAGAAACTGCTCTGTGTTCTGTTAATTCATCTCACAGAGTTACATCTTTCCCTTCAAGAAGCCTTTCGCTAAGGCTGTTCTTGTGGAATTGTCAAAGGGATATTTGGAAGCCATTGAGGGCTATGGTGAAAAAGGAAATAGCTTCCGCTCAAAACTGGAAAGAAGCTTTCTGAGAAACTGCTCTGTGATGTGTGAATTCATCTCAGAGAGTTACATCTTTCCCTTCAAGAAGCCTTTCGCTAAGGCTGTTCTTGTGGAATTGCCAAAAAGATATTTGGAAGCCGATAGAGGGCTATGGTGAAAAAGGAAATATCTTCCCTTCAAAACTGGAAAGAAGCTTTCTGAGAAACTGCTCTGTGTTCTGTGAATTCATCTCACAGAGTTACATTTTCCCTTCAAGAAGCCTTTCGGTAAGGCTGTTCTTGTGGGATTGGCAAACGGATATTTGGAAGCCCATAGAGGGCTATGGTGAAAAAGGAAATATCTTCCGTTCAAAACTGGAAAGAAGCTTTCTGAGATACTGCTCTGTGTTCTGTTAATTCATCTCACAGAGGTACATCTTTCCCTTCAAGAAGCCATTCGCTAAAGGATGTTCTTGTGGAATTGGAAAAGGGATATTTGGAAGTCCATAGAGGGCTATGGTGAAAAAGGAAATATCTTCCATTCAAAACTGGAAAGAAGCTTTCTGAGAAACTGCTCTGTGTTCTGTGAATTCATCTGACAGAGTTACATCTTTCCCTTCAAGAAGCCTTTCGCTAAGGCTGTTCTTGTGGAATTGGCAAAGGGATATTTGGAAGCCCATAGAGGGCTATGGTGAAAAAGGAAATATCTTCCGTTCAAAACTGGAAAGAAGCTTTCTGAGAAACTGCTCTGTGTTCTGTGAATTCATCTCACAGAGTTTCATCTTTCCCTTCAAGAAGCCTTTCGCTAAGGCTGTTCTTGTGGAATTGGGAAAGATATATTTGGAAGCCCATAAAGGGTTATGGTGAAAAAGGAAATATCTTCCATTCAAAACAGGAAAGAACCTTTCTGAGAAACTGCTCTGTGTTCTCTTAATTCATCTCACAGAGTTACATGTTTCCCTTCAAGAAGCCCTTCGCTAAGGCTGTTCTTGTGGAATTGGGAAAGGGATATTTGGAAGCCCATAGAGGGCTATGGTGAAAAAGGAAAGATTTTCCGTTCAAAACTGGAAAGAAGCTTTCTGAGAGACTGCTCTGTGTTCTGTGATTTCATCTCACAGAGTTACATCTTTCCCTTCAAGAAGCCTTTCGCTAAGGCTGTTCTGGTGGAATTGGCAAAGGGATATTTGGAAGCCCATAGAGGGCTATGGTGAAAAAGGAAATATCTTCCGTTCAAAACTGGAAAGAAGCTTTATGAGAAACTGCTCTGTGTTCTGTGAATTCATCTCACAGAGTTACATTTTCCCTTCAAGAAGCCTTTCGCTAAGGCTGTTCTTGTGGAATTGGCAAAGGGATATTTGGAAGCCCATAGAGGGCTATGGTGAAAAAGGAAATATCTTCCGTTCAAAACTGGAAAGAAGCTGTCTGAGAAACTGCTCTGTGTTCTGTGAATTCATCTCACAGAGGTACATCTTTCCCTTCTAGAAGCCTTTCGCTAAGGCTGTTCTTGTGGAATTGGGAAAGATATATTTGGAAGCCCATAAAGGGTTATGGTGAAAAAGGAAATATCTTCCATTAAAAACAGGAAAGAACCTTTCTGAGAAACTGCTCTGTGTTCTCTTAATTCATCTCACAGAGTTACATGTTTCCTTCAAGAAGCCTTTCTCTAAGGCTGTTCTTGTGGAATTGGCAAAGGGATATTTGGAAGCCCTTAGAGGGCTATGGTGAAAAAGGAAATATCTTCCGTTCAAAACTGGAAAGAAGCTTTCTGAGAGACTGCTCTGTGTTCTGTGAATTCATCTCACAGAGTTACATCTTTCCCTTCAAGAAGCCTTTCGCTAAGGCTGTTCTTGTGGAATTGTCAAAGGGACATTTGGAAGCCCATAGAGGGCTATGGTGAAAAAGGAACTATCTTCCATTCAAAACAGGAAAGAAGCTTTCTGAGAAACTGCTCTGTGTTCTGTGAATTCATCTCACAGAGTTACATCTTTCCATTCAAGAAGCGTTTCGCTGAGGCTGTTCTTGTGGAATTGGCAAAGGGATATTTGGAAGCCCATAGAGGGCTATGGTGAAAAAGGAAATATCTTCCGTTCAAAACTGGAAAGAAGCTTTCTGAGAGACTGCTCTGTGTTCTGTGATTTCATCTCACAGAGTTACATCTTTCCCTTCAAGAAGCCTTTCGCTAAGGCTGTTCTTGTGGAATTGGCAAAGGGATATTTGGAAGCCCATAGAGGGCTATGGTGAAAAAGGAAATATCTTCCGTTCAAAACTGGAAAGAAGCTTTCTGAGAAACTGCTCTGTGTTCTGTTAATTCATCTCACAGAGTTACATTTTCCCTTCAAGAAGCCTTTCGCTAAGGCTGTTCTTGTGGAATTGGCAAAGGGATATTTGGAAGCCCATTGATGGCTGCGGTGAAAAAGGAAATATCTTCCGTTCAAAACTGGAAAGAAGCTTTCTGAGAAACTGCTCCGTGTTCTGTTAATTCATCCCACAGAGTTACATCTTTCCCTTCAAGAAGACTTTCGTTAAGACTGTTCTTGTGGAATTGTCAAAGGGATATTTGGAAGCCCATAGAGGGCTATGGTGAAAAAGGAAATATCTTCCGTTCAAAACAGGAAAGAAGCTTTCTGAGAAACTGCTCTGTGTTCTCTTAATTCATCTCACAGAGTTAGATGTTTCCTTTCAATAAGGCTTTCGCTAAGGCTGTTCTTGTGGAATTGGCAAAGGGATATTTGGAAGCCCATAGAGGGCTATGGTGAAAAAGGAATTATCTTCCATTCAATACTGGAAAGAAGCTTTCTGAGAAACTGCTCTATGTTCTGTGAATTCGTCTCACAGAGTTCCATCTTTCCCTTCAAGAAGCCTTTCGCTAAGGCTGTTCTTGTGGAATTGGCAAAGGAATATTTGGAAGCCCATAGAGGGCTATGGTGAAAAAGGAAATATCTTCCGTTCAAAACTGGAAAGAAGCTTTCTGAGAAACTGCTCTGTGTTCTGTGAATTCATCTCACAGTGTTACATCTTTCCCTTCAAGAAGCCTTTCGCTAAGGCTGTTCTTGTGGAATTGGAAAAGGGATATTTGGAAGCCCATAGAGGGCTATGGTGAAAAAGGAAATATCTTCCGTTCAAAACTGGAAAGAAGCTTTCTGAGAAACTGCTCTGTGTTCTGTGAATTCGTCTCACAGAGTTACATCTTTCCCTTCAAGAAGCCTTTCGCTAAGGCTGTTCTTTTGGAATTGGCAAAGGGATATTTGGAAGCCCATAGAGGGCTACGGTGAAAAAGAAATATCTTCCGTTCAAAACTGGAAAGAAGCTTTCTGAGAAACTGCTCTGTGTTCTGTGAATTCATCTCACAGAGTTACATCTTTCCCTTCAATAAGCCTTTCGCTAAGGCTGTTCTTGTGGAATTGGCAAAGGGATATTTGGAAACACCTAGAGGGCTATGGTGAAAAAGGAAATATATTCCGCTCAAAACTGGAAAGAAGCTTTCTGAGAAACTGCTCCGTGTTCTGTTAATTCATCCCACAGAGTTACATCTTTCCCTTCAAGAAGCCTTTCGTTAAGACTGTTCTTGTGGGATTGTCAAAGGGATATTTGGAAGCCCATAGAGGGCTTTGGTGAAAAAGGAAATACCTTCCATTCAAAACTGGAAAGAAGCTTTCTGAGAAACTGCTCTGTGTTCTGTGAATTCATCTCACAGAGTTACATCTGTCCCTTCAAGAAGCCTTTCGCTAAGGCAGTTCTTGTGGAATTGGCAAAGGGATATTTGGAAGCCCTTAGAGGGCTATGGTGAAAAAGGAAATATCTTCCGTTCAAAACTGGAAAGAAGCTTTCTGAGAAACTGCTCTGTGTTCTGTTAATTCATCTCACAGAGTTACATCTTTCCCTTCAAGAAGCCTTTCGCTAAGGCTGTTCTTGTGGAATTGTCAAAGGGATATTTGGAAGCCATTGAGGGCTATGGTGAAAAAGGAAATAACTTCCGCTCAAAACTGGAAAGAAGCTTTCTGAGAAACTGCTCTGTGATGTGTGAATTCATCTCAGAGAGTTACATCTTTCCCTTCAAGAAGCCTTTCGCTAAGGCTGTTCTTGTGGAATTGCCAAAAAGATATTTGGAAGCCCATAGAGGGCTATGGTGAAAAAGGAAATATCTTCCCTTCAAAACTGGAAAGAAGCTTTCTGAGAAACTGCTCTGTGTTCTGTGAATTCATCTCACAGAGTT
Organism: Chlorocebus sabaeus; assembly: GCF_047675955.1. NCBI lineage: Eukaryota > Metazoa > Chordata > Mammalia > Primates > Cercopithecidae > Chlorocebus > Chlorocebus sabaeus. The sequence continues at coordinate 2,212,839 of NW_027328147.1, read as the reverse complement.
ACATTTTCCCTTCAAGAAGCCTTTCGGTAAGGCTGTTCTTCTGGAATTGGCAAACGGATATTTGGAAGCCCATAGAGGGCTATGGTGAAAAAGGAAATATCTTCCGTTCAAAACTGGAAAGAAGCTTTCTGAGAAACTGCTCTGTGTTCTGTTAATTCATCTCACAGAGGTACATCTTTCCCTTCAAGAAGCCATTCGCTAAAGGATGTTCTTGTGGAATTGGAAAAGGGATATTTGGATGTCCATAGAGGGCTATGGTGAAAAAGGAAATATCTTCCATTCAAAACTGGAAAGAAGCTTTCTGAGAAACTGCTCCGTGTTCTGTGAATTCATCCCACAGAGTTACATCTTTCCCTTCAAGAAGCCTTTCGCTAAGGCTGTTCTTGTGGAATTGGCAAAGGGATATTTGGAAGCCCATAGAGGGCTATGGTGAAAAAGGAAATATCTTCCGTTCAAAACTGGAAAGAAGCTTTCTGAGAAACTGCTCTGTGTTCTGTGAATTCATCTCACAGAGTTTCATCTTTCCCTTCAAGAAGCCTTTCGCTAAGGCTGTTCTTGTGGAATTGGGAAAGATATATTTGGAAGCCCATAAAGGGTTATGGTGAAAAAGGAAATATCTTCCATTCAAAACAGGAAAGAACCTTTCTGAGAAACTGCTCTGTGTTCTCTTAATTCATCTCACAGAGTTACATGTTTCCCTTCAAGAAGCCTTTCGCTAAGGCTGTTCTTGTGGAATTGGGAAAGGGATATTTGGAAGCCCATAGAGGGCTATGGTGAAAAAGGAAATATTTTCCGTTCAAAACTGGAAAGAAGCTTTCTGAGAGACTGCTCTGTGTTCTGTGATTTCATCTCACAGAGTTACATCTTTCCCTTCAAGAAGCCTTTCGCTAAGGCTGTTCTTGTGGAATTGGCAAAGGGATATTTGGAAGCCCATAGAGGGCTACGGTGAAAAAGGAAATATCTTCCGTTCAAAACTGGAAAGAAGCTTTATGAGAAACTGCTCTGTGTTCTGTGAATTCATCTCACAGAGTTACATTTTCCCTTCAAGAAGCCTTTCGCTAAGGCTGTTCTTGTGGAATTGGCAAAGGGATATTTGGAAGCCCATAGAGGGCTATGGTGAAAAAGGAAATATCTTCCGTTCAAAACTGGAAAGAAGCTTTCTGAGAAACTGCTCTGTGTTCTGTGAATTCATATCACACAGTTACATCTTTCCCTTCAAGAAGCCTTTCGCTAAGGCTGTTTTTGTGGAATTGGCAAAGGGATATTTGGAAGCCCATAGAGGGCTATGGTGAAAAAGGAAATATCTTCCGTTGAAAACTGGAAAGAAGCTTTCTAAGAAACTGCTCTGTGTTCTGTTAATTCATCTCACAGAGTTACATCTTTCCATTCAAGAATCCTTTCGCGAAGGCTGTTCTTGTGGAATTGGCAAAGGGATATTTGGAAGCCCATAGAGGGCTATGGTGAAAAAGGAAATATCTTCCGTTCAAAACTGGAAAGAAGCTGTCTGAGAAACTGCTCTGTGTTCTGTGAATTCATCTCACAGAGGTACATCTTTCACTTCTAGAAGCCTTTCGCTAAGGCTGTTCTTGTGGAATTGGGAAAGATATATTTGGAAGCCCATAAAGGGTTATGGTGAAAAAGGAAATATCTTCCGTTCAAAACAGGAAAGAAGCTTTCTGAGAAACTGCTCTGTGTCCTCTTAAATCATCTCACAGAATTACATGTTTCCTTTCGAGAAATCTTTCGCTAAGGCTGTTCTTGTGGAATTGGCAAAGGGATATTTGGAAGCCCATAGAGGGCTATGGTGAAAAAGGAAATATCTTCCGTTCAAAACTGGAAAGAAGCTTTCTGAGAAACAGCTCTGTGTTCTGTGAATTCGTCTCACAGAGTTACATCTTTCCCTTCAAGAAGCCTTTCGCTAAGGCTGTTATTGTGGAATTGGCAAAGGGATATTTGGAAGCCCTTAGAGGGCTACGGTGAAAAAGAAATATCTTCCGTTCAAAACTGGAAAGAAGCTTTCTGAGAAACTGCTCTGTGTTCTGTGAATTCATCACACAGAGTTACATCTTTCCCTTCAATAAGCCTTTCGCTAAGGCTGTTCTTGTGGAATTGGCTAACGGATATTTGGAAGTCCATAGAGGGCTATGGTGAAAAATTAAATATCTTCCATTCAAAACTGGAAAGAAGCTTTCTGAGAAACTGCTCTGTGTTCTGTGAATTCATCTGACAGAGTTACATCTTTCCCTTCAAGAAGCCTTTCGCTAAGGCTGTTCTTGTGGAATTGGCAAAGGGATATTTGGAAGCCCATAGAGGGCTATGGTTAAAAAGGAAATATCTTCCCTTTAAAACTGGAAAGAAGCTTTCTGAGAAACTGCTCTGTGTTCTGTGAATTCATCTCACAGAGTTTCATCTTTCCCTTCAAGAAGCCTTTCGCTAAGGCTGTTCTTGTGGAATTGGGAAAGATATATTTGGAAGCCCATAAAGGGTTATGGTGAAAAAGGAAATATCTTCCATTCAAAACAGGAAAGAACCTTTCTGAGAAACTGCTCTGTGTTCTCTTAATTCATCTCACAGAGTTACATGTTTCCTTCAAGAAGCCTTTCGCTAAGGCTGTTCTTGTGGAATTGTCAAAGGGATATTTGGAAGCCCATAGAGGGCTATGGTGAAAAAGGAAATATCTTCCGTTCAAAACTGGAAAGAAGCTTTCTGAGAAACTGCTCTGTGTTCTGTGAATTCATCCCACAGAGTTACATCTTTCCCTTCAAGAAGCCTTACGCTAAGGCTGTTCTTGTGGAATTGGCAAAGGGATATTTGGAAGCCCATAGAGGGCTATGGTGAAAAAGGAAATATCTTCCGTTCAAAACTGGAAAGAAACTTTCTGAGAAACTGCTCTGTGTTCTGTTAATTCATCTCACAGAGTTGCATCTTTTTCTTCAAGAAGCCTTTCGCTAAGGCTGTTCTTGTGGAATTGGCAAAGGGATATTTGGAAGCCCATAGAGGGCTATGGTGAAAAAGGAAATATCTTCCGTTCAAAACTGGAAAGAAGCTTTCTGAGAAACTGCTCTGTGTTCTGTGAATTCATCTCACAGATTTTCATCTTTACCTTCAAGAAGCCTTTCGCTAAGGCTGTTCTTGTGGAATTGGGAAAGATATATTTGGAAGCCCATAAAGGGTTATGGTGAAAAAGGAAATATCTTCCATTCAAAACAGGAAAGAACCTTTCTGAGAAACTGCTCTGTGTTCTGTGAATTCATCTCACAGAGTTACATCTTTCCCTTCTAGAAGCCTTTCGCTAAGGCTTTTCTTGTGGAATTGGGAAAGATATATTTGGAAGCCCATAAAGGGTTATGGTGAAAAAGGAAATATCTTCCATTCAAAACAGGAAAGAACCTATCTGAGAAACTGCTCTGTGTTCTCTTAATTCATCTCGCAGAGTTACATGTTTCCTTCAAGAAGCCTTTCGCTAAGGCTGTTCTTCTGGAATTGGCAAAGGGATATTTGGAAGCCCTTAGAGGGCTATGGTGAAAAAGGAAATATCTTACGTTCAAAACTGGAAAGAAGCTTTCTGAGAGACTGCTCTGTGTTCTGTGAATTCATCTCACAGAGTTACATCTTTCCCTACAAGAAGCCTTTCGCTAAGGCTGTTCTTGTGGAATTGTCAAAGGGATATTTGGAAGCCCATAGAGGGCTATGGTGAAAAAGGAAATATCTTCCGTTCAAAACTGGAAAGAAGCTTTCTGAGAAACTGATCTGTGTTCTGTGAATTCATCCCACAGAGTTACATCTTTCCCTTCAGGAAGCCTTACGCTAAGGGTGTTCTTGTGGAATTGGCCAAGGGGTATTTGGAAGCCCATAGAGGGCTATGGTGAAAAAGGAAATATCTTCCGTTCAAAACAGGAAAGAAACTTTCTGAGAAACTGCTCTGTGTTCTGTTAATTCATCTCACAGAGTTACATCTTTTTCTTCAAGAAGCCTTTCGCTAAGGCTGTTCTTGTGGAATTGGCAAATTGATATTTGGAAGCCCATAGAGGGCTATGGTGAAAAATGAAATATCTTCCGTTCAAAACAGGAAAGAAACTTTCTGAGAAACTGCTCTGTGTTCTGTTAATTCATCTCACAGAGTTACATCTTTCCCTTCAAGAAGCCTTTCGCTAAGGCTGTTCCTTTGGAATTGGCAAAGGGATATTTGGAAGCCCATAGAGGGCTACGGTGAAAAAGGAAATATCTTCCGTTCAAAACTGGAAAGAAGCTATCTGAGAATCTGCTCTGTGTTCTGTTAATTCATCTCACAGAGTTACATCTTTCCATTCAAGAAGCGTTTCGCTGAGGCTGTGCTTGTGGAATTGGCAAAGGGATATTTGGAAGCCCTTAGGGGGCTATGGTGAAAAATTAAATATCTTCCGTTCAAAACTGGAAAGAAGCTTTCTGAGAAACTGCTCTGTGTTCTGTGAATTCATCTCACAGAGTTACATCTTTCCCTTCAAGAAGCCTTTCGCTAAGGCTGTTCTTGTGGAATTGGCAAAGGGATATTTGGAAACCCCTAGAGAGCAATGGTGAAAAAGGAAATATATTCCGCTCAAAACTGGAAAGAAGCTTTCTGAGAAACTGCTCCGTGTTCTGTTAATTCATCCCACAGAGTTACATCATTCCCTTCAAGAAGCCTTTCGTTAAGACTGTTCTTGTGGAATTGTCAAAGGGATATTTGGAAGCCCATAGAGGGCTATGGTGAAAAAGGAAATATCTTCCGTTCAAAACAGGAAAGAAGCTTTCTGAGAAACTGCTCTGTGTTCTGTTAATTCATCTCACAGAGTTACATCTTTCCCTTCAAGAAGCCTTTCGCTAAGGCTGTTCTTTTGGAATTGGCAAAGGGATATTTGGAAGCCCATAGAGGGCTACGGTGAAAAAGGAAATATCTTCCGTTCAAAACTGGAAAGAAGCTTTCTGAGAATCTGCTCTGTGTTCTGTTAATTCATCTCACAGAGTTACATCTTTCCATTCTAGAAGCGTTTCGCTGAGGCTGTTCTTGTGGAATTGGCAAAGGGATATTTGGAAACCCATAGAGGGCTATGGTGAAAAAGGAAATATCTTCCGTTCAAAACTGGAAAGAAGCTTTCTGAGAAACTGCTCTGTGTTCTGTGAATTCATCTCACAGAGTTACATCTTTCCCTTCAAGAAGCCTTTCGCTAAGGCTGTTCTTGTGCAATTGGCAAAGGGATATTTGGAAACCCCTAGAGAGCAATGGTGAAAAAGGAAATATCTTCCATTCAAAACTGGAAAGAAGCTTTCTGAGAAACTGCTCCGTGTTCTGTTAATTCATCCCACAGAGTTTCATCTTTCCCTTCAAGAAGCCTTTCGTTAAGACTGTTCTTGTGGAATTGTCAAAGGGATATTTGGAAGCCCATAGAGGGCTATGGTGAAAAAGGAAATATCTTCCGTTCAAAACAGGAAAGAAGCTTTCTGAGAAACTGCTCTGTGTTCTCTTAATTCATCTCACAGTGTTACATGTTTCCTTTCAAGAAGTCTTTCGCTAAGGCTGTTCTTGTGGAATTGGCAAAGGGATATTTGGAAGCCCATAGAGGGCTATGGTGAAAAAGGAAATATCTTCCGTTCAAAACTGGAAAGAAGGTTTCTGAGAAACTGCTCTGTGTTCTGTGAATTCATCTCACAGTGTTACATCTTTCCCTTCAAGAAGCCTTTCGCTAAGGCTGTTCTTGTGGAATTGGCAAAGGAATATTTGGAAGCCCATAGAGGGCTATGGTGAAAAAGGAAATATCTTCTGATCAAAACTGGAAAGAAGCTTTCTGAGAAACTGCTCTGTGTTCTGTTAATTCATCTCACAGAGTTACATCTTTCCCTTCAAGAAGCCTTTCGCTAAGGCTGTTCTTGTGGAATTGTCAAAGGGATATTTGGAAGCCATTGAGGGCTATGGTGAAAAAGGAAATATCTTCCGCTCAAAACTGGAAAGAAGCTTTCTGAGAAACTGCTCTGTGATGTGTGAATTCATCTCAGAGAGTTACATCTTTCCCTTCAAGAAGCCTTTCGCTAAGGCTGTTCTTGTGGAATTCGCAAAAAGATATTTGGAAGCCCATAGAGGGCTATGGTGAAAAAGGAAATATCTTCCCTTCAAAACTGGAAAGAAGCTTTCTGAGAAACTGCTCTGTGTTCTGTGAATTCATCTCACAGAGTTACATCTTTCCCTTCAAGAAGCCTTTCGCTAAGGCTGTTCTTGTGGAATTGGCAAACGGATATTTGGAAGCCCATAGAGGGCTTTGGTGAAAAAGGAAATATCTTCCGTTCAAAACTGGAAAGAAGCTTTCTGAGAAACTGCTCTGTGTTCTGTTAATTCATCTCACAGAGTTACATCTTTCTCTTCAAGAAGCCATTCGCTAAAGGCTGTCTTGTGGAATTGGAAAAGGGATATTTGGAAGCCCATAGAGGGCTATGGTGAAAAAGGAAATATCTTCCGTTGAAAACTGGAAAGAAGCTTTCTGAGAGACTGCTCTGTGTTTTGTGAATTCATCTCACAGAGTTACATCTTTCCCTTCAAGAAGCCTTTCGCTAAGGCTGTTCTTGTGGAATTGGCAAAGGGATATTTGGAAGCCCATAGAGCGCTATGGTGAAAAAGGAAATATCTTCCGTTCAAAACTGGAAAGAAGCTTTCTGAGAGACTGCTCTGTGTTCTGTGATTTCATCTCACAGAGTTACATCTTTCCCTTCAAGAAGCCTTTCGCTAAGGCTGTTCTTGTGGAATTGTCAAAGGGATATTTGGAAGCCATTGAGGGCTATGGTGAAAAAGGAAATAACTTCCGCTCAAAACTGGAAAGAAGCTTTCTGAGAAACTGCTCTGTGATGTGTGAATTCATCTCAGAGAGTTACATCTTTCCCTTCAAGAAGCCTTTCGCTAAGGCTGTTCTTGTGGAATTGCCAAAAAGATATTTGGAAGCCCATAGAGGGCTATGGTGAAAAAGGAAATATCTTACGTTCAAAACTGGAAAGAAGCTTTCTGAGAGACTGCTCTGTGTTCTGTGAATTCATCTCACAGAGTTACATCTTTCCCTACAAGAAGCCTTTCGCTAAGGCTGTTCTTGTGGAATTGTCAAAGGGATATTTGGAAGCCCATAGAGGGCTATGGTGAAAAAGGAAATATCTTCCGTTCAAAACTGGAAAGAAGCTTTCTGAGAAACTGATCTGTGTTCTGTGAATTCATCCCACAGAGTTACATCTTTCCCTTCAGGAAGCCTTACGCTAAGGGTGTTCTTGTGGAATTGGCCAAGGGGTATTTGGAAGCCCATAGAGGGCTATGGTGAAAAAGGAAATATCTTCCGTTCAAAACAGGAAAGAAACTTTCTGAGAAACTGCTCTGTGTTCTGTTAATTCATCTCACAGAGTTACATCTTTTTCTTCAAGATGCCTTTCGCTAAGGCTGTTCTTGTGGAATTGGCAAATTGATATTTGGAAGCCCATAGAGGGCTATGGTGAAAAATGAAATATCTTCCGTTCAAAACAGGAAAGAAACTTTCTGAGAAACTGCTCTGTGTTCTGTTAATTCATCTCACAGAGTTACATCTTTCCCTCCAAGAAGCCTTTCGCTAAGGCTGTTCCTTTGGAATTGGCAAAGGGATATTTGGAAGCCCATAGAGGGCTACGGTGAAAAAGGAAATATCTTCCGTTCAAAACTGGAAAGAAGCTATCTGAGAATCTGCTCTGTGTTCTGTTAATTCATCTCACAGAGTTACATCTTTCCATTCAAGAAGCGTTTCGCTGAGGCTGTGCTTGTGGAATTGGCAAAGGGATATTTGGAAGCCCTTAGGGGGCTATGGTGAAAAATTAAATATCTTCCGTTCAAAACTGGAAAGAAGCTTTCTGAGAAACTGCTCTGTGTTCTGTGAATTCATCTCACAGAGTTACATCTTTCCCTTCAAGAAGCCTTTCGCTAAGGCTGTTCTTGTGGAATTGGCAAAGGTATATTTGGAAACCCCTAGAGAGCAATGGTGAAAAAGGAAATATATTCCGCTCAAAACTGGAAAGAAGCTTTCTGAGAAACTGCTCCGTGTTCTGTTAATTCATCCCACAGAGTTACATCATTCCCTTCAAGAAGCCTTTCGTTAAGACTGTTCTTGTGGAATTGTCAAAGGGATATTTGGAAGCCCATAGAGGGCTATGGTGAAAAAGGAAATATCTTCCGTTCAAAACAGGAAAGAAGCTTTCTGAGAAACTGCTCTGTGTTCTGTTAATTCATCTCACAGAGTTACATCTTTCCCTTCAAGAAGCCTTTCGCTAAGGCTGTTCTTTTGGAATTGGCAAAGGGATATTTGGAATCCCATAGAGGGCTACGGTGAAAAAGGAAATATCTTCCGTTCAAAACTGGAAAGAAGCTTTCTGAGAATCTGCTCTGTATTCTGTTAATTCATCTCACAGAGTTACATCTTTCCATTCAAGAAGCGTTTCGCTGAGGCTGTTCTTGTGGAATTGGCAAAGGGATATTTGGAAACCCATAGAGGGCTATGGTGAAAAAGGAAATATCTTCCGTTCAAAACTGGAAAGAAGCTTTCTGAGAAACTGCTCTGTGTTCTGTGAATTCATCTCACAGAGTTACATCTTTCCCTTCAAGAAGCCTTTCGCTAAGGCTGTTCTTGTGCAATTGGCAAAGGGATATTTGGAAACCCCTAGAGAGCAATGGTGAAAAAGGAAATATCTTCCATTCAAAACTGGAAAGAAGCTTTCTGAGAAACTGCTCCGTGTTCTGTTAATTCATCCCACAGAGTTTCATCTTTCCCTTCAAGAAGCCTTTCGTTAAGACTGTTCTTGTGGAATTGTCAAAGGGATATTTGGAAGCCCATAGAGGGCTATGGTGAAAAAGGAAATATCTTCCGTTCAAAACAGGAAAGAAGCTTTCTGAGAAACTGCTCTGTGTTCTCTTAATTCATCTCACAGTGTTACATGTTTCCTTTCAAGAAGTCTTTCGCTAAGGCTGTTCTTGTGGAATTGGCAAAGGGATATTTGGAAGCCCATAGAGGGCTATGGTGAAAAAGGAAATATCTTCCGTTCAAAACTGGAAAGAAGGTTTCTGAGAAACTGCTCTGTGTTCTGTGAATTCATCTCACAGTGTTACATCTTTCCCTTCAAGAAGCCTTTCGCTAAGGCTGTTCTTGTGGAATTGGCAAAGGAATATTTGGAAGCCCATAGAGGGCTATGGTGAAAAAGGAAATATCTTCTGATCAAAACTGGAAAGAAGCTTTCTGAGAAACTGCTCTGTGTTCTGTGAATTCATCTCACAGAGTTACATCTTTCCCTTCAAGAAGCCTTTCGCTAAGGCTGTTCTTGTGGAATTGTCAAAGGGATATTTGGAAGCCATTGAGGGCTATGGTGAAAAAGGAAATATCTTCCGCTCAAAACTGGAAAGAAGCTTTCTGAGAAACTGCTCTGTGATGTGTGAATTCATCTCAGAGAGTTACATCTTTCCCTTCAAGAAGCCTTTCGCTAAGGCTGTTCTTGTGGAATTCGCAAAAAGATATTTGGAAGCCCATAGAGGGCTATGGTGAAAAAGGAAATATCTTCCCTTCAAAACTGGAAAGAAGCTTTCTGAGAAACTGCTCTGTGTTCTGTGAATTCATCTCACAGAGTTACATCTTTCCCTTCAAGAAGCCTTTCGCTAAGGCTGTTCTTGTGGAATTGGCAAACGGATATTTGGAAGCCCATAGAGGGCTTTGGTGAAAAAGGAAATATCTTCCGTTCAAAACTGGAAAGAAGCTTTCTGAGAAACTGCTCTGTGTTCTGTTAATTCATCTCACAGAGGTACATCTTTCCCTTCAAGAAGCCATTCGCTAAAGGCTGTCTTGTGGAATTGGAAAAGGGATATTTGGAAGCCCATAGAGGGCTATGGTGAAAAAGGAAATATCTTCCGTTGAAAACTGGAAAGAAGCTTTCTGAGAGACTGCTCTGTGTTTTGTGAATTCATCTCACAGAGTTACATCTTTCCCTTCAAGAAGCCTTTCGCTAAGGCTGTTCTTGTGGAATTAGCAAAGGGATATTTGGAAGCCCATAGAGCGCTATGGTGAAAAAGGAAATATCTTCCGTTCAAAACTGGAAAGAAGCTTTCTGAGAGACTGCTCTGTGTTCTGTGATTTCATCTCACAGAGTTACATCTTTCCCTTCAAGAAGCCTTTCGCTAAGGCTCTTCTTGTGGAATTGTCAAAGGGATATTTGGAAGCCATTGAGGGCTATGGTGAAAAAGGAAATAACTTCCGCTCAAAACTGGAAAGAAGCTTTCTGAGAAACTGCTCTGTGATGTGTGAATTCATCTCAGAGAGTTACATCTTTCCCTTCAAGAAGCCTTTCGCTAAGGCTGTTCTTGTGGAATTGCCAAAAAGATATTTGGAAGCCCATAGAGGGCTATGGTGAAAAAGGAAATATCTTCCCTTCAAAACTGGAAAGAAGCTTTCTGAGAAACTGCTCTGTGTTCTGTGAATTCATCTCACAGAGTTACATTTTCCCTTCAAGAAGCCTTTCGGTAAGGCTGTTCTTGTGGAATTGGCAAACGGATATTTGGAAGCCCATAGAGGGCTATGGTGAAAAAGGAAATATCTTCCGTTCAAAACTGGAAAGAAGCTTTCTGAGAAACTGCTCTGTGTTCTGTTAATTCATCTCACAGAGGTACATCTTTCCCTTCAAGAAGCCATTCGCTAAAGGCTGTTCTTGTGGAATTGGCAAAGGGATATTTGGAAGTCCATAGAGGGCTATGGTGAAAAAGGAAATATCTTCCATATAAAACTGGAAAGAAGCTTTCTGAGAAACTGCTCTGTGTTCTGTGAATTCATCTCACAGAGTTACATCTTTCCCTTCAAGAAGCCTTTCGCTAAGGCTGTTCTTGTGGAATTGGCAAAGGGATATTTGGAAACCCCTAGAGAACAATGGTGAAAAAGAAATATCTTCCATTCAAAACTGGAAAGAAGCTTTCTGAGAAACTGCTCCGTGTTCTGTTAATTCATCCCACAGAGTTACATCTTTCCCTTCAAGAAGCCTTTCGTTAAGACTGTTCTTGTGGAATTGTCAAAGGGATATTTGGAAGCCCATAGAGGGCTATGGTGAAAAAGGAAATATCTTCCGTTCAAAACAGGAAAGAAGCTTTCTGAGAAACTGCTCTGTGTTCTCTTAATTCATCTCACAGAGTTACATGTTTCCTTTCAAGAAGTCTTTCGCTAAGGCTGTTCTTGTGGAATTGGCAAAGGGATATTTGGAAGCCCATAGAGGGCTATGGTGAAAAAGGAAATATCTTCCGTTCAAAACTGGAAAGAAGCTTTCTGAGAAACTGCTCTGTGTTCTGTGAATTCATCTCACAGTGTTACATCTTTCCCTTCAAGAAGCCTTTCGCTAAGGCTGTTCTTGTGGAATTGGCAAAGGGATATTTGGAAGCCCATAGAGGGCTATGGTGAAAAAGGAAATATCTTCCGTTCAAAACTGGAAAGAAGCTTTCTGAGAAACTGCTTTGTGTTCTGAGAATTCATATCACAGAGTTACATCTTTCCCTTCAAGAAGCCTTTCGCTAAGGCTGTTCTTGTGGAATTGGCAAAGGGATATTTGGAAGCCCATAGAGGGCTACGGTGAAAAAGGAAATATCTTCCGTTCAAAACTGGAAAGAAGCTTTCTGAGAAACTGCTCTGTGTTCTGTTAATTCATCTCACAGAGTTACATCTTTCCGTTCAAGAAGCCTTTCGCTAAGGCTGTTCTTGTGGAATTGGCAAAGGGATATTTGGAAACACCTAGAGGGCTATGGTGAAAAAGGAAATATATTCCGCTCAAAACTGGAAAGAAGCTTTCTGAGAAACTGCTCCGTGTTCTGTTAATTCATCCCACAGAGTTACATCTTTCCCTTCAAGAAGCCTTTCGTTAAGACTGTTCTTGTGGAATTGTCAAAGGGATATTTGGAAGCCCATAGAGGGCTATGGTGAAAAAGGAAATATCTTCCGTTCAAAACAGGAAAGAAGCTTTCTGAGAAACTGCTCTGTGTTCTCTTAATTCATCTCACAGAGTTACATGTTTCCTTTCAAGAAGCCTTTCACTAAGGCTGTTCTTGTGGAATTGGCAAAGGGATATTTGGAAGCCCATAGAGGGCTATGGTGAAAAAGGAAATATCTTCCGCTCAAAACTGTCAAGAAGCTTTCTGAGAAACTGCTCTGTGTTCTGTGAATTCATCTCACAGAGTTACATCTTTCCCTTCAAGAAGCCTTTCGCTAAGGCTGTTCTTGTGGAATTGGCAAAGGGATATTTGGAAGCCCATAGAGGGCTATGGTGAAAAAGGAAATATCTTCCGTTCAAAACAGGAAAGAAACTTTCTGAGAAACTGCTCTGTGTTCTGTTAATTCATCCCACAGAGTTACATCTTTCCCTTCAAAGAGCCTTTCGCTAAGGCTGTTCTTTTGGAATTGGCAAAGGGATATTTGGAATCCCATAGAGGGCTACGGTGAAAAAGGAAATATCTTCCGTTCAAAACTGGAAAGAAGCTTTCTGAGAATCTGCTCTGTGTTCTGTTAATTCATCTCACAGAGTTACATCTTTCCTTTCAAGAAGCGTTTCGCTGAGGCTGTTCTTGTGGAATTGGCAAAGGGATATTTGGAAGCCCATAGAGGGCTATGGTGAAAAAGGAAATATCTTCCGTTCAAAACTGGAAAGAAGCTTTCTGAGAAACTGCTCTGTGTTCTGTGAATTCATCTCACAGAGTTACATCTTTCCCTTCAAGAAGCCTTTCGCTAAGGCTGTTCCTTTGGAATTGGCAAAGGGATATTTGGAAGCCCATAGAGGGCTACGGTGAAAAAGGAAATATCTTCCGTTCAAAACTGGAAAGAAGCTATCTGAGAATCTGCTCTGTGTTCTGTTAATTCATCTCACAGAGTTACATCTTTCCATTCAAGAAGCGTTTCGCTGAGGCTGTGCTTGTGGAATTGGCAAAGGGATATTTGGAAGCCCTTAGGGGTCTATGGTGAAAAATTAAATATCTTCCGTTCAAAACTGGAAAGAAGCTTTCTGAGAAACTGCTCTGTGTTCTGTGAATTCATCTCACAGAGTTACATCTTTCCCTTCAAGAAGCCTTTCGCTAAGGCTGTTCTTGTGGAATTGGCAAAGGGATATTTGGAAACCCCTAGAGAGCAATGGTGAAAAAGGAAATATATTCCGCTCAAAACTGGAAAGAAGCTTTCTGAGAAACTGCTCCGTGTTCTGTTAATTCATCCCACAGAGTTACATCATTCCCTTCAAGAAGCCTTTCGTTAAGACTGTTCTTGTGGAATTGTCAAAGGGATATTTGGAAGCCCATAGAGGGCTATGGTGAAAAAGGAAATATCTTCCGTTCAAAACAGGAAAGAAGCTTTCTGAGAAACTGCTCTGTGTTCTGTTAATTCATCTCACAGAGTTACATCTTTCCCTTCAAGAAGCCTTTCGCTAAGGCTGTTCTTTTGGAATTGGCAAAGGGATATTTGGAAGCCCATAGAGGGCTACGGTGAAAAAGGAAATATCTTCCGTTCAAAACTGGAAAGAAGCTTTCTGAGAATCTGCTCTGTGTTCTGTTAATTCATCTCACAGAGTTACATCTTTCCATTCAAGAAGCGTTTCGCTGAGGCTGTTCTTGTGGAATTGGCAAAGGGATATTTGGAAACCCATAGAGGGCTATGGTGAAAAAGGAAATATCTTCCGTTCAAAACTGGAAAGAAGCTTTCTGAGAAACTGCTCTGTGTTCTGTGAATTCATCTCACAGAGTTACATCTTTCCCTTCAAGAAGCCTTTCGCTAAGGCTGTTCTTGTGCAATTGGCAAAGGGATATTTGGAAACCCCTAGAGAGCAATGGTGAAAAAGGAAATATCTTCCATTCAAAACTGGAAAGAAGCTTTCTGAGAAACTGCTCCGTGTTCTGTTAATTCATCCCACAGAGTTTCATCTTTCCCTTCAAGAAGACTTTCGTTAAGACTGTTCTTGTGGAATTGTCAAAGGGATATTTGGAAGCCCATAGAGGGCTATGGTGAAAAAGGAAATATCTTCCGTTCAAAACAGGAAAGAAGCTTTCTGAGAAACTGCTCTGTGTTCTCTTAATTCATCTCACAGTGTTACATGTTTCCTTTCAAGAAGTCTTTCGCTAAGGCTGTTCTTGTGGAATTGGCAAAGGGATATTTGGAAGCCCATAGAGGGCTATGGTGAAAAAGGAAATATCTTCCGTTCAAAACTGGAAAGAAGCTTTCTGAGAAACTGCTCTGTGTTCTGTGAATTCATCTCACAGTGTTACATCTTTCCCTTCAAGAAGCCTTTCGCTAAGGCTGTTCTTGTGGAATTGGCAAAGGGATATTTGGAAGCCCATAGAGGGCTATGGTGAAAAAGGAAATATCTTCCGTTCAAAACTGGAAAGAAGCTTTCTGAGAAACTGCTTTGTGTTCTGAGAATTCATATCACAGAGTTACATGTTTCCCTTCAAGAAGCCTTTCGCTAAGGCTGTTCTTGTGGAATTGGCAAAGGGATATTTGGAAGCCCATAGAGGGCTACGGTGAAAAAGGAAATATCTTCCGTTCAAAACTGGAAAGAAGCTTTCTGAGAAACTGCTCTGTGTTCTGTTAATTCATCTCACAGAGTTACATCTTTCCGTTCAAGAAGCCTTTCGCTAAGGCTGTTCTTGTGGAATTGGCAAAGGGATATTTGGAAACACCTAGAGGGCTATGGTGAAAAAGGAAATATATTCCGCTCAAAACTGGAAAGAAGCTTTCTGAGAAACTGCTCCGTGTTCTGTTAATTCATCCCACAGAGTTACATCTTTCCCTTCAAGAAGCCTTTCGTTAAGACTGTTCTTGTGGAATTGTCAAAGGGATATTTGGAAGCCCATAGAGGGCTATGGTGAAAAAGGAAATATCTTCCGTTCAAAACAGGAAAGAAGCTTTCTGAGAAACTGCTCTGTGTTCTCTTAATTCATCTCACAGAGTTACATGTTTCCTTTCAAGAAGCCTTTCACTAAGGCTGTTCTTGTGGAATTGGCAAAGGGATATTTGGAAGCCCATAGAGGGCTATGGTGAAAAAGGAAATATCTTCCGCTCAAAACTGTCAAGAAGCTTTCTGAGAAACTGCTCTGTGTTCTGTGAATTCATCTCACAGAGTTACATCTTTCCCTTCAAGAAGCCTTTCGCTAAGGCTGTTCTTGTGGAATTGGCAAAGGGATATTTGGAAGCCCATAGAGGGCTATGGTGAAAAAGGAAATATCTTCCGTTCAAAACAGGAAAGAAACTTTCTGAGAAACTGCTCTGTGTTCTGTTAATTCATCTCACAGAGTTACATCTTTCCCTTCAAAGAGCCTTTCGCTAAGGCTGTTCTTTTGGAATTGGCAAAGGGATATTTGGAATCCCATAGAGGGCTACGGTGAAAAAGGAAATATCTTCCGTTCAAAACTGGAAAGAAGCTTTCTGAGAAACTGCTCTGTGTTCTGTTAATTCATCTCACAGAGTTACATCTTTCCTTTCAAGAAGCGTATCGCTGAGGCTGTTCTTGTGGAATTGGCAAAGGGATATTTGGAAGCCCATAGAGGGCTATGGTGAAAAAGGAAATATCTTCCGTTCAAAACTGGAAAGAAGCTTTCTGAGAAACTGCTCTGTGTTCTGTGAATTCATCTCACAGAGTTACATCTTTCCCTTCAAGAAGCCTTTCGCTAAGGCTGTTCCTTTGGAATTGGCAAAGGGATATTTGGAAGCCCATAGAGGGCTACGGTGAAAAAGGAAATATCTTCCGTTCAAAACTGGAAAGAAGCTATCTGAGAATCTGCTCTGTGTTCTGTTAATTCATCTCACAGAGTTACATCTTTCCATTCAAGAAGCGTTTCGCTGAGGCTGTGCTTGTGGAATTGGCAAAGGGATATTTGGAAGCCCTTAGGGGGCTATGGTGAAAAATTAAATATCTTCCGTTCAAAACTGGAAAGAAGCTTTCTGAGAAACTGCTCTGTGTTCTGTGAATTCATCTCACAGAGTTACATCTTTCCCTTCAAGAAGCCTTTCGCTAAGGCTCTTATTGTGGAATTGGCAAAGGGATATTTGGAAACCCCCAGAGAGCAATGGTGAAAAAGGAAATATATTCCGCTCAAAACTGGAAAGAAGCTTTCTGAGAAACTGCTCCGTGTTCTGTTAATTCATCCCACAGAGTTACATCATTCCCTTCAAGAAGCCTTTCGTTAAGACTGTTCTTGTGGAATTGTCAAAGGGATATTTGGAAGCCCATAGAGGGCTATGGTGAAAAAGGAAATATCTTCCGTTCAAAACAGGAAAGAAGCTTTCTGAGAAACTGCTCTGTGTTCTGTTAATTCATCTCACAGAGTTACATCTTTCCCTTCAAGAAGCCTTTCGCTAAGGCTGTTCTTTTGGAATTGGCAAAGGGATATTTGGAAGCCCATAGAGGGCTACGGTGAAAAAGGAAATATCTTCCGTTCAAAACTGGAAAGAAGCTTTCTGAGAATCTGCTCTGTGTTCTGTTAATTCATCTCACAGAGTTACATCTTTCCATTCAAGAAGCGTTTCGCTGAGGCTGTTCTTGTGGAATTGGCAAAGGGATATTTGGAAACCCATAGAGGGCTATGGTGAAAAAGGAAATATCTTCCGTTCAAAACTGGAAAGAAGCTTTCTGAGAAACTGCTCTGTGTTCTGTGAATTCATCTCACAGAGTTACATCTTTCCCTTCAAGAAGCCTTTCGCTAAGGCTGTTCTTGTGCAATTGGCAAAGGGATATTTGGAAACCCCTAGAGAGCAATGGTGAAAAAGGAAATATCTTCCATTCAAAACTGGAAAGAAGCTTTCTGAGAAACTGCTCCGTGTTCTGTTAATTCATCCCACAGAGTTTCATCTTTCCCTTCAAGAAGCCTTTCGTTAAGACTGTTCTTGTGGAATTGTCAAAGGGATATTTGGAAGCCCATAGAGGGCTATGGTGAAAAAGGAAATATCTTCCGTTCAAAACAGGAAAGAAGCTTTCTGAGAAACTGCTCTGTGTTCTCTTAATTCATCTCACGGTGTTACATGTTTCCTTTCAAGAAGTCTTTCGCTAAGGCTGTTCTTGTGGAATTGGCAAAGGGATATTTGGAAGCCCATAGAGGGCTATGGTGAAAAAGGAAATATCTTCCGTTCAAAACTGGAAAGAAGGTTTCTGAGAAACTGCTCTGTGTTCTGTGAATTCATCTCACAGTGTTACATCTTTCCCTTCAAGAAGCCTTTCGCTAAGGCTGTTCTTGTGGAATTGGCAAAGGAATATTTGGAAGCCCATAGAGGGCTATGGTGAAAAAGGAAATATCTTCTGATCAAAACTGGAAAGAAGCTTTCTGAGAAACTGCTCTGTGTTCTGTGAATTCATCTCACAGAGTTACATCTTTCCCTTCAAGAAGCCTTTCGCTAAGGCTGTTCTTGTGGAATTGGCAAACGGATATTTGGAAGCCCATAGAGGGCTTTGGTGAAAAAGGAAATATCTTCCGTTCAAAACTGGAAAGAAGCTTTCTGAGAAACTGCTCTGTGTTCTGTTAATTCATCTCACAGAGGTACATCTTTCCCTTCAAGAAGCCATTCGCTAAAGGCTGTCTTGTGGAATTGGAAAAGGGATATTTGGAAGCCCATAGAGGGCTATGGTGAAAAAGGAAATATCTTCCGTTGAAAACTGGAAAGAAGCTTTCTGAGAGACTGCTCTGTGTTTTGTGAAATCATCTCACAGAGTTACATCTTTCCCTTCAAGAAGCCTTTCGCTAAGGCTGTTCTTGTGGAATTGGCAAAGGGATATTTGGAAGCCCATAGAGCGCTATGGTGAAAAAGGAAATATCTTCCGTTCAAAACTGGAAAGAAGCTTTCTGAGAGACTGCTCTGTGTTCTGTGATTTCATCTCACAGAGTTACATCTTTCCCTTCAAGAAGCCTTTCGCTAAGGCTGTTCTTGTGGAATTGTCAAAGGGATATTTGGAAGCCATTGAGGGCTATGGTGAAAAAGGAAATAACTTCCGCTCAAAACTGGAAAGAAGCTTTCTGAGAAACTGCTCTGTGATGTGTGAATTCATCTCAGAGAGTTACATCTTTCCCTTCAAGAAGCCTTTCGCTAAGGCTGTTCTTGTGGAATTGCCAAAAAGATATTTGGAAGCCCATAGAGGGCTATGGTGAAAAAGGAAATATCTTCCCTTCAAAACTGGAAAGAAGCTTTCTGAGAAACTGCTCTGTGTTCTGTGAATTCATCTCACAGAGTTACATTTTCCCTTCAAGAAGCCTTTCGGTAAGGCTGTTCTTGTGGAATTGGCAAACGGATATTTGGAAGCCCATAGAGGGCTATGGTGAAAAAGGAAATATCTTCCGTTCAAAACTGGAAAGAAGCTTTCTGAGAAACTGCTCTGTGTTCTGTTAATTCATCTCACAGAGGTACATCTTTCCCTTCAAGAAGCCATTCGCTAAAGGCTGTTCTTGTGGAATTGGCAAAGGGATATTTGGAAGTCCATAGAGGGCTATGGTGAAAAAGGAAATATCTTCCATATAAAACTGGAAAGAAGCTTTCTGAGAAACTGCTCTGTGTTCTGTGAATTCATCTCACAGAGTTACATCTTTCCCTTCAAGAAGCCTTTCGCTAAGGCTGTTCTTGTGGAATTGGCAAAGGGATATTTGGAAACCCCTAGAGAACAATGGTGAAAAAGGAAATATCTTCCATTCAAAACTGGAAAGAAGCTTTCTGAGAAACTGCTCCGTGTTCTGTTAATTCATCCCACAGAGTTACATCTTTCCCTTCAAGAAGCCTTTCGTTAAGACTGTTCTTGTGGAATTGTCAAAGGGATATTTGGAAGCCCATAGAGGGCTATGGTGAAAAAGGAAATATCTTCCGTTCAAAACAGGAAAGAAGCTTTCTGAGAAACTGCTCTGTGTTCTCTTAATTCATCTCACAGAGTTACATGTTTCCTTTCAAGAAGTCTTTCGCTAAGGCTGTTCTTGTGGAATTGGCAAAGGGATATTTGGAAGCCCATAGAGGGCTATGGTGAAAAAGGAAATATCTTCCGTTCAAAACTGGAAAGAAGCTTTCTGAGAAACTGCTCTGTGTTCTGTGAATTCATCTCACAGTGTTACATCTTTCCCTTCAAGAAGCCTTTCGCTAAGGCTGTTCTTGTGGAATTGGCAAAGGGATATTTGGAAGCCCATAGAGGGCTATGGTGAAAAAGGAAATATCTTCCGTTCAAAACTGGAAAGAAGCTTTCTGAGAAACTGCTTTGTGTTCTGAGAATTCATATGACAGAGTTACATCTTTCCCTTCAAGAAGCCTTTCGCTAAGGCTGTTCTTGTGGAATTGGCAAAGGGATATTTGGAAGCCCATAGAGGGCTACGGTGAAAAAGGAAATATCTTCCGTTCAAAACTGGAAAGAAGCTTTCTGAGAAACTGCTCTGTGTTCTGTTAATTCATCTCACAGAGTTACATCTTTCCGTTCAAGAAGCCTTTCGCTAAGGCTGTTCTTGTGGAATTGGCAAAGGGATATTTGGAAACACCTAGAGGGCTATGGTGAAAAAGGAAATATATTCCGCTCAAAACTGGAAAGAAGCTTTCTGAGAAACTGCTCCGTGTTCTGTTAATTCATCCCACAGAGTTACATCTTTCCCTTCAAGAAGCCTTTCGTTAAGACTGTTCTTGTGGAATTGTCAAAGGGATATTTGGAAGCCCATAGAGGGCTATGGTGAAAAAGGAAATATCTTCCGTTCAAAACAGGAAAGAAGCTTTCTGAGAAACTGCTCTGTGTTCTCTTAATTCATCTCACAGAGTTACATGTTTCCTTTCAAGAAGCCTTTCACTAAGGCTGTTCTTGAGGAATTGGCAAAGGGATATTTGGAAGCCCATAGAGGGCTATGGTGAAAAAGGAAATATCTTCCGCTCAAAACTGTCAAGAAGCTTTCTGAGAAACTGCTCTGTGTTCTGTGAATTCATCTCACAGAGTTACATCTTTCCCTTCAAGAAGCCTTTCGCTAAGGCTGTTCTTGTGGAATTGGCAAAGGGATATTTGGAAGCCCATAGAGGGCTATGGTGAAAAAGGAAATATCTTCCGTTCAAAACAGGAAAGAAACTTTCTGAGAAACTGCTCTGTGTTCTGTTAATTCATCTCACAGAGTTACATCTTTCCCTTCAAAGAGCCTTTCGCTAAGGCTGTTCTTTTGGAATTGGCAAAGGGATATTTGGAATCCCATAGAGGGCTACGGTGAAAAAGGAAATATCTTCCGTTCAAAACTGGAAAGAAGCTTTCTGAGAATCTGCTCTGTGTTCTGTTAATTCATCTCACAGAGTTACATCTTTCCTTTCAAGAAGCGTTTCGCTGAGGCTGTTCTTGTGGAATTGGCAAAGGGATATTTGGAAGCCCATAGAGGGCTATGGTGAAAAAGGAAATATCTTCCGTTCAAAACTGGAAAGAAGCTTTCTGAGAAACTGCTCTGTGTTCTGTGAATTCATCTCACAGAGTTACATCTTTCCCTTCAATAAGCCTTTCGCTAAGGCTGTTCTTGTGGAATTGGCAAAGGGATATTTGGAAACACCTAGAGGGCTATGGTGAAAAAGGAAATATATTCCGCTCAAAACTGGAAAGAAGCTTTCTGAGAAACTGCTCCATGTTCTGTTAATTCATCCCACAGAGTTACATCTTTCCCTTCAAGAAGCCTTTCGTTAAGACTGTTCTTGTGGAATTGTCAAAGGGATATTTGGAAGCCCATAGAGGGCTATGGTGAAAAAGGAAATATCTTCCGTTCAAAACTGGAAAGAAGCTTTCTGAGAAACTGCTCTGTGTTCTGTGAATTCATCTCACAGAGTTACATCTGTACCTTCAAGAAGCCTTTCGCTAAGGCTGTTTTTGTGGAATTGGCAAAGGTATATTTGGAAGCCCCTAAAGGGCTATGGTGAAAAAGGAAATATCTTCCGATCAAAACTGGAAAGAAGCTTTCTGAGAAACTGCTCTGTGTTCTGTTAATTCATCTCACAGAGTTACATCTTTCCCTTCAAGAAGCCTTTCGCTAAGGCTGTTCTTGTGGAATTGTCAAAGGGATATTTGGAAGCCATTGAGGGCTATGGTGAAAAAGGAAATATCTTCCGCTCAAAACTGGAAAGATGCTTTCTGAGAAACTGCTCTGTGTTCTGTTAATTCATCTGACAGAGTTACATCTTTCCCTTCAAGAAGCCTTTCGCTAAGGCTGTTCTTGTGGAATTCGCAAAAAGATATTTGGAAGCCCATAGAGGGCTAGAGTGAAAAAGGAAATATCTTCCCTTCAAAACTGGAAAGAAGCTTTCTGAGAGACTGCTCTGTGTTTTGTGAATTCATCTCACAGAGTTACATCTTTCCCTTCAAGAAGCCTTTCGCTAAGGCTGTTCTTGTGGAATTGGCAAAGGGATATTTGGAAGCCCATAGATGGCTATGGAGAAAAAGGAAATATCTTCCGTTCAAAACTGGAAAGAAGCTTTCTGAGAAACTGCTCTATGTTCTGTTAATTCATCTCACAGAGTTACATCTTTCCCTTCAAGAAGCCTTTCGCTAAGGCTGTTCTTGTGGAATTGGCAAAGGGATATTTGGAAGCCCATAGAGGGCTATGGTGAAAAAGTAAATATCTTCCGCTCAAAACTATAAGAAGCTTTCTGAGAAACTGCTCTGTGTTCTGTTAATTCATCTCACAGAGTTACATCTTTCCCTTCACGAAGCCTTTCGCTAAGGCTGTTCTTGTGGAATTGGCAAAGGGATATTTGGAAGCCCATAGAGGGCGATGGTGAAAAAGGAAATATCTTCCATTCAAAACTGGAAAGAAGCTTTCTGAGAAACTGCTCTGTGTTCTGTGAATTCATCTCACAGAGTTACATCTGTCCCTTCAAGAAGCCTTTCGCTAAGGCTGTTCTTGTGGAATTGGCAAAGGGATATTTGGAAGCCAATGGAGGGCTATGGTGAAAAAGGAAATATCTTCCATTCAAAACTGGAAAGAAGCTTTCTGAGAAACTGCTCCGTGTTCTGTTAATTCATCCCACAGAGTTTCATCTTTCCCTTCAAGAAGCCTTTCGTTAAGACTGTTCTTGTGGAATTGTCAAAGGGATATTTGGAAGCCCATAGAGGGCTATGGTGAAAAAGGAAATATCTTCCGTTCAAAACAGGAAAGAAGCTTTCTGAGAAACTGCTCTGTGTTCTCTTAATTCATCTCACAGTGTTACATGTTTCCTTTCAAGAAGTCTTTCGCTAAGGCTGTTCTTGTGGAATTGGCAAAGGGATATTTGGAAGCCCATAGAGGGCTATGGTGAAAAAGGAAATATCTTCCGTTCAAAACTGGAAAGAAGGTTTCTGAGAAACTGCTCTGTGTTCTGTGAATTCATCTCACAGTGTTACATCTTTCCCTTCAAGAAGCCTTTCGCTAAGGCTGTTCTTGTGGAATTGGCAAAGGAATATTTGGAAGCCCATAGAGGGCTATGGTGAAAAAGGAAATATCTTCTGATCAAAACTGGAAAGAAGCTTTCTGAGAAACTGCTCTGTGTTCTGTGAATTCATCTCACAGAGTTACATCTTTCCCTTCAAGAAGCCTTTCGCTAAGGCTGTTCTTGTGGAATTGGCAAACGGATATTTGGAAGCCCATAGAGGGCTTTGGTGAAAAAGGAAATATCTTCCGTTCAAAACTGGAAAGAAGCTTTCTGAGAAACTGCTCTGTGTTCTGTTAATTCATCTCACAGAGGTACATCTTTCCCTTCAAGAAGCCATTCGCTAAAGGCTGTCTTGTGGAATTGGAAAAGGGATATTTGGAAGCCCATAGAGGGCTATGGTGAAAAAGGAAATATCTTCCGTTGAAAACTGGAAAGAAGCTTTCTGAGAGACTGCTCTGTGTTTTGTGAAATCATCTCACAGAGTTACATCTTTCCCTTCAAGAAGCCTTTCGCTAAGGCTGTTCTTGTGGAATTGGCAAAGGGATATTTGGAAGCCCATAGAGCGCTATGGTGAAAAAGGAAATATCTTCCGTTCAAAACTGGAAAGAAGCTTTCTGAGAGACTGCTCTGTGTTCTGTGATTTCATCTCACAGAGTTACATCTTTCCCTTCAAGAAGCCTTTCGCTAAGGCTGTTCTTGTGGAATTGTCAAAGGGATATTTGGAAGCCATTGAGGGCTATGGTGAAAAAGGAAATAACTTCCGCTCAAAACTGGAAAGAAGCTTTCTGAGAAACTGCTCTGTGATGTGTGAATTCATCTCAGAGAGTTACATCTTTCCCTTCAAGAAGCCTTTCGCTAAGGCTGTTCTTGTGGAATTGCCAAAAAGATATTTGGAAGCCCATAGAGGGCTATGGTGAAAAAGGAAATATCTTCCCTTCAAAACTGGAAAGAAGCTTTCTGAGAAACTGCTCTGTGTTCTGTGAATTCATCTCACAGAGTTACATTTTCCCTTCAAGAAGCCTTTCGGTAAGGCTGTTCTTGTGGAATTGGCAAACGGATATTTGGAAGCCCATAGAGGGCTATGGTGAAAAAGGAAATATCTTCCGTTCAAAACTGGAAAGAAGCTTTCTGAGAAACTGCTCTGTGTTCTGTTAATTCATCTCACAGAGGTACATCTTTCCCTTCAAGAAGCGTTTCGCTGAGGCTGTTCTTGTGGAATTGGCAAAGGGATATTTGGAAACCCATAGAGGGCTATGGTGAAAAAGGAAATATCTTCCGTTCAAAACTGGAAAGAAGCTTTCTGAGAAACTGCTCTGTGTTCTGTGAATTCATCTCACAGAGTTACATCTTTCCCTTCAAGAAGCCTTTCGCTAAGGCTGTTCTTGTGCAATTGGCAAAGGGATATTTGGAAACCCCTAGAGAGCAATGGTGAAAAAGGAAATATCTTCCATTCAAAACTGGAAAGAAGCTTTCTGAGAAACTGCTCCGTGTTCTGTTAATTCATCCCACAGAGTTTCATCTTTCCCTTCAAGAAGCCTTTCGTTAAGACTGTTCTTGTGGAATTGTCAAAGGGATATTTGGAAGCCCATAGAGGGCTATGGTGAAAAAGGAAATATCTTCCGTTCAAAACAGGAAAGAAGCTTTCTGAGAAACTGCTCTGTGTTCTCTTAATTCATCTCACAGTGTTACATGTTTCCTTTCAAGAAGTCTTTCGCTAAGGCTGTTCTTGTGGAATTGGCAAAGGGATATTTGGAAGCCCATAGAGGGCTATGGTGAAAAAGGAAATATCTTCCGTTCAAAACTGGAAAGAAGGTTTCTGAGAAACTGCTCTGTGTTCTGTGAATTCATCTCACAGTGTTACATCTTTCCCTTCAAGAAGCCTTTCGCTAAGGCTGTTCTTGTGGAATTGGCAAAGGAATATTTGGAAGCCCATAGAGGGCTATGGTGAAAAAGGAAATATCTTCTGATCAAAACTGGAAAGAAGCTTTCTGAGAAACTGCTCTGTGTTCTGTGAATTCATCTCACAGAGTTACATCTTTCCCTTCAAGAAGCCTTTCGCTAAGGCTGTTCTTGTGGAATTGGCAAACGGATATTTGGAAGCCCATAGAGGGCTTTGGTGAAAAAGGAAATATCTTCCGTTCAAAACTGGAAAGAAGCTTTCTGAGAAACTGCTCTGTGTTCTGTTAATTCATCTCACAGAGGTACATCTTTCCCTTCAAGAAGCCATTCGCTAAAGGCTGTCTTGTGGAATTGGAAAAGGGATATTTGGAAGCCCATAGAGGGCTATGGTGAAAAAGGAAATATCTTCCGTTGAAAACTGGAAAGAAGCTTTCTGAGAGACTGCTCTGTGTTTTGTGAAATCATCTCACAGAGTTACATCTTTCCCTTCAAGAAGCCTTTCGCTAAGGCTGTTCTTGTGGAATTGGCAAAGGGATATTTGGAAGCCCATAGAGCGCTATGGTGAAAAAGGAAATATCTTCCGTTCAAAACTGGAAAGAAGCTTTCTGAGAGACTGCTCTGTGTTCTGTGATTTCATCTCACAGAGTTACATCTTTCCCTTCAAGAAGCCTTTCGCTAAGGCTGTTCTTGTGGAATTGTCAAAGGGATATTTGGAAGCCATTGAGGGCTATGGTGAAAAAGGAAATAACTTCCGCTCAAAACTGGAAAGAAGCTTTCTGAGAAACTGCTCTGTGATGTGTGAATTCATCTCAGAGAGTTACATCTTTCCCTTCAAGAAGCCTTTCGCTAAGGCTGTTCTTGTGGAATTGCCAAAAAGATATTTGGAAGCCCATAGAGGGCTATGGTGAAAAAGGAAATATCTTCCCTTCAAAACTGGAAAGAAGCTTTCTGAGAAACTGCTCTGTGTTCTGTGAATTCATCTCACAGAGTTACATTTTCCCTTCAAGAAGCCTTTCGGTAAGGCTGTTCTTGTGGAATTGGCAAACGGATATTTGGAAGCCCATAGAGGGCTATGGTGAAAAAGGAAATATCTTCCGTTCAAAACTGGAAAGAAGCTTTCTGAGAAACTGCTCTGTGTTCTGTTAATTCATCTCACAGAGGTACATCTTTCCCTTCAAGAAGCCATTCGCTAAAGGCTGTTCTTGTGGAATTGGCAAAGGGATATTTGGAAGTCCATAGAGGGCTATGGTGAAAAAGGAAATATCTTCCATATAAAACTGGAAAGAAGCTTTCTGAGAAACTGCTCTGTGTTCTGTGAATTCATCTCACAGAGTTACATCTTTCCCTTCAAGAAGCCTTTCGCTAAGGCTGTTCTTGTGGAATTGGCAAAGGGATATTTGGAAACCCCTAGAGAACAATGGTGAAAAAGGAAATATCTTCCATTCAAAACTGGAAAGAAGCTTTCTGAGAAACTGCTCCGTGTTCTGTTAATTCATCCCACAGAGTTACATCTTTCCCTTCAAGAAGCCTTTCGTTAAGACTGTTCTTGTGGAATTGTCAAAGGGATATTTGGAAGCCCATAGAGGGCTATGGTGAAAAAGGAAATATCTTCCGTTCAAAACAGGAAAGAAGCTTTCTGAGAAACTGCTCTGTGTTCTCTTAATTCATCTCACAGAGTTACATGTTTCCTTTCAAGAAGTCTTTCGCTAAGGCTGTTCTTGTGGAATTGGCAAAGGGATATTTGGAAGCCCATAGAGGGCTATGGTGAAAAAGGAAATATCTTCCGTTCAAAACTGGAAAGAAGCTTTCTGAGAAACTGCTCTGTGTTCTGTGAATTCATCTCACAGTGTTACATCTTTCCCTTCAAGAAGCCTTTCGCTAAGGCTGTTCTTGTGGAATTGGCAAAGGGATATTTGGAAGCCCATAGAGGGCTATGGTGAAAAAGGAAATATCTTCCGTTCAAAACTGGAAAGAAGCTTTCTGAGAAACTGCTTTGTGTTCTGAGAATTCATATGACAGAGTTACATCTTTCCCTTCAAGAAGCCTTTCGCTAAGGCTGTTCTTGTGGAATTGGCAAAGGGATATTTGGAAGCCCATAGAGGGCTACGGTGAAAAAGGAAATATCTTCCGTTCAAAACTGGAAAGAAGCTTTCTGAGAAACTGCTCTGTGTTCTGTTAATTCATCTCACAGAGTTACATCTTTCCGTTCAAGAAGCCTTTCGCTAAGGCTGTTCTTGTGGAATTGGCAAAGGGATATTTGGAAACACCTAGAGGGCTATGGTGAAAAAGGAAATATATTCCGCTCAAAACTGGAAAGAAGCTTTCTGAGAAACTGCTCCGTGTTCTGTTAATTCATCCCACAGAGTTACATCTTTCCCTTCAAGAAGCCTTTCGTTAAGACTGTTCTTGTGGAATTGTCAAAGGGATATTTGGAAGCCCATAGAGGGCTATGGTGAAAAAGGAAATATCTTCCGTTCAAAACAGGAAAGAAGCTTTCTGAGAAACTGCTCTGTGTTCTCTTAATTCATCTCACAGAGTTACATGTTTCCTTTCAAGAAGCCTTTCACTAAGGCTGTTCTTGAGGAATTGGCAAAGGGATATTTGGAAGCCCATAGAGGGCTATGGTGAAAAAGGAAATATCTTCCGCTCAAAACTGTCAAGAAGCTTTCTGAGAAACTGCTCTGTGTTCTGTGAATTCATCTCACAGAGTTACATCTTTCCCTTCAAGAAGCCTTTCGCTAAGGCTGTTCTTGTGGAATTGGCAAAGGGATATTTGGAAGCCCATAGAGGGCTATGGTGAAAAAGGAAATATCTTCCGTTCAAAACAGGAAAGAAACTTTCTGAGAAACTGCTCTGTGTTCTGTTAATTCATCTCACAGAGTTACATCTTTCCCTTCAAAGAGCCTTTCGCTAAGGCTGTTCTTTTGGAATTGGCAAAGGGATATTTGGAATCCCATAGAGGGCTACGGTGAAAAAGGAAATATCTTCCGTTCAAAACTGGAAAGAAGCTTTCTGAGAATCTGCTCTGTGTTCTGTTAATTCATCTCACAGAGTTACATCTTTCCTTTCAAGAAGCGTTTCGCTGAGGCTGTTCTTGTGGAATTGGCAAAGGGATATTTGGAAGCCCATAGAGGGCTATGGTGAAAAAGGAAATATCTTCCGTTCAAAACTGGAAAGAAGCTTTCTGAGAAACTGCTCTGTGTTCTGTGAATTCATCTCACAGAGTTACATCTTTCCCTTCAATAAGCCTTTCGCTAAGGCTGTTCTTGTGGAATTGGCAAAGGGATATTTGGAAACACCTAGAGGGCTATGGTGAAAAAGGAAATATATTCCGCTCAAAACTGGAAAGAAGCTTTCTGAGAAACTGCTCCATGTTCTGTTAATTCATCCCACAGAGTTACATCTTTCCCTTCAAGAAGCCTTTCGTTAAGACTGTTCTTGTGGAATTGTCAAAGGGATATTTGGAAGCCCATAGAGGGCTATGGTGAAAAAGGAAATATCTTCCGTTCAAAACTGGAAAGAAGCTTTCTGAGAAACTGCTCTGTGTTCTGTGAATTCATCTCACAGAGTTACATCTGTACCTTCAAGAAGCCTTTCGCTAAGGCTGTTTTTGTGGAATTGGCAAAGGTATATTTGGAAGCCCCTAAAGGGCTATGGTGAAAAAGGAAATATCTTCCGATCAAAACTGGAAAGAAGCTTTCTGAGAAACTGCTCTGTGTTCTGTTAATTCATCTCACAGAGTTACATCTTTCCCTTCAAGAAGCCTTTCGCTAAGGCTGTTCTTGTGGAATTGTCAAAGGGATATTTGGAAGCCATTGAGGGCTATGGTGAAAAAGGAAATATCTTCCGCTCAAAACTGGAATGATGCTTTCTGAGAAACTGCTCTGTGTTCTGTTAATTCATCTGACAGAGTTACATCTTTCCCTTCAAGAAGCCTTTCGCTAAGGCTGTTCTTGTGGAATTCGCAAAAAGATATTTGGAAGCCCATAGAGGGCTAGAGTGAAAAAGGAAATATCTTCCCTTCAAAACTGGAAAGAAGCTTTCTGAGAGACTGCTCTGTGTTTTGTGAATTCATCTCACAGAGTTACATCTTTCCCTTCAAGAAGCCTTTCGCTAAGGCAGTTCTTGTGGAATTGGCAAAGGGATATTTGGAAGCCCATAGATGGCTATGGAGAAAAAGGAAATATCTTCCGTTCAAAACTGGAAAGAAGCTTTCTGAGAAACTGCTCTATGTTCTGTTAATTCATCTCACAGAGTTACATCTTTCCCTTCAAGAAGCCTTTCGCTAAGGCTGTTCTTGTGGAATTGGCAAAGGGATATTTGGAAGCCCATAGAGGGCTATGGTGAAAAAGTAAATATCTTCCGCTCAAAACTATAAGAAGCTTTCTGAGAAACTGCTCTGTGTTCTGTTAATTCATCTCACAGAGTTACATCTTTCCCTTCACGAAGCCTTTCGCTAAGGCTGTTCTTGTGGAATTGGCAAAGGGATATTTGGAAGCCCATAGAGGGCGATGGTGAAAAAGGAAATATCTTCCATTCAAAACTGGAAAGAAGCTTTCTGAGAAACTGCTCTGTGTTCTGTGAATTCATCTCACAGAGTTACATCTGTCCCTTCAAGAAGCCTTTCGCTAAGGCTGTTCTTGTGGAATTGGCAAAGGGATATTTGGAAGCCAATGGAGGGCTATGGTGAAAAAGGAAATATCTTCCGATCAAAACTGTAAAGAAGCTTTCTGAGAAACTGCTCTGTGTTCTTTTAATTCATCTCACAGAGTTACATCTTTGCCTTCAAGAAGCCTTTCGCTAAGGCTGTTCCTGTGGAATTGTCAAAGGGATATTTGGAAGCCATTGAGGGCTATGGTGAAAAAGGAAATATCTTCCGCTCAAAACTGGAAAGAAGCTTTCTGAGAAACTGCTCTGTGTTCTGTTAATTCATCTCACAGAGTTACATCTTTACCTTCAAGAAGCCTTTCGCTAAGGCTGTTCTTGTGGAATTGGCAAAGGGATATTTGGAAGCCCATAGAGGGCTATGGTGAAAAAGGAAATATCTTCCGTTCAAAACTGGAAAGAACCTTTCTGAGAAAGTGCTCTGTGTTCTCTTAATTCATCTCACAGTGTTACATGTTTCCCTTCAAGACGCCTTTCGCTAAGGCTGTTCTTGTGGAATTGGGAAAGGGATATTTGGAAGCCCATAGTGGGCTATGGTGAAAAGGGAAATATCTTCCGTTCAAAACTGGAAAGAAGCTTTCTGAGAGACTGCTCTGTGTTCTGTGAATTCATCTCACAGAGTTACATCTTTCCCTTCAAGAAGCCTTTCGCTAAGGCTGTTCTTGTGGAATTGGCAAAGGGATATTTGGAAGCCCATCGAGGGCTATGGTGAAAAAGGAAATATCTTCCGTTCAAAACTGGAAAGAAGATTTCTGAGAAACTGCTCAGTGTTCTGTTAATTCATCTCACAGAGGTACATCTTTCCCTTCAAGAAGCCATTCGCTAAAGGCTGTTCTTGTGGAATTGGCAAAGGGATATTTGGAAGTCCATAGAGCGCTATGGTGAAAAAGGAAATATCTTCCATACAAAACTGGAAAGAAGCTTTCTGAGAAACTGCTCTGTGTTCTGTGAATTCATCTCACAGAGTTACATCTTTCCCTTCAAGAAGCCTTTCGCTAAGGCTGTTCTTGTGGAATTGGCAAAGGGATATTTGGAAGCCCTTAGAGGGCTATGGTGAAAAAGGAAATATCTTCCGTTCAAAACTGGAAAGAAGCTTTCTGAGAAACTGCTCTGTGTTCTGTGAATTCATCTCACAGAGTTACATCTTTCCCTTCAAGAAGCCTTTCGCTAAGGCTGTTCTTGTGGAATTGGCAAAGGGATATTTGGAAGCCCATAGAGGGCTATGGTGAAAAAGGAAATATCTTCCGTTCAAAACTGGAAAGAAGCTTTCTGAGAGACTGCTCTGTGTTCTGTGAATTCATCTCACAGAGTTACATCTTTGCCTTCAAGAAGCCTTTCGCTAAGGCTGTTCTTGTGGAATTGGCAAAGGGATATTTGGAAGCCCATAGAGGGCTATGGTGAAAAAGGAAATATCTTCCGTTCAATACTGGAAAGAAGCTTTCTGAGAAACTGCTCTGTGTTCTGTTAATTCATCCCACAGAGTTACATCTTTCCCTTCAAGAAGCCTTACGCTAAGGCTGTTCTTGTGGAATTGGCAAAGGGATATTTGGAAGCCCATAGAGGGCTATGGTGAAAAAGGAAATATCTTCCGTTCAAAACAGGAAAGAAACTTTCTGAGAAACTGCTCTGTGTTCTCTTAATTCATCTCACAGAGTTACATGTTTCCTTTCAAGAAGCCTTTCGCTAAGGCTGTTCTTGTGGAATTGGCAAAGGGATATTTGGAAGCCCATAGAGGGCTATGGTAAAAAAGGAAATATCTTCCATTCAATACTGGAAAGAAGCTCTCTGAGAAACTGCTCTGTGTTCTGTGAATTCGTCTCACAGAGTAACATATTTCCCTTCAAGAAGCCTTTCGTTAAGACTGTTCTTGTGGAATTGTCAAAGGGATATTTGGAAGCCCATAGAGGGCTATGGTGAAAAAGGAAATATCTTCCGTTCAAACTGGAAAGAAGCTTTCTGAGAAACTGCTCTGTGTTCTGTTAATTCATCTCACAGAGGTACATCTTTCCCTTCAAGAAGCCATTCGCTAAAGGCTGTTCTTGTTGAATTGGCAAAGGGATATTTGGAAGCCCATCGAGGGCTATGGTGAAAAAGGAAATATCTTCCGTTCAAAACTGGAAAGAAGCTTTCTGAGAAACTGCTCTGTGTTCTGTTAATTCATCTCACAGAGGTACATCTTTCCCTTCAAGAAGCCATTCGCTAAAGGCTGTTGTTCTGGAATTGGCAAAGGGATATTTGTAAGTCCATAGAGGGCTATGGTGAAAAAGGAAATATCTTCCATACAAAACTGGAAAGAATCTTTCTGAGAAACTGCTCTGTGTTCTGTGAATTCATCTCACAGAGTTACATCTTTCCCTTCAAGAAGCCTTTCGCTAAGGCTGTTCTTGTGGAATTGGCAAGGGGATATTTGGAAGCCCATAGAGGGCTATGGTGAAAAAGGAAATATCTTCCGTTCAAAACTGGAAAGAAGCTTTCTGAGAAACTGCTCTGTGTTCTGTGAATTCATCTCACAGAGTTACATCTTTCCCTTCAAGAAGCCTTTCGCTAAGGCTGTTCTTGTGGAATTGGCAAAGGGATATTTGGAAGCCCATAGAGGGCTATGGTGAAAAAGGATATATCTTCCGTTCAAAACTGGAAAGAAGCTTTCTGAGAAACTGCTCTGTGTTCTCTTAATTCATCTCACAGTTACATGTTTCCCTTCAAGAAGCCTTTCGCTAAGGCTGTTCTTGTGGAATTGACAAAGGGATATTTGGAAGCCCATAGAGGTTTATGGTGAAAAAGGAAATATCTTTCGTTCAAAACTGGAAAGAAGCTTTCTGAGAGACTGCTCTGTGTTCTGTGAATTCATCTCACAGAGTTACATCTTTCCCTTCAAGAAGCCTTTCGCTAAGGCTGTTCTTGTGGAATTGGCAAAGGGATATTTGGAAGCCCATAGAGGGCTATGGTGAAAAAGGAAATATCTTCCGTTCAAAACTGGAAAGAAGCTTTCTGAGAAACTGCTCTGTGTTCTGTGAATTCATCCCACAGAGTTACATCTTTCCCTTCAAGAAGCCTTACGCTAAGGCTGTTCTTGTGGAATTGGCAAAGGGATATTTGGAAGCCCATAGAGGGCTATGGTGAAAAAGGAAATATCTTCCGTTCAAAACAGGAAAGAAACTTTCTGAGAAACTGCTCTGTGTTCTGTTAATTCATCTCACAGAGTTACATCTTTCCCTTCAAGAAGCCTTTCGCTAAGGCAGTTCTTGTGGAATTCGCAAAGGGATATTTGGAAGCCCATAGAGGGCTATGGTGAAAAAGGAAATATCTTCCGTTCAAAACAGAAAAGAAACTTTCTGAGAAACTGCTCTGTGTTCTGTTAATTCATCTCACAGAGTTACATCTTTCCCTTCAAGAAGCCTTTCGCTAACGCTGTTCTTTTGGAATTGGCAAAGGGATATTTGGAAGCCCATAGAGGGCTACGGTGAAAAAGGAAATATCTTCCGTTCAAAGCTGAAAAGAAGCTTTCTGAGAAACTGCTCTGTGTTCTGTTAATTCATCTCACAGAGTTACATCTTTCCATTCAAGAAGCGTTTCGCTGAGGCTGTTGTTGTGGAATTGGCAAAGGGATATTTGGAAGCCCATAGAGGGCTATGGTGAAAAAGGAAATATCTTCCGTTGAAAACTGGAAAGAAGCTTTCTGAGAGACTGCTCTGTGTTTTGTGAATTCATCTCACAGAGTTACATCTTTCCCTTCAAGAAGCCTTTCGCTAAGGCTGTTCTTGTGGAATTGGCAAAGGGATATTTGGAAGCCCATAGTGCGCTATGGTGAAAAAGGAAATATCTTCCGTTCAAAACTGGAAAGAAGCTTTCTGAGAAACTGCTCTATGTTCTGTTAATTCATCTCACAGAGTTACATCTTTCCCTTCAAGAAGCCTTTCGCTAAGGCTGTTCTTGTGGAATTGGCAAAGGGATATTTGGAAGCCCATAGAGGGCTATGGTGAAAAAGGAAATATCTTCCGCTCAAAACTGTAAAGAAGCTTTCTGAGAAACTGCTCTGTGTTCTGTGAATTCATCTCACAGAGTTACATCTTTCCCTTCAAGAAGCCTTTCGCTAAGGCTGTTCTTGTGGAATTGGCAAACGGATATTTGGAAGCCCATAGAGGGCTATGGTGAAAAAGGAAATATCTTCCGTTCAAAACTGGAAAGAAGCTTTCTGAGAGACTGCTCTGTGTTTTGTGAATTCATCTCACAGAGTTACATCTTTCCCTTCAAGAAGCCTTTCGCTAAGGCTGTTCTTGTGGAATTGGCAAAGGGATATTTGGAAGCCCATAGATGGCTATGGAGAAAAAGGAAATATCTTCCGTTCAAAACTGGAAAGAAGCTTTCTGAGAAACTGCTCTATGTTCTGTTAATTCATCTCACAGAGTTACATCTTTCCCTTCAAGAAGCCTTTCGCTAAGGTTGTTCTTGTGGAATTGGCAAAGGGATATTTGGAAGCCCATAGAGGGCTATGGTGAAAAAGTAAATATCTTCCGCTCAAAACTGTAAAGAATCTTTCTGAGAAACTGCTCTGTGTTCTGTTAATTCATCTCACAGAGTTACATCTTTCCCTTCACGAAGCCTTTCGCTAAGGCTGTTCTTGTGGAATTGGCAAAGGGATATTTGGAAGCCCATAGAGGGCGATGGTGAAAAAGGAAATATCTTCCATTCAAAACTGGAAAGAAGCTTTCTGAGAAACTGCTCTGTGTTCTGTGAATTCATCTCACAGAGTTACATCTGTCCCTTCAAGAAGCCTTTCACTAAGGCTGTTCTTGTGGAATTGGCAAAGGGATATTTGGAAGCCAATGGAGGGCTATGGTGAAAAAGGAAATATCTTCCGATCAAAACTGTAAAGAAGCTTTCTGAGAAACTGCTCTGTGTTCTGTTAATTCATCTCACAGAGTTACATCTTTGCCTTCAAGAAGCCTTCCGCTAAGGCTGTTCCTGTGGAATTGTCAAAGGGATATTTGGAAGCCATTGAGGGCTATGGTGAAAAAGGAAATATCTTCCGCTCAAAACTGGAAAGAAGCTTTCTGAGAAACTGCTCTGTGTTCTGTTAATTCATCTCACAGAGTTACATCTTTACCTTCAAGAAGCCTTTCGCTAAGGCTGTTCTTGTGGAATTGGCAAAGGGATATTTGGAAGCCCATAGAGGGCTATGGTGAAAAAGGAAATATCTTCCGTTCAAAACTGGAAAGAAGCTTTCTGAGAAACTGCTCTGTGTTCTCTTAATTCATCTCACAGTGTTACATGTTTCCCTTCAAGACGCCTTTCGCTAAGGCTGTTCTTGTGGAATTGGGAAAGGGATATTTGGAAGCCCATAGTGGGCTATGGTGAAAAAGGAAATATCTTCCGTTCAAAACTGGAAAGAAGCTTTCTGAGAGACTGCTCTGTGTTCTGTGAATTCATCTCACAGAGTTACATCTTTCCCTTCAAGAAGCCTTTCGCTAAGGCTGTTCTTGTGGAATTGGCAAAGGGATATTTGGAAGCCCATCGAGGGCTATGGTGAAAAAGGAAATATCTTCCGTTCAAAACTGGAAAGAAGCTTTCTGAGAAACTGCTCTGTGTTCTGTTAATTCATCTCACAGAGGTACATCTTTCCCTTCAAGAAGCCATTCGCTAAAGGCTGTTCTTGTGGAATTGGCAAAGGGATATTTGGAAGTCCATAGAGCGCTATGGTGAAAAAGGAAATATCTACCATACAAAACTGTAAAGAAGCTTTCTGAGAAACTGCTCTGTGTTCTGTGAATTCATCTCACAGAGTTACATCTTTCCCTTCAAGAAGCCTTTCGCTAAGGCTGTTCTTGTGGAATTGGCAAAGGGATATTTGGAAGCCCTTAGAGGGCTATGGTGAAAAAGGAAATACCTTCCCTTCAAAACTGGAAAGAAGCTTTCTGAGAAACTGCTCTGTGTTCTCTTAATTCATCTCACAGAGTTACATCTTTCCCTTCAAGAAGCCTTTCGCTAAGACTGTTCTTGTGGAATTGTCAAAGGGATATTTGGAAGCCCATAGAGGGCTATGGTGAAAAAGGGAATATCTTCCGTTCAAACTGGAAAGAAGCTTTCTGAGAAACTGCTCTGTGTTCTGTTAATTCATCTCACAGAGGTACATCTTTCCCTTCAAGAAGCCATTCGCTAAAGGCTGTTCTTGTTGAATTGGCAAAGGGATATTTGGAAGCCCCTAGAGGGCTATGGTGAAAAAGGAAATATCTTCCATTCAAAACTGGAAAGAAGCTTTCTGAGAAACTGCTCTGTGTTCTGTGAATTCATCTCACAGAGTTACATCTTTCCCTTCAAGAAGCCTTTCGCTAAGGCTGTTCTTGTGGAAATGGCAAAGGGATATTTGGAAGCCCATAGAGGGCTATGGTGAAAAAGGAAATATCTTCCGTTGAAAACTGGAAAGAAGCTTTCTGAGAAACTGCTC
Organism: Chlorocebus sabaeus; assembly: GCF_047675955.1. Taxonomy (NCBI): domain Eukaryota; kingdom Metazoa; phylum Chordata; class Mammalia; order Primates; family Cercopithecidae; genus Chlorocebus; species Chlorocebus sabaeus. Next base: position 2,177,454 of record NW_027328147.1, on the reverse strand, counting down.
TGTGTTCTCTTAATTCATCTCACAGAGTTACATGTTTCCCTTCAAGACGCCTTTCGCTAAGGCTGTTCTTTTGGAATTGGGAAAGGGATATTTGGAAGCCCATAGTGGGGTATGGTGAAAAAGGAAATATCTTCCGTTCAAAACTGGAAAGAAGCTTTCTGAGAGACTGCTCTGTGTTCTGTGAATTCATCTCACAGAGTTACATCTTTCCCTTCAAGAAGCCTTTCGCTAAGGCTGTGATTGTGGAATTGGCAAAGGGATATTTGGAAGCCCATCGAGGGCTATGGTGAAAAAGGAAATATCTTCCGTTCAAAACTGGAAAGAAGCTTTCTGAGAAACTGCTCTGTGTTCTGTTAATTCATCTCACAGAGGTACATCTTTCCCTTCAAGAAGCCATTCGCTAAAGGCTGTTCTTCTGGAATTGGCAAAGGGATATTTGTAAGTCCATAGAGGGCTATGGTGAAAAAGGAAATATCTTCCATACAAAACTGGAAAGAAGCTTTCTGAGAAACTGCTCTGTGTTCTGTGAATTCATCTCACAGAGTTACATCTTTCCCTTCAAGAAGCCTTTCGCTGAGGCTGTTCTTGTGGAATTGGCAAAGGGATATTTGGAAGCCCATAGAGGGCTATGGTGAAAAAGGAAATATCTTCCGTTCAAAACTGGAAAGAAGCTTTCTGAGAAACTACTCTGTGTTCTGTGAATTCATCTCACAGAGATACATCTTTCCCTTCAAGAAGCCTTTCGCTGAGGCTGTTCTTGTGAAATTGGCAAAGGGATATTTGGAAGCCCTTAGAGGGCTATGGTGAAAAAGGAAATATCTTCCGTTCAAAACTGGAAAGAAGCTTTCTGAGAAACTGCTCTGTGTTCTGTGAATTCATATCACAGAGTTACATCTTTCCCTTCAAGAAGCCTTTCGCTAAGGCTGTTCTTGTGGAATTGGCAAAGGGATATTTGGAAGCCCATAGAGGGCTATGGTGAAAAAGGAAATATCTTCCGTTCAAAACTGGAAAGAAGCTTTCTGAGAAACTGCTCTGTGTTCTGTGAATTCATCCCACAGAGTTACATCTTTCCCTTCAAGAAGCCTTACGCTAATACTGTTCTTGTGGAATTGGCAAAGGGATATTTGGAAGCCCATAGAGGGCTATGGTGAAAAAGGAAATATCTTCCGTTCGAAACAGGAAAGAAGATTTCTGAGAAACTGCTCTGTGTTCTCTTAATTCATCTCACAGAGTTACATGTTTCCTTTCAAGAAGCCTTTCGCTAAGGCTGTTCTTGTGGAATTGGCAAAGGGATATTTGGAAGCCCATAGAGGGCTATGGTAAAAAAGGAAATATCTTCCATTCAATACTGGAATGAAGCTTTCTGAGAAACTGCTCTGTGTTCTGTGAATTCGTCTCACAGAGTTACATCTTTCCCTTCAAGAAGTCTTTCGTTAAGGCTGTTCTTGTGGAATTGGCAAAGGGATATTTGGAAGCCCATAGAGGGCTATGGTGAAAAAGGAAATATCTTACGTTCAAACTGGAAAGAAGCTTTCTGAGAAACTGCTCTGTGTTCTGTTAATTCATCTCACAGAGGTACATCTTTCCCTTCAAGAAGCCATTCGCTAAAGGCTGTTCTTGTTGAATTGGCAAAGGGATATTTGGAAGTCCATAGAGGGCTATAGTGAAAAAGGAAATATCTTCCCTTCAAAACTGGAAAGAAGCTTTCTGAGAAACTGCTCTGTGTTCTGTGAATTCATCTCACAGAGTTACATCTTTCCCTTCAAGAAGCCTTTCGCTAAGGGTGTTCTTGTGGAATTGGCAAAGGGATATTTGGAAGCCCATAGAGGGCTATGGTGAAAAAGGAAATATCTTCCGTTCAAAACTGGAAAGAAGCTTTCTGAGAAACTGCTCTGTGTTCTCTTAATTCATCTCACAGTTACATGTTTCCCTTCAAGAAGCCTTTCGCTAAGGCTGTTCTTGTGGAATTGGCAAAGGGATATTTTGAAGCCCATAGAGGTTTATGGTGAAAAAGGAAATATCTTCCGTTCAAAACTGGAAAGAAGCTTTCTGAGAGACTGCTCTGTGTTCTGTGAATTCATCTCACAGAGTTACATCTTTCCCTTCAAGAAGCCTTTCGCTAAGGCTGTTCTTGTGGAATTGTCAAAGGGATATTTGGAAGCCCATAGAGGGCTATGGTGAAAAAGGAAATATCTTCCGTTCAAAACAGGAAAGAAGCTTTCTGAGAAACTGCTCTGTGTTCTCTTAATTCATCTCACAGAGTTACATGTTTCCTTTCAAGAAGCCTTTCACTAAGGCTGTTCTTGTGGAATTGGCAAAGGGATATTTGGAAGCCCATAGAGGGCTATGGTGAAAAAGGAAATATCTTCCGCTCAAAACTGTCAAGAAGCTTTCTGAGAAACTGCTCTGTGTTCTGTGAATTCATCTCACAGAGTTACATCTTTCCCTTCAAGAAGCCTTTCGCTAAGGCTGTTCCTGTGGAATTGTCAAAGGGATATTTGGAAGCCATTGAGGGCTAGGGTGAAAAAGGAAATATCTTCCGCTCAAAACTGGAAAGAAGCTTTCTGAGAAACTGCTCTGTGTTCTGTTAATTCATCTCACAGAGTTACATCTTTACCTTCAAGAAGCCTTTCGCTAAGGCTGTTCTTGTGGAATTGGCAAAGGGATATTTGGAAGCCCATAGAGGGCTATGGTGAAAAAGGAAATATCTTCCGTTCAAAACTGGAAAGAAGCTTTCTGAGAAACTGCTCTGTGTTCTCTTAATTCATCTCACAGTGTTACATGTTTCCCTTCAAGACGCCTTTCGCTAAGGCTGTTCTTGTGGAATTGGGAAAGGGATATTTGGAAGCCCATAGTGGGCTATGGTGAAAAAGGAAATATCTTCCGTTCAAAACTGGAAAGAAGCTTTCTGAGAGACTGCTCTGTGTTCTGTGAATTCATCTCACAGAGTTACATCTTTCCCTTCAAGAAGCCTTTCGCTAAGGCTGTTCTTGTGGAATTGGCAAAGGGATATTTGGAAGCCCATCGAGGGCTATGGTGAAAAAGGAAATATCTTCCGTTCAAAACTGGAAAGAAGCTTTCTGAGAAACTGCTCTGTGTTCTGTTAATTCATCTCACAGAGGTACATCTTTCCCTTCAAGAAGCCATTCGCTAAAGGCTGTTCTTGTGGAATTGGCAAAGGGATATTTGGAAGTCCATAGAGCGCTATGGTGAAAAAGGAAATATCTTCCATACAAAACTGTAAAGAAGCTTTCTGAGAAACTGCTCTGTGTTCTGTGAATTCATCTCACAGAGTTACATCTTTCCCTTCAAGAAGCCTTTCGCTAAGGCTGTTCTTGTGGAATTGGCAAAGGGATATTTGGAAGCCCTTAGAGGGCTATGGTGAAAAAGGAAATACCTTCCCTTCAAAACTGGAAAGAAGCTTTCTGAGAAACTGCTCTGTGTTCTCTTAATTCATCTCACAGAGTTACATCTTTCCCTTCAAGAAGCCTTTCGCTAAGACTGTTCTTGTGGAATTGTCAAAGGGATATTTGGAAGCCCATAGAGGGCTATGGTGAAAAAGGAAATATCTTCCGTTCAAACTGGAAAGAAGCTTTCTGAGAAACTGCTCTGTGTTCTGTTAATTCATCTCACAGAGGTACATCTTTCCCTTCAAGAAGCCATTCGCTAAAGGCTGTTCTTGTTGAACTGGCAAAGGGATATTTGGAAGCCCCTAGAGGGCTATGGTGAAAAAGGAAATATCTTCCATTCAAAACTGGAAAGAAGCTTTCTGAGAAACTGCTCTGTGTTCTGTGAATTCATCTCACAGAGTTACATCTTTCCCTTCAAGAAGTCTTTCGCTAAGGCTGTTCTTGTGGAATTGGCAAAGGGATATTTGGAAGCCCATAGAGGGCTATGGTGAAAAAGGAAATATCTTCCGTTGAAAACTGGAAAGAAGCTTTCTGAGAAACTGCTCTGTGTTCTCTTAATTCATCTCACAGAGTTACATGTTTCCCTTCAAGACGCCTTTCGCTAAGGCTGTTCTTTTGGAATTGGGAAAGGGATATTTGGAAGCCCATAGTGGGCTATGGTGAAAAAGGAAATATCTTCCGTTCAAAACTGGAAAGAAGCTTTCTGAGAGACTGCTCTGTGTTCTGTGAATTCATCTCACAGAGTTACATCTTTCCCTTCAAGAAGCCTTTCGCTAAGGCTGTGATTGTGGAATTGGCAAAGGGATATTTGGAAGCCCATGGAGGGCTATGGTGAAAAAGGAAATATCTTCCGTTCAAAACTGGAAAGAAGCTTTCTGAGAAACTGCTCTGTGTTCTGTTAATTCATCTCACAGAGGTACATCTTTCCCTTCAAGAAGCCATTCGCTAAAGGCTGTTCTTCTGGAATTGGCAAAGGGATATTTGTAAGTCCATAGAGGGCTATGGTGAAAAAGGAAATATCTTCCATACAAAACTGGAAGGAAGCTTTCTGAGAAACTGCTCTGTGTTCTGTGAATTCATCTCACAGAGTTACATCTTTCCCTTCAAGAAGCCTTTCGCTGAGGCTGTTCTTGTGGAATTGGCAAAGGGATATTTGGAAGCCCATAGAGGGCTATGGTGAAAAAGGAAATATCTTCCGTTCAAAACTGGAAAGAAGCTTTCTGAGAAACTACTCTGTGTTCTGTGAATTCATCTCACAGAGATACATCTTTCCCTTCAAGAAGCCTTTCGCTGAGGCTGTTCTTGTGAAATTGGCAAAGGGATATTTGGAAGCCCTTAGAGGGCTATGGTGAAAAAGGAAATATCTTCCGTTCAAAACTGGAAAGAAGCTTTCTGAGAAACTGCTCTGTGTTCTGTGAATTCATATCACAGAGTTACATCTTTCCCTTCAAGAAGCCTTTCGCTAAGGCTGTTCTTGTGGAATTGGCAAAGGGATATTTGGAAGCCCATAGAGGGCTATGGTGAAAAAGGAAATATCTTCCGTTCAAAACTGGAAAGAAGCTTTCTGAGAAACTGCTCTGTGTTCTGTGAATTCATCCCACAGAGTTACATCTTTCCCTTCAAGAAGCCTTACGCTAATACTGTTCTTGTGGAATTGGCAAAGGGATATTTGGAAGCCCATAGAGGGCTATGGTGAAAAAGGAAATATCTTCCGTTCGAAACAGGAAAGAAGATTTCTGAGAAACTGCTCTGTGTTCTCTTAATTCATCTCACAGAGTTACATGTTTCCTTTCAAGAAGCCTTTCGCTAAGGCTGTTCTTGTGGAATTGGCAAAGGGATATTTGGAAGCCCATAGAGGGCTATGGTAAAAAAGGAAATATCTTCCATTCAATACTGGAATGAAGCTTTCTGAGAAACTGCTCTGTGTTCTGTGAATTCGTCTCACAGAGTTACATCTTTCCCTTCAAGAAGTCTTTCGTTAAGGCTGTTCTTGTGGAATTGGCAAAGGGATATTTGGAAGCCCATAGAGGGCTATGGTGAAAAAGGAAATATCTTCCGTTCAAACTGGAAAGAAGCTTTCTGAGAAACTGCTCTGTGTTCTGTTAATTCATCTCACAGAGGTACATCTTTCCCTTCAAGAAGCCATTCGCTAAAGGCTGTTCTTGTTGAATTGGCAAAGGGATATTTGGAAGTCCATAGAGGGCTATGGTGAAAAAGGAAATATCTTCCCTTCAAAACTGGAAAGAAGCTTTCTGAGAAACTGCTCTGTGTTCTGTTAATTCATCTCACAGAGTTACATCTTTCCATTCAAGAAGCGTTTCGCTGAGGCTGTTCTTGTGGAATTGGCAAAGGGATATTTGGAAGCCCATAGAGGGCTATGGTGAAAAAGGAAATATCTTCCGTTCAAAACTGGAAAGAAGCTTTCTGAGAAACTGCTCTGTGTTCTGTGAGTTCATCTCACAGAGTTACATCTTTCCCTTCAAGAAGCCTTTCGCTAAGGCTGTTCTTGTGTAATTGGCAAAGGGATATTTGGAAACCCCTAGAGAGCTATGGTGAAAAAGGAAATATATTCCGCTCAAAACTGGAAAGAATCTTTCTGAAAAACTGCTCCGTGTTCTGTTAATTCATCCCACAGAGTTACATCTTTCCGTTCAAGAAGCCTTTCGTTAAGACTGTTCTTGTGGAATTGTCAAAGGGATATTTGGAAGCCCATAGAGGGCTATGGTGAAAAAGGAAATATCTTCAGTTCAAAACTGGAAAGAAGCTTTCTGAGAAACTGCTCTGTGTTCTCTTAATTCATCTCACAGAGTTACATGTTTCCTTTCAAGAAGTCTTTCACTAAGGCTGTTCTTGTGGAATTGGCAAAGGGATATTTGGAAGCCCATAGAGGGCTATGGTGAAAAGGAAATATCTTCCGTTCAAAACTGGAAAGAAGCTTTCTGAGAAACTGCTCTGTGTTCTGTGAATTCATCTCACAGAGTTACATCTTTCCCTTCAAGAAGCCTTTCGCTAAGGCTGTTCTTGTGGAATTGACAAAGGGATATTTGGAAGCCATTGAGGGCTATGGTGAAAAAGGAAATATCTTCCGCTCAAAACTGGAAAGAAGCTTTCTGAGAAACTGCTCTGTGTTCTGTTAATTCATCTCACAGAGTTACATCTTTACCTTTAAGAAGCCTTTCGCTAAGGCTGTTCCTGTGCAATTGGCAAAGGGATGTTTGGAAGCCCATAGAGGGCTATGATGAAAAAGGAAATATCTTCCGTTCAAAACTGGAAAGAAGCTTTCTGAGAAACTGCTCTGTGTTCTGTGAATTCATCCCACAGAATTACATCTTTCCCTTCAAGAAGCCTTTCGTTAAGGCTGTTCTTGTGGAGTTGGCAAAGGGATATTTGGAAACCCATAGAGGGCTATGGTGAAAAAGGAATTATCTTACGTTCAAAACTGGAAAGAAGCTTTCTGAGAAACTGCTCTGTGTTCTCTTAATTCATCTCACAGAGTTACATGTTTCCTTTCAAGAAGCCTTTCGCTAAGGCTGTTCTTTTGGAACTGGCAAAGGTATATTTGGAAACCCATAGAGGGCTATGGTGAAAAAGGAAATATCTTCCGTTCAATACTGGAAAGAAGCTTTCTGAGAAACTGCTCTGTGTTCTGTGAATTCGTCTCACAGAGTTACATCTTTCCATTCAATAAGCCTTTCGCTAAGGCTGTTCTTGTGGAATTGGCAAAGGGATATTTGGAAACCCCTAGAGGGCTATGGTGAAAAAGGAAATATATTCCGCTCAAAACTGGAAAGAAGCTTTCTGAGAAACTGCTCCGTTTTCTGTTAATTCATCCCACAGAGTTACATCTTTCCCTTCAAGAAGCCTTTCGTTAAGACTGTTCTTGTGGAATAGGCAAAGGGATATTTGGAAGCCCATAGAGGGCTACGGTGAAAAAGGAAATATCTCCCGTTCGAAACTGGAAAGAAGCTTTCTGAGAAACTGCTCTGTGTTCTGTTAATTCATCTCACAGAGTTACATCTTTCCATTCAAGAATCCTTTCGCTAAGGCTGTTCTTGTGGAATTGACAAAGGGATATTTGGAAGCCCATAGAGGGCTATGGTGAAAAAGGAAATATCTTCCGTTCAAAACTGGAAAGAAGCTTTCTGAGAAACTGCTCTGTGTTCTGTGAATTCATCTCACAGAGTTACATATTTCCCGTCAAGAAGCCTTTCGCTAAGGCTGTGCTTGTGGAATTGCAAAGGGATATTTGGAATCCCCTAGAGGGCTATGGTGAAAAAGGAAATATATTCCACTCAAAACTGGAAAGAAGCTTTCTGAGAAACTGCTCCGTGTTCTGTTAATTCATCCCACAAAGTTACATCTTTCCCTTCAAGAAGCCTTTCGTTAAGACTGTTCTTGTGGAATTGTCAAAGGGATATTTGGAAGCCCATAGAGGGCTATGGTGAAAAAGGTAATATCTTCCGTTCAAAACAGGAAAGAAGCTTTCTGAGAAACTGCTCTGTGTTCTCTTAATTCATCTCACAGAGTTACATGTTTCCTTTCAAGAAGTCTTTCGCTAAGGCTGTTCTTGTGGAATTGGCAAAGGGATATTTGGCAGCCCATAGAGGGCTATGGTGAAAAAGGAAATATCTTCCATTCAATACTGGAAAGAAGCTTTCTGAGAAACTGCTCTATGTTCTGTGAATTCGTCTCACAGAGTTCCATCTTTCCCTTCAAGAAGCCTTTCGTTAAGGCTGTTCTTGTGGAATTGGCAAAGGAATATTTGGAAGCCCTTAGAGGGCTATGGTGAAAAAGGAAATATCTTCCTTTCAAAACTGGAAAGAAGCTTTCTGAGAAACTGCTCTGTGTTCTGTGAATTCATCCCACAGAGTTACATCTTTCCCTTCAAGAAGCCTTTCGCTAAGGCTGTTCTTGTGGAATTGGGAAAGTTATATTTGGAAGCTCATAAAGGGTTATGGTGAAAAAGGAAATAACTTCCATTCAAAACAGGAAAGAAGCTTTCCGAGAAACTGCTCTGTCTTCTCTAAATTCATCTCACAGAGTTACATGTTTCCCTTCAAGAAGCCTTTCGCTAAGGCTGTTCTTGTGGAATTGGCAAACGGATATTTGGAAGCCCATAGAGGGCTATGGTGAAAAAGGAAATATCTTCCGTTCAAAACTGGAAATAAACTTTCTGAGAGACTGCTCTGTGTTCTGTGAATTCATCTCACAGAGTTACATCTTTCCCTTCAAGAAGCCTTTCGCTAAGACTGTTCTTGTGGAATTGTCAAAGGGATATTTGGAAGCCCATAGAGGGCTATGGCGAAAAAGGAAATATCTTCCGTTCAAAACTGGAAAGAAGCTTTCTGAGAAACTGCTCTGTGTTCTGTTAATTCATCTCACAGAGTTGCATCTTTCCCTTCAAGAAGCCTTACGCTAAGGCTGTTCTTGTGGAATTGGCAAATGGATATTTGGAAGCCCATAGAGGGCTATGGTGAAAAAGGAAATATCTTCCGTTCAAAACAGGAAAGAAACTTTCTGAGAAACTCCTCTGTGTTCTGTTAATTCATCTCACAGAGTTACAGGTTTCCCTTCAAGAAGAATTTCGCTAAGTCTGTTCTTGTGGAATTGGCAAAGGGATATTTGGAAGCCCATAGAGGGCTATGGTGAAAAAGGAAATATCTTCTGTTCAAAACAGGAAAGAAGCTTTCTGAGAAACTGCTCTGTGTTCTCTTAATTCATCTCACAGAGTTACATGTTTCCTTTCAAGAAGCCTTTCGCTAAGGCTGTTCTTGTGGAATTGGCAAAGGGATATTTGGAATCCCATAGAGAGATATGGTGAAAAAGGAAGTATCTTCCGTTCAAAACTGGAAAGAAGCTTTCTGAGAGACTGCTCTGTGTTCTGTGAATTCATCTCACAGAGTTACATGTTTCCCTTCAAGAAGCCTTTCTTTAAGGCTGTTCTTGTGGAATTGGCAAAGGGATATTTGGAAGCCCATAGAGGGCTATGTTGAAAAAGGAAATATCTTCCGTTCAAAACTGGAAAGAAGCTTTCTGAGAGACTGCTCTGTGTTCTGTGAATTCATCTCACAGAGTTACATCTTTCCCTTAAAGAAGCCTTTCGCTAAGGCTGTTCTTGTGGAATTGGCAAAGGGATATTTGGAAGCCCATAGAGGGCTATGGTGAAAAAGGAAATATCTTCCGTTCAAAACTGGAAAGAGGCTTTCTGAGAAACTGCTCTGTGTTCTGTGAATTCATCTCACAGAGTTACATCTTTCCCTTCAAGAAGCCTTTCGCTAAGGCTGTTCTTGTGGAATTGGCAAAGGGATATTTGGAAGCCCATAGAGAGCTATGGTGAAAAAGGAAATATCTTCCGTTCAAAACTGGAAAGAAGCTTTCTGAGAAACTGCTCTGTGTTCTGTGAATTCATATCACAGAATTATATCTTTCCCTTCAAGAAGCCTTTCGCCAAGGCTGTTCTTGTGGAATTGGGAAAGTGATATTTGGAAGCCCATAGAGGGCTATGGTGAAAAAGGAAATATCTTCGGTTCAAAACTGGAAAGAAGCTTTCTGAGAGACTGCTCTGTGTTCTGTGAATTCATCTCCCAGAGTTACATCTTTCCCTTCAAGAAGCCTTTCGCTAAGGCTGTTCTTGTGGAATTGGAAAGGGATATTTGGAAGCCCATAGAGGTCTATGGTGAAAAAGGAAATATCTTCCGTTCAAAACTGGAAAGAAGCTTTCTGAGAAACTGCTCTGTGTTCTGTGAATTCATCTCACAGAGTTACATCTTTCCCTTCAAGAAGCCTTTCGCTAAGGCTGTTCTTGTGGAATCGGCAAAGGGATATTTGGAAGCCCATAGAGGGCTATGGTGAAAAAGGAAATATCTTCCGTTCAAAACTGGAAAGAAGCTTTCTGAGAAACTGCTCTGTGTTCTGCTAAATCATCTCACAGAGTTACATCTTTCCCTTCAAGAAGCCTTTCGCTAAGGCTGTTCTTGTGGAATTGTCAAACGGATATTTCGAAGCCATTTAGGGCTAAGGTGAAAAAGGAAATATCTTCCGCTCAAAACTGGAAAGAAGCTTTCTGAGAAACTGCTCTGTGTTCTGTGAATTCATCTCACAGAGTTACATCTTTACCTTCAAGAAGCCTTTCGCTAAGGCTGTTCTTGTGCAATTGGCAAAGGGATATTTGGAAGCCCATAGAGGGATATGGTGAAAAAGGAAATATCTTCCGTTCAAAACTGGAAAGAAGCTATCTGAGAAACTGCTCTGTGTTCTGTGAATTCATCTCACAGAGTTACATCTTTCCCTTCAATAAGCCTTTCGCTAAGGCTGTTCTTGTGGAATTGGCAGAGGGATATTTGGAAACCCCTAGAGGGCTATGGTGAAAAAGGAAATATATTCCGCTCAAAACTTGAAAGAAGCTTTCTGAGAAACTGCTCCGTGTTCTGTTAATTCATCCCACAGAGTTACATCTTTCCCTTCAAGAAGCCTTTCGTTAAGACTGTTCTTGTGGAATTGGCAAAGGGATATTTGGAAGCCCATAGAGGGCTATGATGAAAAAGGAAATATCTTCCGTTCAAAACAGGAAAGAAGCTTTCTGAGAAACTGCTCTGTGTTCTGTGAATTCATCCCACAGAGTTACATCTTTCCCTTCAAGAAGCCTTTCGTTAAGGCTGTTCTTGTGGAGTTGGCAAAGGGATATTTGGAAGCCCATTGAGGGCTATGGTGAAAAAGGAATTATCTTCCGTTCAAAACTGGAAAGAAGCTTTCTGAGAAACTGCTCTGTGTTCTCTTAATTCATCTCACAGAGTTACATGTTTCCTTTCAAGAAACCTTTCGCTAAGGCTGTTCTTTTGGAATTGGCAAAGGTATATTTGGAAGCCCATAGACGGCTATGGTGAAAAAGGAAATATCTTCCGTTCAAAACTGGAAAGAAGCTTTCTGAGAAACTGCTCTGTGTTCTCCTAATTCATCTCACAGAGTTACATGTTTCCTTTCAAGAAGCCTTTCGCTAAGGCTGTTCTTGTGGAATTGGCAAAGGGATATTTGGAAGCCCATAGAGGGCTATGGTGAAAAAGGAAATATCTTCCATTCAAAACTGGAAAGAAGCTTTCTGAGAAACTGCTCTGTGTTCTGTGAATTCATCTCACAGAGTTACATCTTTCCATTCAATAAGCCTTTCGCTAAGGCTGTTCTTGTGGAATTGGCAAAGGGATATTTGGAAACCCCTAGAGGGCTATGGTGAAAAAGGAAATATATTCCGCTCAAAACTGGAAAGAAGCTTTCTGAGAAACTGCTCCGTTTTCTGTTAATTCATCCCACAGAGTTACATCTTTCCCTTCAAGAAGCCTTTCGTTAAGACCGTTCTTGTGGAATAGGCAAAGGGATATTTGGAAGCCCATAGAGGGCTATGGTGAAAAAGGAAATATCTTCCGTTCAAAACAGGAAAGAAGCTTTCCGAGAAACTGCTCTGTGTTCTCCTAATTCATCTCACAGAGTTACAGGTTTCCTTTCAAGAAGCCTTTCGCTAAGGCTGTTCTTGTGGAATTGGCAAAGGGATATTTGGAAGCCCATTGAGGGCTATGGTGAAAAAGGAAATATCTTCCATTCAATACTGGAAAGAAGCTTTCTGAGAAACTGCTCTGTGTTCTGTGAATTCGTCTCACAGAGTTACATCTTTCCCTTCAAGAAGCCTTTCGTTAAGGCTGTTCTTGTGGAATTGGCAAAGGAATATTTGGAACCCCTAGAGGGCTATGGTGAAAAAGGAAATATCTTCCGTTCAAAACTGGAAAGAAGCTTTCTGAGAAACTGCTCTGTGTTCTGTTAATTCATCTCACAGAGACACATCTTTCCCTTCAAGAAGCCTTTCGCTAAGGCTGTTCTTGTGGAATTGGCAAAGGGATATTTGGAAGCCCATAGAGGGCTATGGTGAAAAAGGAAATATCTTCCGTTCAGAACTGGAAAAAAGCTTTCTGAGAAACTGCTCTGTGTTCTCTTAATTCATCTCACAGAGTTACATGTTTCCCTTCAAGAAGCCTATCGCTAAGCCTGTTCTTGTGGAATTGGGAAAGGGATATTTGGAAGCCCATAGAGGGCTATGGTGAAAAAGGAAATATCTTCCGTTCAAAACAGGAAAGAAGCTTTCTGAGAGACTGCTCTGTTTTCTGTGAATTCATCTCACAGAGTTACATCTTTCCCTTCAAGAAGCCTTTCGCTAAGGCTGTTCTTGTGGAATTGGCAAAGGGATATTTGGAAGCCCATCGAGGGCTATGGTGAAAAAGGAATTATCTTCCATTCAATACTGGAAAGAAGCTTTCTGAGAAACTGCTCTATGTTCTGTGAATTCGTCTCACAGAGTTCCATCTTTCCCTTCAAGAAGCCTTTCGCTAAGGCTGTTCTTGTGGAATTGGCAAAGGAATATTTGGAAGCCCATAGAGGGCTATTGTGAAAAAGGAAATATCTTCCGTTCAAAACTGGAAAGAAGCTTTCTGAGAAACTGCTCTGTGTTCTGTGAATTCATCTCACAGTGTTACATCTTTCCCTTCAAGAAGCCTTTCGCTAAGGCTGTTCTTGTGGAATTGGCAAAGGGATATTTGGAAGCCAATAGAGGGCTATGGTGAAAAAGGAAATATCTTCCGTTCAAAACTGGAAAGAAGCTTTCTGAGAAACTGCTCTGTGTTCTGTGAATTCAGATCACAGAGTTACATCTTTCCCTTCAAGTAGCCTTTCGCTAAGGCTGTTCTTGTGGAATTGGCAAAGGGATATTTGGAACCCCATAGAGGGCTATGGTGAAAAAGGAAATATCTTCCGTTCCAAACTGGAAAGAAGCTTTCTGAGAAACTGCTCTGTGTTCTGTGAATTCATCTCACAGAGTTACATCTTTCCCTTCAAGAAGCCTTTCGCTAAGGCTGTGCTTGTGGAATTGGCAAAGGGATGTTTGGAATCCCCTAGAGGGCTATGGTGAAAAAGGAAATATATTCCGCTCAAAACTGGAAAGAAGCTTTCTGAGAAACTGCTCCGTGTTCTGTTAATTCATCCCACAAAGTTACATCTTTCCCTTCAAGAAGCCTTTCGTTAAGATTGTTCTTGTGGAATTGTCAACGGGATATTTGGAAGCCCATAGAGGGCTATGGTGAAAAAGGTAATATCTTCCGTTCAAAACAGGAAAGAAGCTTTCTGAGAAACTGCTCTGTGTTCTCTTAATTCATCTCACAGAGTTACATGTTTCCTTTCTAGAAGTCTTTCGCTAAGGCTGTTCTTGTGGAATTGGCAAAGGGATATTTGGCAGCCCATAGAGGGCTATGGTGAAAAAGGAAATATCTTCCATTCAATACTGGAAAGAAGCTTTCTGAGAAACTGCTCTATGTTCTGTGAATTCGTCTCACAGAGTTCCATCTTTCCCTTCAAGAAGCCTTTCGCTAAGGCTGTTCTTGTGGAATTGGCAAAGGAATATTTGGAAGCCCATAGAGGGCTATGGTGAAAAAGGAAATATCTTCCGTTCAAAACTGGAAAGAAGCTTTCTGAGAAACTGCTCTGTGTTCTGTGAATTCATATCACAGAATTATATCTTTCCCTTCAAGAAGCCTTTCGCTAAGGCTGTTCTTGTGGAATTGGCAAAGGGATATTTGGAAGCCCATAGAGGGCTACGGTGAAAAAGGAAATATCTTCCGTTCAAAACTGGAAAGAAGATTTCTGAGAAACTGCTCTGTGTTCTGTTAATTCATCTCACAGAGTTACATCTTTCCATTCAAGAAACCTTTCGATGAGGCTGTTCTTGTGCAATTTTCAAAGGGATATTTGGAAGCCCATAGAGGGCTATGGGGAAGAAGGAAATATCTTCCGTTCAAAACTGGAAAGAAGCTTTCTGAGAAACTGCTCTGTGTTCTCTGAATTCATCCCACAGAGTTACATCTTTCCCTTCAAGAAGCCTTTCATTAAGGCTGTTCTTGTGTAGTTGGCAAAGGGATATTTGGAAGCCCATAGAGGGCTATGGTGAAAAAGGAATTATCTTCCGTTCAAAACTGGAAAGAAGATTTCTGAGAAACTGCTCTGTGTTCTCTTAATTCATCTCACAGAGTTACATGTTTCCTTTCAAGAAGCCTTATGCTAAGGCTGTTCTTTTGGAATTGGCAAAGGTATATTTGGAAGCCCATAGAGGGCTATGGTGAAAAAGGAAATATCTTCCGTTCAAAACTGGAAAGAAGCTATCTGAGAAACTGCTCTGTGTTCTGTGAATTCATCTCACAGAGTTACATCTTTCCCTTCAATAAGCCTTTCGCTAAGGCTGTTCTTGTGGAATTGGCAAAGGGATATTCGGAAACCCCTAGAGGGCTATGGTGAAAAAGGAAATATATTCCGCTCAAAACTGGAAAGAAGCTTTCTGAGAAACTGCTCCGTGTTCTGTTAATTCATCCCACAGAGTTACATCTTTCCCTTCAAGAAGCCTTTCGTTAAGACTGTTCTTGTGGAATTGTCAAAGGGATATTTGGAAGCCCATAGAGGGCTATGGTGAAAAAGGAAATATCTTCCGTTCAAAACTGGAAAGAAGCTTTCTGAGAAACTGCTCTGTGTTCTGCTAATTCATCTCACAGAGTTACATCTTTCCCTTCAAGAAGCCTTTCATTAAGGCTGTTCTTGTGGAATTGTCAAAGGGATATTTCGAAGCCATTGAGGGCTAAGGTGAAAAAGGAAATATCTTCCGCTCAAAACTGGAAAGAAGCTTTCTGAGAAACTGCTCTGTGTTCTCTGAATTCATCCCACAGAGTTACATCTTTCCCTTCAAGAAGCCTTTCGTTAAGGCTGCTCTTGTGTAGTTGGCAAAGGGATATTTGGAAGCCCATAGAGGGCTATGGTGAAAAAGGAATTATCTTCCGTTCAAAACTGGAAAGAAGCTTTCCGAGAAACTGCTCTGTGTTCTCCTAATTCATCTCACAGAGTTACAGGTTTCCTTTCAAGAAGCCTTTCGCTAAGGCTGTTCTTGTGGAATTGGCAAAGGGATATTTGGAAGCCCATTGAGGGCTATGGTGAAAAAGGAAATATCTTCCATTCAATACTGGAAAGAAGCTTTCTGAGAAACTGCTCTGTGTTCTGTGAATTCGTCTCACAGAGTTACATCTTTCCCTTCAAGAAGCCTTTCGTTAAGGCTGTTCTTGTGGAATTGGCAAAGGAATATTTGGAACCCCTAGAGGGCTATGGTGAAAAAGGAAATATCTTCCGTTCAAAACTGGAAAGAAGCTTTCTGAGAAACTGCTCTGTGTTCTGTTAATTCATCTCACAGAGACACATCTTTCCCTTCAAGAAGCCTTTCGCTAAGGCTGTTCTTGTGGAATTGGCAAAGGGATATTTGGTAGCCCATAGAGGGCTATGGTGAAAAAGGAAATATCTTCCGTTCAGAACTGGAAAAAAGCTTTCTGAGAAACTGCTCTGTATTCTCTTAATTCATCTCACAGAGTTACATGTTTCCCTTCAAGAAGCCTATCGCTAAGCCTGTTCTTGTGGAATTGGGAAAGGGATATTTGGAAGCCCATAGAGGGCTATGGTGAAAAAGGAAATATCTTCCGTTCAAAACAGGAAAGAAGCTTTCTGAGAGACTGCTCTGTTTTCTGTGAATTCATCTCACAGAGTTACATCTTTCCCTTCAAGAAGCCTTTCGCTAAGGCTGTTCTTGTGGAATTGGCAAAGGGATATTTGGAAGCCCATCGAGGGCTATGGTGAAAAAGGAAATATCTTCCATTCAATACTGGAAAGAAGCTTTCTGAGAAACTGCTCTATGTTCTGTGAATTCGTCTCACAGAGTTCCATCTTTCCCTTCAAGAAGCCTTTCGCTAAGGCTGTTCTTGTGGAATTGGCAAAGGAATATTTGGAAGCCCATAGAGGGCTATTGTGAAAAAGGAAATATCTTCCGTTCAAAACTGGAAAGAAGCTTTCTGAGAAACTGCTCTGTGTTCTGTGAATTCATCTCACAGTGTTACATCTTTCCCTTCAAGAAGCCTTTCGCTAAGGCTGTTCTTGTGGAATTGGCAAAGGGATATTTGGAAGCCCATAGAGGGCTATGGTGAAAAAGGAAATATCTTCCGTTCAAAACTGGAAAGAAGCTTTCTGAGAAACTGCTCTGTGTTCTGTGAATTCAGATCACAGAGTTACATCTTTCCCTTCAAGTAGCCTTTCGCTAAGGCTGTTCTTGTGGAATTGGCAAAGGGATATTTGGAACCCCATAGAGGGCTATGGTGAAAAAGGAAATATCTTCCGTTCAAAACTGGAAAGAAGCTTTCTGAGAAACTGCTCTGTGTTCTGTTAATTCATCTCACAGAGTTACATCTTTCCCTTCAAGAAGCCTTTCGCTAAGGCTGTTCTTGTGGAATTGTCAAAGGGATATTTGGAAGCCATTGAGGGCTATGGTGAAAAAGGAAATATCTTCCGCTCAAAACTGGAAAGAAGCTTTCTGAGAAACTGCTCTGTGTTCTGTTAATTCATCTCACAGAGTTACATCTTTACCTTCAAGAAGCCTTTCGCTAAGGCTGTTCCTGTGCAATTGGCAAAGGGATGTTTGGAAGCCCATAGAGGGCTATGATGAAAAAGGAAATATCTTCCGTTCCAAACTGGAAAGAAGCTTTCTGAGAAACTGCTCTGTGTTCTGTGAATTCATCCCACAGAGTTACATCTTTCCCTTCAAGAAGCCTTTCGTTAAGGCTGTTCTTGTGGAGTTGGCAAAGGGATAATTGGAAACCCATAGAGGGCTATGGTGAAAAAGGAATTATCTTCCATTCAAAACTGGAAAGAAGCTTTTTGAGAAACTGCTCTGTGTTCTGTGAATTCATCTCACAGAGTTACATGTTTCCTTTCAAGAAGCCTTTCGCTAATGCTGTTCTTTTGGAATTGGCAAAGGTATATTTGGAAGCCCATAGAGGGCTATGGTGAAAAAGGAAATATCTTCCATTCAAAACTGGAAAGAAGCTTTCTGAGAAACTGCTCTGTGTTCTGTGAATTCATCTCACAGAGTTACATCTTTCCATTCAATAAGCCTTTCGCTAAGGCTGTTCTTGTGGAATTGGCAAAGGGATATTTGGTAACCCCTAGAGGGCTATGTTGAAAAAGGAAATATATTCCGCTCAAAACTGGAAAGAAGCTTTCTGAGAAACTGCTCCATTTTCTGTTAATTCATCCCACAGAGTTACATCTTTCCCTTCAAGAAGCCTTTCGTTAAGACTGTTCTTGTGGAATAGGCAAAGGGATATTTGGAAGCCCATAGAGGGCTATGGTGAAAAAGGAAATATCTTCCGTTCAAAACAGGAAAGAAGCTTTCTGAGAAACTGCTCTGTGTTCTGTTAATTCATCCCACAAAGGTACATATTTCCCTTCAAGAAACCTTTCGTTAAGATTGTTCTTGTGGAATTGTCAAAGGGATATTTGGAAGCCCATAGAGGGCTATGGTGAAAAAGGTAATATCTTCCGTTCAAAACAGGAAAGAAGCTTTCTGAGAAACTGCTCTGTGTTCTCTTAATTCATCTCACAGAGTTACATGTTTCCTTTCAAGAAGTCTTTCGCTAAGGCTGTTCTTGTGGAATTGGCAAAGGGATATTTGGCAGCCGATAGAGGGCTATGGTGAAAAAGGAAATGTCTTCCATTCAATACTGGAAAGAAGCTTTCTGAGAAACTGCTCTATGTTCTGTGAATTCGTCTCACAGAGTTCCATCTTTCCCTTCAAGAAGCCTTTCGCTAAGGCTGTTCTTGTGGAATTGGCAAAGGAATATTTGGAAGCCCATAGAGGGCTATGGTGAAAAAGGAAATATCTTCCGTTCAAAACTGGAAAGAAGCTTTCTGAGAAACTGCTATGTGTTCTGTGAATTCATCCCACAGAGTTACATCTTTCCCTTCAAGAAGCCTTTCGCTAAGGCTGTTCTTGTGGAATTGGGAAAGTTATATTTGGAAGCACATAAAGGGTTATGGTGAAAAAGGAAATAACTTCCATTCTAAACAGGAAAGAAGCTTTCCGAGAAACTGCTCTGTCTTCTCTTAATTCATCTCACAGAGTTACATGTTTCCCTTCAAGAAGCCTTTCGCTAAGGCTGTTCTTGTGGAATTGGCAAAGGGATATTTGAAGCCCATAGAGGGCTATGGTGAAAAAGGTAATATCTTCCGTTCAAAACAGGAAAGAAGCTTTCTGAGAAACTGCTCTGTGTTCTCTTAATTCATCTCACAGAGTTACATCTATCCATTCAAGAATCCTTTCGCTAAGGCTGTTCTTGTGGAATTGGCAAAGGGATATTTGGAAGCCCATAGAGGGCTATGGTGAAAAAGGAAATATCTTCCGTTCAAAACTGGAAAGAAGCTTTCTGAGAAACTGCTCTGTGTTCTGTGAATTCATCTCACAGAGTTACATCTTTCCCTTCAAGAAGCCTTTCGCTAAGGCTGTTCTTGTGGAATTGGGAAAGTTATATTTGGAAGCCCATAAAGGGTTATGGTGAAAAAGGAAATATCTTCCATTCAAACAGGAAAGAAGCTTTCTGAGAAACTGCTCTGTGTTCTGTGAATTCATCTCACAGAGTTACATCTTTCCCTTCAAGAAGCCTTTCGCTAAGGCTGTGCTTGTGGAATTGGCAAAGGGATATTTGGAATCCCCTAGAGGGCTATGGTGAAAAAGGAAATATATTCCGCTCAAAACTGGAAAGAAGCTTTCTGAGAAACTGCTCCGTGTTCTGTTAATTCATCCCACAAAGTTACATCTTTCCCTTCAAGAAGCCTTTCGTTAAGATTGTTCTTGTGGAATTGTCAACGGGATATTTGGAAGCCCATAGAGGGCTATGGTGAAAAAGGTAATATCTTCCGTTCAAAACAGGAAAGAAGCTTTCTGAGAAACTGCTCTGTGTTCTCTTAATTCATCTCACAGAGTTACATGTTTCCTTTCTAGAAGTCTTTCGCTAAGGCTGTTCTTGTGGAATTGGCAAAGGGATATTTGGCAGCCCATAGAGGGCTATGGTGAAAAAGGAAATATCTTCCATTCAATACTGGAAAGAAGCTTTCTGAGAAACTGCTCTATGTTCTGTGAATTCGTCTCACAGAGTTCCATCTTTCCCTTCAAGAAGCCTTTCGCTAAGGCTGTTCTTGTGGAATTGGCAAAGGAATATTTGGAAGCCCATAGAGGGCTATGGTGAAAAAGGAAATATCTTCCGTTCAAAACTGGAAAGAAGCTTTCTGAGAAACTGCTCTGTGTTCTGTGAATTCATATCACAGAATTATATCTTTCCCTTCAAGAAGCCTTTCGCTAAGGCTGTTCTTGTGGAATTGGCAAAGGGATATTTGGAAGCCCATAGAGGGCTACGGTGAAAAAGGAAATATCTTCCGTTCAAAACTGGAAAGAAGATTTCTGAGAAACTGCTCTGTGTTCTCTGAATTCATCCCACAGAGTTACATCTTTCCCTTCAAGAAGCCTTTCATTAAGGCTGTTCTTGTGTAGTTGGCAAAGGGATATTTGGAAGCCCATAGAGGGCTATGGTGAAAAAGGAATTATCTTCCGTTCAAAACTGGAAAGAAGATTTCTGAGAAACTGCTCTGTGTTCTCTTAATTCATCTCACAGAGTTACATGTTTCCTTTCAAGAAGCCTTATGCTAAGGCTGTTCTTTTGGAATTGGCAAAGGTATATTTGGAAGCCCATAGAGGGCTATGGTGAAAAAGGAAATATCTTCCGTTCAAAACTGGAAAGAAGCTATCTGAGAAACTGCTCTGTGTTCTGTGAATTCATCTCACAGAGTTACATCTTTCCCTTCAATAAGCCTTTCGCTAAGGCTGTTCTTGTGGAATTGGCAAAGGGATATTCGGAAACCCCTAGAGGGCTATGGTGAAAAAGGAAATATATTCCGCTCAAAACTGGAAAGAAGCTTTCTGAGAAACTGCTCCGTGTTCTGTTAATTCATCCCACAGAGTTACATCTTTCCCTTCAAGAAGCCTTTCGTTAAGACTGTTCTTGTGGAATTGTCAAAGGGATATTTGGAAGCCCATAGAGGGCTATGGTGAAAAAGGAAATATCTTCCGTTCAAAACTGGAAAGAAGCTTTCTGAGAAACTGCTCTGTGTTCTGCTAATTCATCTTACAGAGTTACATCTTTCCCTTCAAGAAGCCTTTCGCTAAGGCTGTTCTTGTGGAATTGTCAAAGGGATATTTCGAAGCCATTGAGGGCTAAGGTGAAAAAGGAAATATCTTCCGCTCAAAACTGGAAAGAAGCTTTCTGAGAAACTGCTCTGTGTTCTGTTAATTCATCTCACAGAGTTACATCTTTTCCTTCAAGAAGCCTTTCGCTAAGGCTGTTCTTGTTCAATTGGCAAAGGGATATTTGGAAGCCCATAGAGGGATATGGTGAAAAAGGAAATATCTTCCGTTCAAAACTGGAAAGAAGCTTTCTGAGAAACTGCTCTGTGTTCTCTGAATTCATCCCACAGAGTTACATCTTTCCCTTCAAGAAGCCTTTCGTTAAGGCTGCTCTTGTGTAGTTGGCAAAGGGATATTTGGAAGCCCATAGAGGACTATGGTGAAAAAGGAATTATCTTCCGTTCAAAACTGGAAAGAAGATTTCTGAGAAACTGCTCTGTGTTCTCTTAATTCATCTCACAGAGTTACATGTTTCCTTTCAAGAAGCCTTATGCTAAGGCTGTTCTTTTGGAATTGGCAAAGGTATATTTGGAAGCCCATAGAGGGCTATGGTGAAAAAGGAAATATCTTCCGTTCAAAACTGGAAAGAAGCTATCTGAGAAACTGCTCTGTGTTCTGTGAATTCATCTCACAGAGTTACATCTTTCCTTTCAATAAGCCTTTCGCTAAGGCTGTTCTTGTGGAATTGGCAAAGGGATATTCGGAAACCCCTAGAGGGCTATGGTGAAAAAGGAAATATATTCCGCTCAAAACTGGAAAGAAGCTTTCTGAGAAACTGCTCCGTGTTCTGTTAATTCATCCCACAGAGTTACATCTTTCCCTTCAAGAATCCTTTCGTTAAGACTGTTCTTGTGGAATTGTCAAAGGGATATTTGGAAGCCCATAGAGGGCTATGGTGAAAAAGGAAATATCTTGCGTTCAAAACTGGAAAGAAGCTTTCTGAGAAACTGCTCTGTGTTCTGTGAATTCATATCACAGAGTTACATCTTTCCCTTCAAGAAGCCTTTCGCTAAGGCTGTTCTTGTGCAATTGGCAAAGGGATATTTGGAAGCCCATAGAGGGCTACGGTGAAAAAGGAAATATCTTACGTTCAAAACTCTAAAGAAGCTTTCTGAGAAACTGCTCTGTGTTCTGTGAATTCGTCTCACAGAGTTACATCTTTCCCTTCAAGAAGCCTTTCGCTAAGGCTGTTCTTGTGGAATTGGGAAAGTGATATTTGGAAGCCCATAGAGGGCTATGGTGAAAAAGGAAATATCTTCCGTACAAAACTGGAAAGAAGCTTTCTGAGAGACTGCTCTGTGTTCTGTGAATTCGTCTCCCAGAGTTACATCTTTCCCTTCAAGAAGCCTTTCGCTAAGGCTGTTCTTTTGGAATTGGCAAAGGGATATTTGGAAACCCCTAGAGGGCTATGGTGAAAAAGGAAATACATTCCGCTCAAAACTGGAAAGAAGCTTTCTGAGAAACTGCTCCGTTTTCTGTTAATTCATCCCACAGTGTTACATCTTTCCCTTCAAGAAGCCTTTCGTTAAGTCTGTTCTTGTGGAATTGTCAAAGGGATATTTGGAAGCCCATAGAGGGCTATGGTGAAAAAGGAAATATCTTCCGTTCAAAACAGGAAAGAAGCTTTCTGAGAAACTGCTCTGTGTTCTCTTAGTTCATCTCACAGAGTTACATCTTTCCCTTCAAGAAGCCTTTCGCTAAGGCTGTTCTTGTGGAATTGGCAAAGGGATATTTGGAAGCCCATCGAGGGCTATGGTGAAAAAGGAAATATCTTCCGTTCAAAACTGGAAAGAAGCTTTCTGAGAAACTGCTCTGTGTTCTGTTAATTCATCTCACAGAGGTACATCTTTCCCTTCAAGAAGCCATTCGCTAAAGGCTGTTCTTGTGGAATTGGCAAAGGGATATTTGGAAGCCCATAGAGGGCTATGGTGAAAAAGGAAATATCTTCCATTCAAAACTGGAAAGAAGCTTTCTGAGAAAATACTCTGTGTTCTGTGAATTCATCTCACAGAGTTACATCTTTCCCTTCAAGAAGCCTTTCTCTAAGGCTGTTCTTGTGGAATTGGCAAAGGGATATTTGGAAGCCCTTAGAGGTCTATGGTGAAAAAGGAAATATCTTCCGTTCAAAACTGGAAAGAAGCTTTCTGAGAAACTGCTCTGTGTTCTGTGAATTCATCTCACCGAGTTACATCTTTCCCTTCAAGAAGCCTTTCGCTAAGGCTTTTCTTGTGGAATTGGCAAAGGGATATTTGGAAGCCCATAGAGGGCTATGGTGAAAAAGGAAATATCTTCCGTTCAAAACTGGAAAGAAGCTTTCTGAGAAACGGCTCTGTGTTCTGTGAATTCATATCACAGAGTTACATCTTTCCCTTCAACAAGCCTTTCGCTAAGGCTGTTCTGGTGGAATTGGCAAAGGGATATTTGGAAGCCCATAGAGGGCTACGGTGAAAAATGAAATATCTTCCGTTCAAAACTGGAAAGAAGCTTTCTGAGAAACTGCTCTGTGTTCTGTTAATTCATCTCACAGAGTTACATCTTTCCATTCCAGAATCCTTTCGCTAAGGCTGTTCTTGTGGAATTGGCAAAGGGATATTTGGAAGGCCATAGAGGGTTATGGTGAAAAAGGAAATATCTTCCGTTCAAAACTGGAAAGAAGCTTTCTGAAAGACTGCTCTGTGTTCTGTGAATTCATCTCACAGAGTTACATCTTTCCTTTCAAGAAGCCTTTCGCTAAGGCTGTTCTTGTGGAATTGGCAAAGGGATATTTGGAATCCCCTAGAGGGCTATGGAGAAAAAGGAAATATATTCCGCTCAAAACTGGAAAGAAGCTTTCTGAGAAACTGCTCCGTGTTCTGATAATTCATCCCACAAAGTTACATCTTTCCCTTCTAGAAGCCTTTCGTTAAGACTGTTCTTGTGGAATTGTCAAAGGGATATTTGGAAGCCCATAGAGGGCTATGGTGAAAAAGGTAATATCTTCCGTTCAAAACAGGAAAGAAGCTTTCTGAGAAACTGCTCTGTGTTCTCTTAATTCATCTCACAGAGTTACATGTTTCCTTTCAAGAAGTCTTTCGCTAAGGCTGTTCTTGTGGAATTGGCAAAGGGATATTTGGCAGCCCATAGAGGGCTATGGTGAAAAAGGAAATATCTTCCATTCAATACTGGAAAGAAGCTTTCTGAGAAACTGCTCTATGTTCTGTGATTTCGTCTCACAGAGTTCCATCTTTCCCTTCAAGAAGCCTTTCGCTAAGGCTGTTCTTGTGGAATTGGCAAAGGAATATTTGGAAGACCATAGAGGGCTATGGTGAAAAAGGAAATATCTTCTGCTCAAAACTGGAAAGAAGCTTTCTGAGAAACTGCTCTGTGTTCTGTGAATTCATCCCACAGAGTTACATCTTTCCCTTCAAGAAGCCTTTCGCTAAGTCTGTTCTTGTGGAATTGGGAAAGTTATATTTGGAAGCCCATAAAGGGTTATGGTGAAAAAGGAAATAACTTCCATTTAAAACAGGAAAGAAGCTTTCCGAGAAACTGCTCTGTCTTCTCTTAATTCATCTCACAGAGTTACATGTTTCCCTTCAAGAAGCCTTTCGCTAAGGCTGTTCTTGTGGAATTGGCAAAGGGATATTTGGAAGCCCATAGATGTCTATGGTGAAAAAGGAAATATCTTCCGTTCAAAACTGGAAAGAAGCTTTCTGAGAGACTGCTCTGTGTTCTGTGAATTCATCTAACAGAGTTACATCTTTCCCTTCAAGAAGCCTTTCGCTAAGACTGTTCTTGTGGAATTGTCAAAGGGATATTTGGAAGCCCATAGAGGGCTATGGCGAAAAAGGAAATATCTTCCGTTCAAAACTGGAAAGAAGCTTTCTGAGAAACTGCTCTGTCTTCTGTTAATTCATCTCACAGAGTTGCATCTTTCCCTTCAAGAAGCCTTACGCTAAGGCTGTTCTTGTGGAATTGGCAAATGGATATTTGGAAGCCCATAGAGGGCTATGTTGAAAAAGGAAATATCTTCCGTTCAAAACAGGAAAGAAACTTTCTGAGAAACTCCTCTGTGTTCTGTTAATTCATCTCACAGAGTTACAGGTTTCCCTTCAAGAAGAATTTCGCTAAGTCTGTTCTTGTGGAATTGGCAAAGGGATATTTGAAAGCCCATAGAGGGCTATGGTGATAAAGGAAATATCTTCTGTTCAAAACAGGAAAGAAGCTTTCTGAGAAACTGCTCTGTGTTCTCTTAATTCATCTCACAGAGTTACATGTTTCCTTTCAAGAAGCCTTTCGCTAAGGCTGTTCTTGTGGAAGTGGCAAAGGGATATTTGGAAGCCCATAGAGAGATATGGTGAAAAAGGAAGTATCTTCCGTTCAAAACTGGAAAGAAGCTTTCTGAGAGACTGCTCTGTGTTCTGTGAATTCATCTCACAGAGTTACATCTTTCCCTTCAAGAAGCCTTTCGCTAAGGCTGTTCTTGTGGAATTGGCAAAGGGATATTTGGCAGCCCAGAGAGGGCTATGGTGAAAAAGAAAATATCTTCCGTTCAAAACTGGAAAGAAGCTTTCTGAGAAACTGCTCTGTGTTCTGTGAATTCATATCACAGAATTATATCTTTCCCTTCAAGAAGCCTTTCGCTAAGGCTGTTCTTGTGGAATTGGCAAAGGGATATTTGGAAGCCCATAGAGGGCTACGGTGAAAAAGGAAATATCTTCCGTTCAAAACTGGAAAGAAGATTTCTGAGAAACTGCTCTGTGTTCTGTTAATTCATCTCACAGAGTTACATCTTTCCATTCAAGAAGCCTTTCGCTGAGGCTGTTCTTGTGCAATTTGCAAAGGGATATTTGGAAGCCCATAGAGGGCTATGGTGAAAAAGGAAATATCTTCCGTTCAAAACTGGAAAGAAGCTTTCTGAGAAACTGCTCTGTGTTCTGTTAATTCATCTCACAGAGTTACATCTTTCCCTTCAATAAGCCTTTCGCTAAGGCTGTTCTTTTGGAATTGGCAAAGGGATATTTGGAAACCCCTAGAGGGCTATGGTGAAAAAGGAAATACATTCCGCTCAAAACTGGAAAGAAGCTTTCTGAGAAACTGCTCCTTTTTCTGTTAATTCATCCCACAGAGTTACATCTTTCCCTTCAAGAAGCCTTTCGTTAAGTCTGTTCTTGTGGAATTGTCAAAGGGATATTTGGAAGCCCATAGAGGGCTATGGTGAAAAAGGAAATATCTTCCGTTCAAAACTGGAAAGAAGCTTTCTGAGAAACTGCTCTGTGTTCTGTGAATTCATCTCACAGAGTTACATCATTCCCTTCAAGAAGCCTTTCGCTAAGGCTGTTCTTGTGGAATTGGCAAAGGGATATTTGGAAGCCCATAGAGGGCTATGGTGAAAAAGGAAATATCTTCCGTTCAAAACTGGAAAAAAGCTTTCTGAGAAACTTCTCTGTGTTCTCTTAATTCATCTCACAGAGTTACATGTTTCCCTTCAAGAAGCCTTTCGCTAAGGCTGTTCTTGTGGAATTGGGAAAGGGATATTTGGAAGCCCATAGAGGGCTATGGTGAAAAAGGAAATATCTTCCGTTCAAAACAGGAAAGAAGCTTTCTGAGAGACTGCTCTGTTTTCTCTGAATTCATCTCACAGAGTTACATCTTTCCCTTCAAGAAGCCTTTCGCTAAGGCTGTTCTTGTGGAATTGGCAAAGGGATATTTGGAATCCCCTAGAGGGCTATGGAGAAAAAGGAAATATATTCCGCTCAAAACTGGAAAGAAGCTTTCTGAGAAACTGCTCCGTGTTCTGTTAATTCATCCCACAAAGTTACATCT
Source organism: Chlorocebus sabaeus (assembly GCF_047675955.1). Taxonomy (NCBI): domain Eukaryota; kingdom Metazoa; phylum Chordata; class Mammalia; order Primates; family Cercopithecidae; genus Chlorocebus; species Chlorocebus sabaeus. Next base: position 2,151,114 of record NW_027328147.1, on the reverse strand, counting down.
TTCCCTTCTAGAAGCCTTTCGTTAAGACTGTTCTTGTGGAATTGTCAAAGGGATATTTGGAAGCCCATAGAGGGCTATGGTGAAAAAGGTAATATCTTCCGTTCAAAACAGGAAAGAAGCTTTCTGAGAAACTGCTCTGTGTTCTCTTAATTCATCTCACAGAGTTACATGTTTCCTTTCAAGAAGTCTTTCGCTAAGGCTGTTCTTGTGGAATTGGCAAAGGGATATTTGGCAGCCCATAGAGGGCTATGGTGAAAAAGGAAATATCTTCCATTCAATACTGGAAAGAAGCTTTCTGAGAAACTGCTCTATGTTCTGTGAATTCGTCTCACAGAGTTCCATCTTTCCCTTCAAGAAGCCTTTCGCTAAGGCTGTTCTTGTGGAATTGGCAAAGGAATATTTGGAAGACCATAGAGGGCTATGGTGAAAAAGGAAATATCTTCCGCTCAAAACTGGAAAGAAGCTTTCTGAGAAACTGCTCTGTGTTCTGTGAATTCATCCCACAGAGTTACATCTTTCCCTTCAAGAAGCCTTTCGCTAAGTCTCTTCTTGTGGAATTGGGAAAGTTATATTTGGAAGCCCATAAAGGGTTATGGTGAAAAAGGAAATAACTTCCATTTAAAACAGGAAAGAAGCTTTCCGAGAAACTGCTCTGTCTTCTCTTAATTCATCTCACAGAGTTACATGTTTCCCTTCAAGAAGCCTTTCGCTAAGGCTGTTCTTGTGGAATTGGCAAAGGGATATTTGGAAGCCCATGGAGGGCTATGGTGAAAAAGGAAATATCTTCCGTTCAAAACTGGAAAGAAGCTTTCTGAGAGACTGCTCTGTGTTCTGTGAATTCATCTCACAGAGTTACATCTTTCCCTTCAAGAAGCCTTTCGCTAAGACTGTTCTTGTGGAATTGTCAAAGGGATATTTGGAAGCCCATAGAGGGCTATGGCGAAAAAGGAAATATCTTCCGTTCAAAACTGGAAAGAAGCTTTCTGAGAAACTGCTCTGTCTTCTGTTAATTCATCTCACAGAGTTGCATCTTTCCCTTCAAGAAGCCTTACGCTAAGGCTGTTCTTGTGGAATTGGCAAAGGGATATTTGGAAGCCCATAGAGGGCTATGGTGAAAAAGGAAATATCTTCCATTCAAAACTGGAAAGAAGCTTTCTGAGAAAATGCTCTGTGTTCTGTGAATTCATCTCACAGAGTTACATCTTTCCCTTCAAGAAGCCTTTCGCTAAGGCTGTTCTTGTGGAATTGGCAAAGGGATATTTGGAAGCCCATAGAGGGTTATGGTGAAAAAGGAAATATCTTCCGTTCAAAACTGGAAAGAAGTTTTCTGAAAGACTGCTCTGTGTTCTGTGAATTCATCTCACAGATTTACATCTTTCCTTTCAAGAAGCCTTTCGCTAAGGCTGTTCTTGTGGAATTGGCAAAGGGATATTTGGAATCCCCTAGAGGGCTATGGAGAAAAAGGAAATATATTCCGCTCAAAACTGGAAAGAAGCTTTCTGAGAAACTGCTCCGTGTTCTGTTAATTCATCCCACAAAGTTACATCTTTTCCTTCAAGAAGCCTTTCGTTAAGACTGTTCTTGTTGAATTGTCAAAGGGATATTTGAAAGCCCATAGAGGGCTATGGTGAAAAAGGTAATATCTTCCGTTCAAAACAGGAAAGAAGCTTTCTGAGAAACTGCTCTGTGTTCTCTTAATTCATCGCACAGAGTTATATCTTTCCATTCAAGAATCCTTTCGCTAAGGCTGTTCTTGTGGAATTGGCAAAGGGATATTTGGAAGCCCTTAGAGGGCTATGGTGAAAAAGGAATTATCTTCCGTTCAAAACTGGAAAGAAGCTTTCTGAGAAGCTGCTCTGTGTTCTGTGAATTCATCTCACAGAGTTACATCTTTCCCTTCAAGAAGCCTTTCGCTAAGGCTGTTCTTGTGGAATTGGGAAAGTTATATTTGGAAGCCCATAAAGGGTTATGGTGAAAAAGGAAATATCTTCCATTCAAAACAGGAAAGAACCTTTCTGAGAAACTCCTCTGTGTTCTCTTAATTCATCTCACAGAGTTACATGTTTCCCTTCAAGAAGCCTTTCGCTAAGGCTGTTCTTGTGGAATTGGCAAAGGGATATTTGGAAGCCCATAGAGGTTTATGGTGAAAAAGGAAATATCTTCCGTTCAAAACTGGAAAGAAGCTTTCTGAGAGACTGCTCTGTGTTCTGTGAATTCATCTCACAGAGTTACATCTTTCCCTTCAAGAAGCCTTTCGCTAAGGCTGTTCTTGTGGAATTGGCAAAGGGATATTTGGAAGCCCATAGAGGGCTATGGTGAAAAAGGAAATATCTTCCGTTCAAAACTGGAAAGAAGCTTTCTGAGAAACTGCTCTGTGTTCTGCTAATTCATCTCACAGAGTTACATCTTTCCCTTCAAGAAGCCTTTCGCTAAGGCTGTTCTTGTGGAATTGTCAAAGGGATATTTCGAAGCCATTGAGGGCTAAGGTGAAAAAGGAAATATCTTCCGCTCAAAACTGGAAAGAAGCATTCTGAGAAACTGCTCTGTGTTCTGTTAATTCATCTCACAGAGTTACATCTTTACCTTCAAGAAGCCTTTCGCTAAGGCTGTTCTTGTGCAATTGGCAAAGGGATATTTGGAAGCCCATAGAGGGATATGGTGAAAAAGGAAATATCTTCCGTTCAAAACTGGAAAGAAGCTTTCTGAGAAACTGCTCTGTGAATTCATCCCACAGAGTTACATCTTTCCCTTCAAGAAGCCTTTCGTTAAGGCTGTTCTTGTGGAGTTGGCAAAGGGATATTTGGAAGCCCATAGAGGGCTATGGTTAAAAAGGAATTATCTTCCGTTCAAAACTGGAAAGAAGCTTTCTGAGAAACTGCTCTGTGTTCTCTTAATTCATCTCACAGAGTTACATGTTTCCTTTCAAGAAGCCTTTCGCTAAGGCTGTTCTTTTGGAATTGGCAAAGGGATATTTGTAAGCCCATAGAGGGCTATGGTGAAAAAGGAAATATCTTCCGTTCAAAACTGGAAAGAGGCTTTCTGAGAAACTGCTCTGTGTTCTGTGAATTCATCTCACAGAGTTACATCTTTCCCTTCAAGAGGCCTTTCGCTAAGGCTGTTCTTGTGGAATTGGCAAAGGGATATTTGGAAGCCCATAGAGGGCTATGGTGAAAAAGGAAATATCTTCCGTTCAAAACTGGAAAGAAGCTTTCTGAGAAACTGCTCTGTGTTCTGTGAATTCATATCACAGAATTATATCTTTCCCTTCAAGAAGCCTTTCGCTAAGGCTGTTCTTGTGGAATTGGCAAAGGGATATTTGGAAGCCCATAGAGGGCTACGGTGAAAAAGGAAATATCTTCCGTTCAAAACTGGAAAGAAGATTTCTGAGAAACTGCTCTGTGTTCTGTTAATTCATCTCACAGAGTTACAGGTTTCCCTTCAAGAAGAATTTCGCTAAGTCTGTTCTTGTGGAATTGGCAAAGGGATATTTGAAAGCCCATAGAGGGCTATGGTGAAAAAGGAAATATCTTCTGTTCAAAACAGGAAAGAAGCTTTCTGAGAAACTGCTCTGTGTTCTCTTAATTCATCTCACAGAGTTACATGTTTCCTTTCAAGAAGCCTTTCGCTAAGGCTGTTCTTGTGGAAGTGACAAAGGGATAATTGGAAGCCCATAGAGAGGTATGGTGAAAAAGGAAGTATCTTCCGTTCAAAACTGGAAAGAAGCTTTCTGAGAGACTGCTCTGTGTTCTGTGAATTCATCTCACAGAGTTACATCTTTCCCTTCAAGAAGCCTTTCGCTAAGGCTGTTCTTGTGGAATTGGCAAAGGGATATTTGGAAGCCCAGAGAGGGCTATGGTGAAAAAGGAAATATCTTCCGTTCAAAACTGGAAAGAGGCTTTCTGAGAAACTGCTCTGTGTTCTGTGAATTCATCTCACATAGTTACATCTTTCCCTTCAAGAAGCCTTTCGCTAAGGCTGTTCTTGTGGAATTGGCAAAGGGATATTTGGAAGCCCATAGAGGGCTATGGTGAAAAAGGAAATATCTTCCGTTCAAAACTGGAAAGAAGCTTTCTGAGAAACTGCTCTGTGTTCTGTGAATTCATATCACAGAATTATATCTTTCCCTTCAAGAAGCCTTTCGCTAAGGCTGTTCTTGTGGAATTGGCAAAGGGATATTTGGAAGCCCATAGAGGGCTACGGTGAAAAAGGAAATATCTTCCGTTCAAAACTGGAAAGAAGCTTTCTGAGAAACTGCTCTGTGTTCTGTTAATTCATCTCACAGAGTTACATCTTTCCATTCAAGAAGCCTTTCGCTGAGGCTGTTCTTGTGCAATTTGCAAAGGGATATTTGGAAGCCCATAGAGGGCTATGGTGAAAAAGGAAATATCTTCCGTTCAAAACTGGAAAGAAGCTTTCTGAGAAACTGCTCTGTGTTCTGTTAATTCATCTCACAGAGTTACAACTTTCCCTTCAATAAGCCTTTCGCTAAGGCTGTTCTTTTGGAATTGGCAAAGGGATATTTGGAAACCCCTAGAGGGCTATGGTGAAAAAGGAAATACATTCCGCTCAAAACTGGAAAGAAGCTTTCTGAGAAACTGCTCCTTTTTCTGTTAATTCATCCCACAGAGTTACATCTTTCCCTTCAAGAAGCCTTTCGTTAAGTCTGTTCTTGTGGAATTGTCAAAGGGATATTTGGAAGCCCATAGAGGGCTATGGTGAAAAAGGAAATATCTTCCGTTCAAAACTGGAAAGAAGCTTTCTGAGAAACTGCTCTGTGTTCTGTGAATTCATCTCACAGAGTTACATCTTTCCCTTCAAGAAGCCTTTCGCTAAGGCTGTTCTTGTGGAATTGGCAAAGGGATATTTGGAAGCCCATAGAGGGCTATGGTGAAAAAGGAAATATCTTCCGTTCAAAACTGGAAAAAAGCTTTCTGAGAAACTTCTCTGTGTTCTCTTAATTCATCTCACAGAGTTACATGTTTCCCTACAAGAAGCCTTTCGCTAAGGCTGTTCTTGTGGAATTGGGAAAGGGATATTTGGAAGCCCATAGAGGGCTATGGTGAAAAAGGAAATATCTTCCGTTCAAAACAGGAAAGAAGCTTTCTGAGAGACTGCTCTGTTTTCTGTGAATTCATCTCACAGAGTTACATCTTTCCCTTCAAGAAGCCTTTCGCTAAGGCTGTTCTTGTGGAATTGGCAAAGGGATATTTGGAAGCCCATCGAGGGCTATGGTGAAAAAGGAAATATCTTCCGTTCAAAACTGGAAAGAAGCTTTCTGAGAAACTGCTCTGTGTTCTGTTAATTCATCTCACAGAGGTACATCTTTCCCTTCAAGAAGCCATTCGCTAATGGCTGTTCTTGTGGAATTGGCAAAGGGATATTTGGAAGCCCATAGAGGGCTATAGTGAAAAAGGAAATATCTTCCATTCAAAACTGGAAAGAAGCTTTCTGAGAAAATGCTCTGTGTTCTGTGAATTCATCTCACAGAGTTACATCTTTCCCTTCAAGAAGCCTTTCGCTAAGGCTGTTCTTGTGGAATTGGCAAAGGGATATTTGGAAGCCCATAGAGGGTTATGGTGAAAAAGGAAATATCTTCCGTTCAAAACTGGAAAGAAGTTTTCTGAAAGACTGCTCTGTGTTCTGTGAATTCATCTCACAGACTAACATCTTTCCTTTCAAGAAGCCTTTCGCTAAGGCTGTTCTTGTGGAATTGGCAAAGGGATATTTGGAATCCCCTAGAGGGCTAAGGAGAAAAAGGAAATATATTCCGCTCAAAACTGGAAAGAAGCTTTCTGAGAAACTGCTCCGTGTTCTGTTAATTCATCCCACAAAGTTACATCTTTTCCTTCAAGAAGCCTTTCGTTAAGACTGTTCTTGTTGAATTGTCAAAGGGATATTTGGAAGCCCATAGAGGGCTATGGTGAAAAAGGTAATATCTTCCGTTCAAAACTGGAAAGAAGCTTTCTGAGAAACTGCTCTGTGTTCTCTTAATTCATCGCACAGAGTTACATCTTTCCATTCAAGAATCCTTTCGCTAAGGCTGTTCTTGTGGAATTGGCAAAGGGATATTTGGAAGCCCTTAGAGGTCTATGGTGAAAAAGGAATTATCTTCCGTTCAAAACTGGAAAGAAGCTTTCTGAGAAGCTGCTGTGTGTTCTGTGAATTCATCTCACAGAGTTACATCTTTCCCTTCAAGAAGCCTTTCGCTAAGGCTGTTCTTGTGGAATTGGGAAAGTTATATTTGGAAGCCCATAAAGGGTTATGGTGAAAAAGGAAATATCTTCCATTCAAAACAGGAAAGAACCTTTCTGAGAAACTGCTCTGTGTTCTCTTAATTCATCTCACAGAGTTACATGTTTCCCTTCAAGAAGCCTTTCGCTAAGGCTGTTCTTGTGGAATTGGCAAAGGGATATTTGGAAGCCCATAGAGGGTTATGGTGAAAAAGGAAATATCTTCCGTTCAAAACTGGAAAGAAGCTTTCTGAGAGACTGCTCTGTGTTCTGTGAATTCATATCACAGAGTTACATCTTTCCCTTCAAGAAGCCTTTCGCTAAGGCTGTTCTTGTGGAATTGGCAAAGGGATATTTGGAAGCCCATAGAGGGCTATGGTGAAAAAGGAAATATCTTCCGTTCAAAACTGGAAAGAAGCTTTCTGAGAAACTTCTCTGTGTTCTGCTAATTCATCTCACAGAGTTACATCTTTCCCTTCAAGAAGCCTTTCGCTAAGGCTGTTCTTGTGGAATTGTCAAAGGGATATTTCGAAGCCATTGGGGGCTAAGGTGAAAAAGGAAATATCTTCCGCTCAAAACTGGAAAGAAGCATTCTGAGAAACTGCTCTGTGTTCTGTTAATTCATCTCACAGAGTTACATCTTTACCTTCAAGAAGCCTTTCGCTAAGGCTGTTCTTGTGCAATTGGCAAAGGGATATTTGGAAGCCCATAGAGGGATATGGTGAAAAAGGAAATATCTTCCGTTCAAAACTGGAAAGAAGCTTTCTGAGAAACTGCTCTGTGTTCTGTGAATTCATCCCACAGAGTTACATCTTTCCCTTCAAGAAGCCTTTCGTTAAGGCTGTTCTTGTGGAGTTGGCAAAGGGATATTTGGAAGCCCATAGAGGGCTATGGTTAAAAAGGAATTATCTTCCGTTCAAAACTGGAAAGAAGCTTTCTGAGAAACTGCTCTGTGTTCTCTTAATTCATCTCACAGAGTTACATGTTTCCTTTCAAGAAGCCTTTCGCTAAGGCTGTTCTTTTGGAATTGGCAAAGGTATATTTGGAAGCCCATAGAGGGCTATGGTGAAAAAGGAAATATCTTCCGTTCAAAACTGGAAAGAAGCTATCTGAGAAACTGCTCTGTGTTCTGTGAATTCATCTCACAGAGTTACATCTTTCCCTTCAATAAGCCTTTCGCTAAGGCTGTTCTTGTGGAATTGGCAAAGGGATATTTGGAAGCCCATAGAGGGCTATGGCGAAAAAGGAAATATCTTCCGTTCAAAACTGGAAAGAAGCTTTCTGAGAAACTGCTCTATGTTCTGTTAATTCGTCTCACAGAGTTGCATCTTTCCCTTCAAGAAGCCTTACGCTAAGGGTGTTCTTGTGGAATTGGCAAATGGATATTTGGAAGCCCATAGAGGGCTATGGTGAAAAAGGAAATATCTTCCGCTGAAAACAGGAAAGAAACTTTCTGAGAAACTCCTCTGTGTTCTGTTAATTCATCTCAGAGAGTTACAGGTTTTCCTTCAAGAAGAATTTCGCTAAGTCTGTTCTTGTGGAATTGGCAAAGGGATATTTGGAAGCCCATAGAGGGCTATGGTGAAAAAGGAAATATCTTCTGTTCAAAACAGGAAAGAAGCTTTCTGAGAAACTGCTCTGTGTTCTCTTAATTCATCTCACAGAGTTACATGTTTCCTTTCAAGAAGCCTTTCGCTAAGGCTGTTCTTGTGGAATTGGCAAAGGGATATTTGGAAGCCCATAGAGGGCTATGGTGAAAAAGGAAATATCTTCCGTTCAAAACTGGAAAGAGGCTTTCTGAGAAACTGCTCTGTGTTCTGTGAATTCATCTCACAGAGTTACATCTTTCCCTTCAAGAAGCCTTTCGCTAAGGCTGTTCTTGTGGAATTGGCAAAGGGATATTTGGAAGCCCATAGAGGGCTATGGTGAAAAAGGAAATATCTTCCGTTCAAAACTGGAAAGAAGCTTTCTGAGAAACTGCTCTGTGTTCTCTGAATTCATATCACAGAATTATATCTTTCCCTTCAAGAAGCCTTTCGCTAAGGCTGTTCTTGTGGAATTGGCAAAGGGATATTTGGAAGCCCATAGAGGGCTACGGTGAAAAAGGAAATATCTTCCGTTCAAAACTGGAAAGAAGATTTCTGAGAAACTGCTCTGTGTTCTGTTAATTCATCTCACAGAGTTACATCTTTCCATTCAAGAAGCCTTTCGCTGAGGCTGTTCTTGTGCAATTTGCAAAGGGATATTTGGAAGCCCATCGAGGGCTATGGTGAAAAAGGAAATATCTTCCGTTCAAAACTGGAAAGAAGCTTTCTGAGAAACTGCTCTGTGTTCTGTGAATTCATCTCACAGAGTTACATCTTTCCCTTCAAGAAGCCTTTCGCTAAGGCTGTTCTTCTGGAATCGGCAAAGGGATATTTGGAAGCCCATAGAGGGCTATGGTGAAAAAGGAAATATCTTCCGTTCAAAACTGGAAAGAAGCTTTCTGAGAAACTGCTCTGTGTTCTGCTAATTCATCTCACAGAGTTACATCTTTCCCTTCAAGAAGCCTTTCGCTAAGGCTGTTCTTGTGGAATTGTCAAAGGGATATTTCGAAGCCATTGAGGGCTAAGGTGAAAAAGGAAATATCTTCCGCTCAAAACTGGAAAGAAGCTTTCTGAGAAACTGCTCTGTGTTCTGTTAATTCATCTCACAGAGTTACATCTTTACCTTCAAGAAGCCTTTCGCTAAGGCTGTTCTTGTGCAATTGGCAAAGGGATATTTGGAAGCCCATAGAGGGTTATTGTGAAAAAGGAAATATCTTCCGTTCAAAACTGGAAAGAAGCTTTCTGAGACACTGCTCTGTGTTCTGTGAATTCATCTCACAGAGTTACATCTTTCCCTTCAAGAAGCCTTTCGCTAAGGCTGTTCTTGTGGAATTGGCAAAGGGATATTTGGAAGCCCATAGAGGGCTATGGTGAAAAAGGAAATATCTTCCGTTCAAAACTGGAAAGAAGCTTTCTGAGAAACTGCTCTGTGTTCTGCTAATTCATCTCACAGAGTTACATCTTTCCCTTCAAGAAGCCTTTCGCTAAGGCTGTTGTTGTGGAATTGTCAAAGGGATATTTCGAAGCCATTGAGGGCTAAGGTGAAAAAGGAAATATATTCCGCTCAAAACTGGAAAGAAGCTTTCTGAGAAACTGCTCCGTGTTCTGTTAATTAATCCCACAGAGTTACATCTTTCCCTTCAAGAAGCCTTTCGTTAAGACAGTTATTGTGGAATTGTCAAAGGGATATTTGGAAGCCCATAGAGGGCTATGGTGAAAAAGGAAATATCTTCCGTTCAAAACAGGAAAGAAGCTTTCTGAGAAACTGCTCTGTGTTCTCTTAATTCATCTGACAGAGTTACATGTTTCCTTTCAAGAAGCCTTTCGCTAAGGCTGTTCTTGTGGAATTGGCAAAAGGATATTTGGAAGCCCATAGAGGGCTATGGTGAAAAAGGAAATATCTTCCATTCAATACTGGAAAGAAGCTTTCTGAGACATTGCTCTGTGTTCTGTGAATTCCTCTCACAGAGTTACATCTTTCCCTTCAAGAAGCCTTTCGTTAAGGCTGTTCTTGTGGAATTGGCAAAGGGATATTTGGAAGCCCATAGAGGGCTATGGTGAAAAAGGAAATATCTTCCGTTCAAAACTGGAAAGAAGCTTTCTGAGAAACTGCTCTGTGTTCTGTGAATTCATCCCACAGAGTTACATCTTTCCCTTCAAGAAGCCTTTCGTTAAGGCTCGTCTTGTGGAGTTGGCAAAGGGATATTTGGAAGCCCATAGAGGGCTATGGTTAAAAAGCAATTATCTTCCGTTCAAAACTGGAAAGAAGCTTTCTGAGAAACTGCTCTGTGTTCTCTTAATTCATCTCACAGAGTTACATGTTTCCTTTCAAGAAGTCTTTCGCTAAGGCTGTTCTTTTGGAATTGGCAAAGGTATATTTGGAAGCCCATAGAGGGCTATGGTGAAAAAGGAAGTTTCTTCCGTTCAAAATGGAAAGAAGCTTTCTGAGAAACTGCTCTGTGTTCTGTGAATTCATCTCAGAGAGTTACATCTTTCCCTTCAAGAAGCCTTTCGCTAAGGCTGTTCTTGTGGAATTGGGAAAGGGATATTTGGAAACCCCTAGAGGGCTATGGTGAAAAAGGAAATATATTCCGCTCAAAACTGGAAAGAAGCTTTCTGAGAAACTGCTCCGTGTTCTGTTAATTCATCCCACAGAGTTACATCTTTCCCTTCAAGAAGCCTTTCGTTAAGACTGTTCCTGTGGAATTGTCAAAGGGATATTTGGAATCCCATCGAGGGCTATGGTGAAAAAGGAAATATCTTCCGTTCAAAACTGGAAAGAAGCTTTCTGAGAAACTGCTCTGTGGTCTGTGAATTCATCTCACAGAGGTACATCTTTCCCTTCAAGAAGCCATTCGCTAAAGGCTGTTCTTGTGGAATTGGCAAGGGGATATTTGGAAGTCCATAGAGGGCTATGGTGAAAAAGGAAATATCTTCCATTCAAAACTGGAAAGAAGCTTTCTGAGAAACTGCTCTGTGTTCTGTTAATTCATCTCACAGAGTTACATCTTTCCAATCAAGAAGCCTTTCGCTAAGGCTGTTCTTTTGGAATTGGCAAAGGTATATTTGGAAGCCCATAGAGGGCTATGGTGAAAAAGGAAATATCTTCCGTTCAAAACTGGAAAGAAGCTTTCTGAGAAACTGCTCTGTGTTCTGTGAATTCATCTCACAGGGTTACATCTTTCCCTTCAAGAAGCCTTTCGCTAAGGCTGTTCTTGTGGAATTGGCAAAGGGATATTTGGAAGCCCATAGAGGGCTATGGTGAAAAAGGAAATATCTTCCGTTCAAAACTGGAAAGAAGCTTTCTGAGAAACTGCTCTGTGTTCTGTGAATTCATATCACAGAGTTACATCTTTCCCTTCAAGAAGCCTTTCGCTAAGGCTGTTCTAGTGGAATTGGCAAAGGGATATTTGGAAGCCCATAGAGGGCTACGGTGAAAAAGGAAATATCTTCCGTTCAAAACTGGAAAGAAGCTTTCTGAGAAACTGCTCTGTGTTCTGTTAATTCATCTCACAGAGTTACATCTTTCCATTCAAGAATCCTTTCGCTAAGGCTGTTCTTGTGGAATTGGCAAAGGGATATTTGGAAGCCCATAGAGGGCTATGGTGAAAAAGGTAATATCTTCCGTTCAAAACAGGAAAGAAGCTTTCTGAGAAACTGCTCTGTGTTCTCTTAATTCATCTCACAGAGTTACATGTTTCCTTTCAAGAAGTCTTTCGCTAAGGCTGTTCTTGTGGAATTGGCAAAGGGATATTTGGCAGCCCATAGAGGGCTATGGTGTAAAAGGAAATATCTTCCATTCAATACTGGAAAGAAGCTTTCTGAGAAACTGCTCTATGTTCTGTGAATTCGTCTCACAGAGTTCCATCTTTCCCTTCAAGAAGCCTTTCGCTAAGGCTGTTCTTGTGGAATTGGCAAAGGAATATTTGGAAGCCCATAGAGGGCTATGGTGAAAAAGGAAATATCTTCCGTTCAAAACTGGAAAGAAGCTTTCTGAGAAACTGCTCTGTGTTCTGTGAATTCATCCCACAGAGTTACATCTTTCCCTTCAAGAAGCCTTTCGCTAAGGCTGTTCTTGTGGAATTGGGAATGTTATATTTGGAAGCCCATAAAGGGTTATGGTGAAAAAGGAAATATCTTCCATTCAAACAGGAAAGAAGCTTTCTGAGAAACTGCTCTGTGTTCTGTGAATTCATCCACGGAGTTACATGTTTCCCTTCAAGAAGCCTTTCGCTAAGGCTGTTCCTGTGGAATTGGCAAAGGGATATTTGGAATCCCCTAGAGGGCTATGGTGAAAAAGGAAATATATTCCGCTCAAAACTGGAAAGAAGCTTTCTGAGAAACTGCTCCGTGTTCTGTTAATTCATCCCACAAAGTTACATCTTTCCCTTCAAGAAGCCTTTCGTTAAGACTGTTCTTGTGGAATTGTCAAAGGGATATTTGGAAGCCCATAGAGGGCTATGGTGAAAAAGGTAATATCTTCCGTTCAAAACAGGAAAGAAGCTTTCTGAGAAACTGCTCTGTGTTCTCTTAATTCATCTCACAGAGTTACATGTTTCCTTTCAAGAAGTCTTTCGCTAAGGCTGTTCTGGTGGAATTGGCAAAGGGATATTTGGCAGCCCATAGAGGGCTATGGTGAAAAAGGAAATATCTTCCATTCAATACTGGAAAGAAGCTTTCTGAGATACTGCTCTATGTTCTGTGAATTCGTCTCACAGAGTTCCATCTTTCCCTTCAAGAAGCCTTTCGCTAAGGCTGTTCTTGTGGAATTGGCAAAGGAATATTTGGAAGCCCATAGAGGGCTATGGTGAAAAAGGAAATATCTTCCGTTCAAAACTGGAAAGAAGCTTTCTGAGAAACTGCTCTGTCTTCTCTTAATTCATCTCACAGAGTTACATGTTTCCCTTCAAGAAGCCTTTCGCGAAGTCTGTTCTTGTGGAATTGGCAAAGGGATATTTGGAAGCCCAGAGAGGGCTATGGTGAAAAAGGAAATATCTTCCGTTCAAAACTGGAAAGAAGCTTTCTGAGAGACTGCTCTGTGTTCTGTGAATTCATCTCACAGAGTTACATCTTTCCCTTCAAGAAGCCTTTCGCTAACGCTGTTCTTGAGGAATTGGCAAAGGGATATTTGGAAGCCAATAGAGGGCTATGGTGAAAAAGGAAATATCTTCCGTTCAAAACTGGAAAGAAGCTTTCTGAGATACTGCTCTGTGTTCTGTGAATTCATCTCACAGAGTTACATCTTTCCATTCAAAAAGCGTTTCGCTGAGGCTGTTCTTGTGTAATTTGCAAAGGGATATTTGGAAGCCCGTAGAGGGCTATGTGAAAAAGGAAATATCTTCCGCTCAAAACTGGAAAGAAGCTTCCTGAGAAACTGCTCTGTGTTCTGTGAATTCATCTCACAGAGTTACATCTTTCCCTTCAAGAAGCCTTTCGCTAAGGCTGTTCTTGTGGAATTGGCAAAGGGATATTTGGAAACCCCTAGAGAGCTATGGTGAAAAAGGAAATATATTCCGCTCAAAACTGGAAAGAAGCTTTCTGAGAAACTGCTCCGTGTTCTGTTAATTCATCCCACAGAGTTACATCTTTCCCTTCAAGAAGCCTTTCGTTAAGACTGTTCTTGTGGAATCGTCAAAGGGATATTTGGAAGCCCATAGAGGGCTATGGTGAAAAAGGAAATATCTTCCGTTCAAAACTGGAAAGAAACTTTCTGAGAAACTGCTCTGTGTTCCCTTAATTCATTTCACAGAGTTACATGTTTCCTTTCAAGAATTCTTTCGCTAAGGCTGTTCTTGTGGAATTGGCAAAGGGATATTTGGAAGCCCATAGAGGGCTATGGTGAAAAAGGAAATATCTTCCATTCAATACTGGAAAGAAGCTTTCTGAGAAACTGCTCTATGTTCTGTGAATTCGTCTCACAGAGTTCCATGTTTCCCTTCAAGAAGCCTTTCGCTAAGGCTGTTCTTGTGGAATTGGCAAAGGAATATTTGGAAGCCCATAGAGGGCTATGGTGAAAAAGGAAATATCTTCCGTTCAAAACTGGAAAGAAGCTTTCTGAGAAACTGCTCTGTGTTCTGTGAATTCATCTCACAGAGTTACATCTTTCCCTTCAAGAAGCCTTTCGCTAAGGCTGTTCTTGTGGAATTGGCAAAGGGATATTTGGAAGCCCATAGAGGGCTATGGTGAAAAAGGAAATATCTTCCGTTCAAAACTGGAAAGAAGCTTTCTGAGAAACTGCTCTGTGTTCTGTGAATTCATCTCACAGAGTTACATCTTTCCCTTCAAGAAACCTTTCGCTAAGGCTGTTCTTGTGGAATTGGCAAAGGGATATTTGGAAGCCCCTAGAGGGCTACGGTGAAAAAGGAAATATCTTCCGTTCAAAACTGGAAAGAAGCTTTCTGAGAAACTGCTCTGTGTTCTGTGAATTCGTCTCACAGAGTTACATCTTTCCCTTCAAGAAGCCTTTCGCTAAGGCTGTTCTTGTGGAATTGGGAAAGTGATATTTGGAAGCCCATAGAGGGCTATGGTGAAAAAGGAAATATCTTCCGTTCAAAACTGGAAAGAAGCTTTCTGAGAGACTGCTCTGTGTTCTGTGATTTCATCTCCCAGAGTTACATCTATCCCTTCAAGAAGCCTTTCGCTAAGGCTGTTCTTGTGGAATTGGCAAAGGGATATTTGGAAGCCCATAGAGGGCTATGGTGAAAAAGGAAATATCTTCCGTTCAAAACTGGAAAGAAGCTTTCTGAGAAACTGCTCTGTGTTCTGTGAATTCATCTCACAGAGTTACATCTTTCCCTTCAAGAAGCCTTTCGCTAAGGCTGTTCTTGTGGAATCGGCAAAGGGATATTTGGAAGCCCATAGAGGGCTATGGTGAAAAAGGAAATATCTTCCGTTCAAAACTGGAAAGAAGCTTTCTGAGAAACTGCTCTGTGTTCTGTTAATTCATCTCACAGAGTTACATCTTTCCCTTCAAGAAGCCTTTCGCTAAGGCTGTTCTTGTGGAATTGTCAAAGGGATATTTCGAAGCCATTGAGGGCTAAGGTGAAAAAGGAAATATCTTCCGTTCAAAACTGGAAAGAAGCTTTCTGAGAAACTGCTCCGTGTTCTGTTAATTCATCCCACAGAGTTACATCTTCCCCTTCAAGAAGCCTTTCGTTAAGACTGTTCTTGTGGAATTGTCAAAGGGATATTTGGAAGCCCATAGAGGGCTATGGAGAAAAAGGAAATATCTAACGTTCAAAACTGGAAAGAAGCTTTCTGAGAAACTTCTCTGTGTTCCATTAATTCATCTCACAGAGTTACATCTTTCCCTTCAAGAAGCCTTTCGCTAAGGCTGTTCTTGTGGAATTGGCAAAGGGATATTTGGAAGCCCATAGAGGGCTACGGTGAAAAAGGAAATATCTTCCGTTCAAAACTTAAAAGAAGCTTTCTGAGAAACTGCTCTGTGTTCTGTGAATTCGTCTCACAGAGTTACATCTTTCCCTTCAAGAAGCCTTTCGCTAAGGCTGTTCTTGTGGAATTGGGAAAGTGATATTTGGAAGCCCATAGAGGGCTATGGTGAAAAAGGAAATATCTTCCGTTCAAAACTGGAAAGAAGCTTTCTGAGAGACTGCTCTGTGTTCTGTGAATTCATCTCCCAGAGTTACATCTTTCCCTTCAAAAAGCCTTTCGCTAAGGGTGTTCTTGTGGAATTGTCAAAGGGATATTTCGCAGCCATTGAGGGCTATGGTGAAAAAGGAAATATCTTCCGCTCAAAACCGGAAAGAAGCTTTCTGAGAAAGTGCTCTGTGTTCTGTTAATTCATCTCACAGAGTTACATCTTTACCTTCAAGAAGCCTTTCGCTAAGGCTGTTCTTGTGCAATTGGCAAAGGGATATTTGGAAGCCCATAGAGGGCTATGGTGAAAGAGGAAATATCTTCCGTTCAAAACTGGAAAGAAGCTTTCTGAGAAACTGCTCTGTGTTCTCTTAATTCACCTCACAGAGTTACATGTTTCCTTTCAAGAAGCCTTTCGCTAAGGCTGTTCTTTTGGAATTGGCAAAGGTATATTTGGAAGCCCATAGAGGGCTATGGTGAAAAAGGAAATATCTTCCGTTCAAAACTGGAAAGAAGCTTTCTGAGAAACTGCTCTGTGTTCTGTGAATTCATCTCACAGAGTTACATCTTTCCCTTCAAGAAGCCTTTCGCTAAGGCTGTTCTTGTGCAATTGGCAAAGGGATATTTGGAAACCCCTAGTGGGCTATGGTGAAAAAGGAAATATCTTCCGCTCAAAACTGGAAAGAAGCTTTCTGAGAAACTGCTCCGTGTTCTGTTAATTCATCCCACAGAGTTACATCTTTCCCTTCAAGAAGCCTTTCGTTAAGACGGTTCTTGTGGAATTGTCAAAGGGATATTTGGAAGCCCATCGAGGGCTATGGTGAAAAAGGAAATATCTTCCGTTCAAAACTGGAAAGAAGCTTTCTGAGAAACTGCTCTGTGTTCTGTGAATTCATCTCACAGAGGTACATCTTTCCTTTCAAGAAGCCATTCGCTAAAGGCTGTTCTTGTGGAATTGGCAAGGGGATATTTGGAAGTCCATAGAGGGATATGGTGAAAAAGGAAATATCTTCCATTCAAAACTGGAAAGAAGCTTTCTGAGAAAATGCTCTGGGTTCTGTGAATTCATCACACAGAGTTACATCTTTCCCTTCAAGAAGCCTTTCGCTGACGCTGTTCTTGTGGAATTGGCAAAGGGATATTTGGAAGCCCTTGGAGGGCTATGGTGAAAAAGGAAATATCTTCCGTTCAAAACTGGAAAGAAGCTTTCTGAGAAACTGCTCTGTGGTCTGTGAATTCATCTCACAGGGATACATCGTTCCCTTCAAGAAGCCTTTCGCTAAGGCTGTTCTTGTGGAATTGGCAAAGGGATATTTGGAAGCCCATAGAGGGCTATGGTGAAAAAGGAAATATCTTCCGTTCAAAACTGGAAAGAAGCTTTGTGAGAAACTGCTCTGTGTTCTGTGAATTCATATCACAGAGTTACATCTTTCCCTTCAAGAAGCCTTTCGCTAAGGCTGTTCTTGTGGAATTGGCAAAGGGATATTTGGAAGCCCATAGAGGGCTACGGTGAAAAACGAAATATCTTCCGTTCAAAACTGGAAAGAAGCTTTCTGAGAAACTGCTCTGTGTTCTGTTAATTCATCTCACAGAGTTACATCTTTCCATTCAAGAATCCTTTCGCTAAGGCTGTTCTTGTGGAACTGGCAAAGGGATATTTGGAAGCCCATAGAGGGCTATGGTGAAAAAGGAAATATCTTCCTTTCAAAAGTGGAAAGAAGCTTTCTGAGAAACTGCTCTGTGTTCTGTGAATTCATCTCACAGAGTTACATCTTTCCCTTCAAGAAGCCTTTCGCTAAGGCTGTTCTTGTGGAATTGGGAAAGTTATATTTGGAAGCCCATAAAGGGTTATGGTGAAAAAGGAAATATCTTCCATTCAAACAGGAAACAAGCTTTCTGAGAAACTGCTCTGTGTTCTGTGAATTCATCTCACAGAGTTACATCTTTCCCTTCAAGAAGCCTTTCGCTAAGGCTGTTCTTGTGGAATTGGCAAAGGGATATTTGGAATCCCCTAGAGGGCTATGGTGAAAAAGGTAATATCTTCCGTTCAAAACTGGAAAGAAGCTTTCTGAGAAACTGCTCTGTGTTCTGTGAATTCATCCCACAGAGTTACATCTTTCCCTTCAAGAAGCCTTTCGCTAAGGCTGTTCTTGTGGAATTGGGAAAGTTATATTTGGAAGCCCATAAAGGGTTATGGTGAAAAAGGAAAAAACTTCCATTCAAAACAGGAAAGAAGCTTTCCGAGAAACTGCTCTGTCTTCTCTTAATTCATCTCAAAGAGTTACATGTTTCCCTTCAAGAAGCCTTTCGCTAAGGCTGTTCTTGTGGAATTGGCAAAGGGATATTTGGAAGCCCAGATAGGGTTATGGTGAAAAAGGAAATATCTAACGTTCAAAACTGGAAAGAAGCTTTCTGAGAAACTTCTCTGTGTTCCGTTAATTCATCTCACAGAGTTACATCTTTCCCTTCAAGAAGCCTTTTGCTAAGGCTGTTCTAGTGGAATTGGCAAAGGGATATTTGGAAGCCCATAGAGGGCTACGGTGAAAAAGGAAATATCTTCCGTTCAAAACTGAAAAGAAGCTTTCTGAGAAACTGCTCTGTGTTCTGTGAATTCGTCTCACAGAGTTACATCTTTCCCTTCAAGAAGCCTTTCGCTAAGGCTGTTCTTGTGGAATTGGGAAAGTGATATTTGGAAGCCCGTAGAGGGCTATGGTGAAAAAGGAAATATCTTCCGTTCAAAACTGGAAAGAAGCTTTCTGAGAGACTGCTCTGTGTTCTGTGAATTCATCTCCCAGAGTTACATCTTTCCCTTCAAGAAGCCTTTCGCTAAGGCTGTTCTTGTGGAATCGGCAAAGGGATATTTGGAAGCCAATAGAGGGCTATGGTGAAAAAGGAAATATCTTCCGTTCAAAACTGGAAAGAAGCTTTCTGAGAAACTGCTCTGTGTTCTCTTAATTCATCTCACAGAGTTACATCTTTCCCTTCAAAAAGCCTTTCGCTAAGGCTGTTCTTGTGGAATTGTCAAAGGGATATTTCGAAGCCATTGAGGGCTAAGGTGAAAAAGGAAATATCTTCCGCTCAAAACTGGAAAGAAGCTTTCTGAGAAAGTGCTCTGTGTTCTGTTAATTCATCTCACAGAGTTACATCTTTACCTTCAAGAAGCCTTTCGCTAAGGCTGTTCTTGTGCAATTGGCAAAGGGATATTTGGAAGCCCATAGAGGGCTATGGTGAAAGAGGAAATATCTTCCGTTCAAAACTGGAAAGAAGCTTTCTGAGAAACTGCTCTGTGTTCTGTGAATTCATCCCACAGAGGTACATCTTTCCCTTCAAGAAGCCTTTCGTTAAGGCTGTTCTTGTGGAGTTGGCAAAGGGATATTTGGAAGCACATAGATGGCTATGGTGAAAAAGGAATTATCTTCCGTTCAAAACTGGAAAGAAGCTTTCTGAGAATCTGCTCTGTGTTCTCTTAATTCATCTCACAGAGTTACATGTTTCCTTTCAAGAAGCCTTTCGCTAAGGCTGTTCTTTTGGAATTGGCAAAGGTATATTTGGAAGCCTATAGAGGGCTATGGTGAAAAAGGAAATATCTTCCGTTCAAAACTGGAAAGAAGCTTTCTGAGAAACTGCTCTGTGTTCTGTGAATTCATCTCACAGAGTTACATCTTTGCCTTCAATAAGCCTTTCGCTAAGGCTGTTCTTGTGCAATTGGCAAAGGGATATTTGGAAACCCCTAGAGGGCTATCGTGAAAAAGGAAATATCTTCCGCTCAAAACTGGAAAGAAGCTTTCTGAGAAACTGCTCCGTGTTCTGTTAATTCATCCCATAGAGTTACATCTTTCCCTTCAAGAAGCCTTTCGTTAAGACGGTTCTTGTGGAATTGTCAAAGGGATATTTGGAAGCCCATCGAGGGCTATGGTGAAAAAGGAAATATCTTCCGTTCAAAACTGGAAAGAAGCTTTCTGAGAAACTGCTCTGTGTTCTGTGAATTCATCTCACAGAGGTACATCTTTCCTTTCAAGAAGCCATTCGCTAAAGGCTGTTCTTGTGGAATTGGCAAGGGAATATTTGGAAGTCCATAGAGGGATATGGTGAAAAAGGAAATATCTTCCATTCAAAACTGGAAAGAAGCTTTCTGAGAAAATGCTCTGGGTTCTGTGAATTCATCACACAGAGTTACATCTTTCCCTTCAAGAAGCCTTTCGCTGACGCTGTTCTTGTGGAATTGGCAAAGGGATATTTGGAAGCCCTTGGAGGGCTATGGTGAAAAAGGAAATATCTTCCGTTCAAAACTGGAAAGAAGCTTTCTGAGAAACTGCTCTGTGGTCTGTGAATTCATCTCACAGGGATACATCGTTCCCTTCAAGAAGCCTTTCGCTAAGGCTGTTCTTGTGGAATTGGCAAAGGGATATTTGGAAGCCCATAGAGGGCTATGGTGAAAAAGGAAATATCTTCCGTTCAAAACTGGAAAGAAGCTTTCTGAGAAACTGCTCTGTGTTCTGTGAATTCATATCACAGAGTTACATCTTTCCCTTCAAGAAGCCTTTCGCTAAGGCTGTTCTTGTGGAATTGGCAAAGGGATATTTGGAAGCCCATAGAGGGCTACGGTGAAAAAGGAAATATCTTCCGTTCAAAACTGGAAAGAAGCTTTCTGAGAAACTGCTCTGTGTTCTGTTAATTCATCTCACAGAGTTACATCTTTCCTTGAAGAATCCTTTCGCTAAGGCTGTTCTTGTGGAACTGGCAAAGGGATATTTGGAAGCCCATAGAGGGCTATGGTGAAAAAGGAAATATCTTCCGTTCAAAAGTGGAAAGAAGCTTTCTGAGAAACTGCTCTGTGTTCTGTGAATTCATCTCACAGAGTTACATCTTTCCCTTCAAGAAGCCTTTCGCTAAGGCTGTTCTTGTGGAATTGGGAAAGTTATATTTGGAAGCCCATAAAGGGTTATGGTGAAAAAGGAAATATCTTCCATTCAAACAGGAAACAAGCTTTCTGAGAAACTGCTCTGTGTTCTGTGAATTCATCTCACAGAGTTACATCTTTCCCTTCAAGAAGCCTTTCGCTAAGGCTGTTCTTGTGGAATTGGGAAAGTTATATTTGGAAGCCCATAAAGGGTTATGGTGAAAAAGGAAATATCTTCCATTCAAACAGGAAACAAGCTTTCTGAGAAACTGCTCTGTGTTCTGTGAATTCATCTCACAGAGTTACATCTTTCCCTTCAAGAAGCCTTTCGCTAAGGCTGTTCTTGTGCAATTGGCAAAGGGATATTTGGAAACCCCTAGAGGGCTATGGTGAAAAAGGAAATATCTTCCGCTCAAAACTGGAAAGAAGCTTTCTGAGAAACTGCTCCGTGTTCTGTTAATTCATCCCACAGAGTTACATCTTTCCCTTCAAGAAGCCTTTCGTTAAGACGGTTCTTGTGGAATTGTCAAAGGGATATTTGGAAGCCCATCGAGGGCTATGGTGAAAAAGGAAATATCTTCCGTTCAAAACTGGAAAGAAGCTTTCTGAGAAACTGCTCTGTGTTCTGTGAATTCATCTCACAGAGGTACATCTTTCCTTTCAAGAAGCCATTCGCTAAAGGCTGTTCTTGTGGAATTGGCAAGGGGATATTTGGAAGTCCATAGAGGGATATGGTGAAAAAGGAAATATCTTCCATTCAAAACTGGAAAGAAGCTTTCTGAGAAAATGCTCTGGGTTCTGTGAATTCATCACACAGAGTTACATCTTTCCCTTCAAGAAGCCTTTCGCTGACGCTGTTCTTGTGGAATTGGCAAAGGGATATTTGGAAGCCCTTGGAGGGCTATGGTGAAAAAGGAAATATCTTCCGTTCAAAACTGGAAAGAAGCTTTCTGAGAAACTGCTCTGTGGTCTGTGAATTCATCTCACAGGGATACATCGTTCCCTTCAAGAAGCCTTTCGCTAAGGCTGTTCTTGTGGAATTGGCAAAGGGATATTTGGAAGCCCATAGAGGGCTATGGTGAAAAAGGAAATATCTTCCGTTCAAAACTGGAAAGAAGCTTTCTGAGAAACTGCTCTGTGTTCTGTGAATTCATATCACAGAGTTACATCTTTCCCTTCAAGAAGCCTTTCGCTAAGGCTGTTCTTGTAGAATTGGCTAAGGGATATTTGGAAGCCCATAGAGGGCTACGGTGAAAAAGGAAATATCTTCCGTTCAAAACTGGAAAGAAGCTTTCTGAGAAACTGCTCTGTGTTCTGTTAATTCATCTCACAGAGTTACATCTTTCCATTCAAGAAGCCTTTCGCTAAGGCTGTTCTTGTGGAATTGGGAAAGTGATATTTGGAAGCCCGTAGAGGGCTATGGTGAAAAAGGAAATATCTTCCGTTCAAAACTGGAAAGAAGCTTTCTGAGAGACTGCTCTGTGTTCTGTGAATTCATCTCCCAGAGTTACATCTTTCCCTTCAAGAAGCCTTTCGCTAAGGCTGTTCTTGTGGAATCGGCAAAGGGATATTTGGAAGCCAATAGAGGGCTATGGTGAAAAAGGAAATATCTTCCGTTCAAAACTGGAAAGAAGCTTTCTGAGAAACTGCTCTGTGTTCTGTTAATTCATCTCACAGAGTTACATCTTTCCCTTCAAAAAGCCTTTCGCTAAGGCTGTTCTTGTGGAATTGTCAAAGGGATATTTCGAAGCCATTGAGGGCTAAGGTGAAAAAGGAAATATCTTCCGCTCAAAACTGGAAAGAAGCTTTCTGAGAAACTGCTCTGTGTTCTGTTAATTCATCTCACAGAGTTACATCTTTACCTTCAAGAAGCCTTTCGCTAAGGCTGTTCTTGTGCAATTGGCAAAGGGATATTTGGAAGCCCATAGAGGGCTATGGTGAAAGAGGAAATATCTTCCGTTCAAAACTGGAAAGAAGCTTTCTGAGAAACTGCTCTGTGTTCTGTGAATTCATCCCACAGAGGTACATCTTTCCCTTCAAGAAGCCTTTCGTTAAGGCTGTTCTTGTGGAGTTGGCAAAGGGATATTTGGAAGCACATAGATGGCTATGGTGAAAAAGGAATTATCTTCCGTTCAAAACTGGAAAGAAGCTTTCTGAGAATCTGCTCTGTGTTCTCTTAATTCATCTCACAGAGTTACATGTTTCCTTTCAAGAAGCCTTTCGCTAAGGCTGTTCTTTTGGAATTGGCAAAGGTATATTTGGAAGCCTATAGAGGGCTATGGTGAAAAAGGAAATATCTTCCGTTCAAAACTGGAAAGAAGCTTTCTGAGAAACTGCTCTGTGTTCTGTGAATTCATCTCACAGAGTTACATCTTTGCCTTCAATAAGCCTTTCGCTAAGGCTGTTCTTGTGCAATTGGCAAAGGGATATTTGGAAACCCCTAGAGGGCTATCGTGAAAAAGGAAATATCTTCCGCTCAAAACTGGAAAGAAGCTTTCTGAGAAACTGCTCCGTGTTCTGTTAATTCATCCCACAGAGTTACATCTTTCCCTTCAAGAAGCCTTTCGTTAAGACGGTTCTTGTGGAATTGTCAAAGGGATATTTGGAAGCCCATCGAGGGCTATGGTGAAAAAGGAAATATCTTCCGTTCAAAACTGGAAAGAAGCTTTCTGAGAAACTGCTCTGTGTTCTGTGAATTCATCTCACAGAGGTACATCTTTCCTTTCAAGAAGCCATTCGCTAAAGGCTGTTCTTGTGGAATTGGCAAGGGAATATTTGGAAGTCCATAGAGGGATATGGTGAAAAAGGAAATATCTTCCATTCAAAACTGGAAAGAAGCTTTCTGAGAAAATGCTCTGGGTTCTGTGAATTCATCACACAGAGTTACATCTTTCCCTTCAAGAAGCCTTTCGCTGACGCTGTTCTTGTGGAATTGGCAAAGGGATATTTGGAAGCCCTTGGAGGGCTATGGTGAAAAAGGAAATATCTTCCGTTCAAAACTGGAAAGAAGCTTTCTGAGAAACTGCTCTGTGGTCTGTGAATTCATCTCACAGGGATACATCGTTCCCTTCAAGAAGCCTTTCGCTAAGGCTGTTCTTGTGGAATTGGCAAAGGGATATTTGGAAGCCCATAGAGGGCTATGGTGAAAAAGGAAATATCTTCCGTTCAAAACTGGAAAGAAGCTTTCTGAGAAACTGCTCTGTGTTCTGTGAATTCATATCACAGAGTTACATCTTTCCCTTCAAGAAGCCTTTCGCTAAGGCTGTTCTTGTGGAATTGGCAAAGGGATATTTGGAAGCCCATAGAGGGCTACGGTGAAAAAGGAAATATCTTCCGTTCAAAACTGGAAAGAAGCTTTCTGAGAAACTGCTCTGTGTTCTGTTAATTCATCTCACAGAGTTACATCTTTCCATTGAAGAATCCTTTCGCTAAGGCTGTTCTTGTGGAACTGGCAAAGGGATATTTGGAAGCCCATAGAGGGCTATGGTGAAAAAGGAAATATCTTCCGTTCAAAAGTGGAAAGAAGCTTTCTGAGAAACTGCTCTGTGTTCTGTGAATTCATCTCACAGAGTTACATCTTTCCCTTCAAGAAGCCTTTCGCTAAGGCTGTTCTTGTGGAATTGGGAAAGTTATATTTGGAAGCCCATAAAGGGTTATGGTGAAAAAGGAAATATCTTCCATTCAAACAGGAAACAAGCTTTCTGAGAAACTGCTCTGTGTTCTGTGAATTCATCTCACAGAGTTACATCTTTCCCTTCAAGAAGCCTTTCGCTAAGGCTGTTCTTGTGGAATTGGGAAAGTTATATTTGGAAGCCCATAAAGGGTTATGGTGAAAAAGGAAATATCTTCCATTCAAACAGGAAACAAGCTTTCTGAGAAACTGCTCTGTGTTCTGTGAATTCATCTCACAGAGTTACATCTTTCCCTTCAAGAAGCCTTTCGCTAAGGCTGTTCTTGTGCAATTGGCAAAGGGATATTTGGAAACCCCTAGAGGGCTATGGTGAAAAAGGAAATATCTTCCGCTCAAAACTGGAAAGAAGCTTTCTGAGAAACTGCTCCGTGTTCTGTTAATTCATCCCACAGAGTTACATCTTTCCCTTCAAGAAGCCTTTCGTTAAGACGGTTCTTGTGGAATTGTCAAAGGGATATTTGGAAGCCCATCGGGGGCTATGGTGAAAAAGGAAATATCTTCCGTTCAAAACTGGAAAGAAGCTTTCTGAGAAACTGCTCTGTGTTCTGTGAATTCATCTCACAGAGGTACATCTTTCCTTTCAAGAAGCCATTCGCTAAAGGCTGTTCTTGTGGAATTGGCAAGGGGATATTTGGAAGTCCATAGAGGGATATGGTGAAAAAGGAAATATCTTCCATTCAAAACTGGAAAGAAGCTTTCTGAGAAAATGCTCTGGGTTCTGTGAATTCATCACACAGAGTTACATCTTTCCCTTCAAGAAGCCTTTCGCTGACGCTGTTCTTGTGGAATTGGCAAAGGGATATTTGGAAGCCCTTGGAGGGCTATGGTGAAAAAGGAAATATCTTCCGTTCAAAACTGGAAAGAAGCTTTCTGAGAAACTGCTCTGTGGTCTGTGAATTCATCTCACAGGGATACATCGTTCCCTTCAAGAAGCCTTTCGCTAAGGCTGTTCTTGTGGAATTGGCAAACGGATATTTGGAAGCCCATAGAGGGCTATGGTGAAAAAGGAAATATCTTCCGTTCAAAACTGGAAAGAAGCTTTCTGAGAAACTGCTCTGTGTTCTGTGAATTCATATCACAGAGTTACATCTTTCCCTTCAAGAAGCCTTTCGCTAAGGCTGTTCTTGTAGAATTGGCTAAGGGATATTTGGAAGCCCATAGAGGGCTACGGTGAAAAAGGAAATATCTTCCGTTCAAAACTGGAAAGAAGCTTTCTGAGAAACTGCTCTGTGTTCTGTTAATTCATCTCACAGAGTTACATCTTTCCATTCAAGAATCCTTTCGCTAAGGCTGTTCTTGTGGAACTGGCAAAGGGATATTTGGAAGCCCATAGAGGGCTATGGTGAAAAACGAAATATCTTCCGTTCAAAAGTGGAAAGAAGCTTTCTGAGAAACTGCTCTGTGTTCTGTGAATTCATCTCACAGAGTTACATCTTTCCCTTCAAGAAGCCTTTCGCTAAGGCTGTTCTTGTGGAATTGGGAAAGTTATATTTGGAAGCCCATAAAGGGTTATGGTGAAAAAGGAAATATCTTCCATTCAAACAGGAAACAAGCTTTCTGAGAAACTGCTCTGTGTTCTGTGAATTCATCTCACAGAGTTACATCTTTCCCTTCAAGAAGCCTTTCGCTAAGGCTGTTCTTGTGGAATTGGCAAAGGGATATTTGGAATCCCCTAGAGGGCTATGGTGAAAAAGGAAATATCTTCCGTTCAAAACTGGAAAGAAGCTTTCTGAGAAACTGCTCTGTGTTCTCTTAATTCATCTCACAGAGTTACATGTTTCCTTTCAAGAAGCCTTTCGCTAAGGCTGTTCTTGTGGAATTGGCAAAGGGATATTAGGAAGCCCATAGAGGGCTAAGGTGAAAAAGGAAATATCTTCCGTTCAAAACAGGAAAGAAGCTTTCTGAGAAACTGCTCTGTGTTCTGTTAATTCATCTCACAGAGTTACATCTTTCCCTTCAAGAAGCCATTCGCTAAAGGCTGTTCTTGTGGAATTGGCCAAGGGATATTTGGAAGTCCATAGAGGGCTATTATGAAAAAGGAAATGTCTTCCATTCAAAACTGGAAAGAAGCTCTCTGAGAAACTGCTCTGTGTTCTGTTAATTCATCTCACAGAGTTACATCTTTCCCTTCAAGAAGCCTTTCGCTAAGGCTGTTCTTGTGGAATTGGCAAAGGGATATTTGGAAGCCCACAGAGGGCTATGGTGAAAAAGGAAATATCTTCCGTTCAAAATTGGAAAGAAGCTTTCTGAGAAACTGCTCTGTGTTCCCTTAATTCATCTCACAGAGTTACATGTTTCCCTTCAAGAAGCCTTTCGCTAAGGCTGTTCTTGTGGAATTGGCAAAGGGATATTTGGAAGCCCATAGTGGGCTATGGTGAAAAAGGAAATATCTTCCGTTCAAAACTGGAAAGAAGCTTTCTGAGAGACTGCTCTGTGTTCTGTGAATTCATCTCACAGAATTACATCTTTCCCTTCAAGAAGCCTTTCGCTAAGGCTGTTCTTGTGGAATTGGCAAAGGGATATTTGGAAGCCCATAGAGGGCTACGGTGAAAAAGGAAATATCTTCCGTTCAAAACTGGAAAGAAGCTTTCTGAGAAACTGCTCTGTGTTCTGTTAATTCATCTCACAGAGGTACATCTTTCCCTTCAAGTAGCCTTTCGCTAAGGCTGTCCTTGTGGAATTGGCAAAGGGATATTTGGAAGCCCATACAGGGCTATGGTGAAAAAGGAAATATCTTCCGTTCAAAACAGGAAGGAAGCTTTCTGAAAAACTGCTCTGTGTTCTCTTAATTCATCTCACAGAGTTACATGTTTCCTTTCAAGAAGCCTTTCGCTAAGGCTGTTCTTGTGGAATTGGCAAAGGGATATTTGGAAGCCCATAGAGGGCTATGGTGAAAAAGGAAATATCTTCCATTCAATACTGGAAAGAAGCTTTCTGAGAAACTGCTCTATGTTCTGTGAATTCGTCTCACAGAGTTACATCTTTCCCTTCAAGAAGCCTTTCGTTAAGGCTGTTCTTGTGCAATTGGCAAAGGGATATTTGGAAGCCCATAGAGGGCTATGGTGAAAAAGGAAATATCTTCCGTTCAAAACTGGAAAGAAGCTTTCTGAGAAACTGCTCTGTGTTCTGTTAATTCATCTCACAGAGTTACATCTTTACCTTCAAGAAGCCTTTCGCTAAGGCTGTTCTTGTGCAATTGGCAAAGGTATATTTGGAAGCCCATCGAGGGCTATGGTGAAAAAGGAAATATCTTCCGTTCTAAACTTTAAAGAAGCTTTCTGGGAAACTGCTCTGTGTTCTGTTAATTCATCTCACAGAGGTACATCTTTCCCTTCAAGAAGCCCTTCGCTAAGGCTGTTCTTGTGGAATTGGCAAAGGGATATTTGGAAGCCCACAGAGGGCTATGGTGAAAAAGGAAATATCTTCCGCTCAAAACTGTAAAGAAGCTTTCTGAGAAACTGCTCTGTGTTCTGTTAATTCATCTCACAGAGTTACATCTTTCCCTTCAAGAAGCCTTTCGCTAAGTCTGTTCTTGTGGAATTGGCAAAGGGATATTTGGAAGCCCATAGAGGGCTATGGGGAAAAGGAAATATCTTCCCTTCAAAACTGGAAAGAATCTTTCTGAGAAACTGCTCTGTGTTCTCTTAATTCATCTCACAGAGTTACATGTTTCCTTTCAAGAAGCCTTTCGCTAAGGCTGTTCTTGTGGAATTGGCAAAGGGATATTTGGAAGCCCATAGAGGGCTAAGGTGAAAAAGGAAATATCTTCCGTTCAAAACTGGAAAGAAGCTTTCTGAGAAACTGCTCTGTGTTCTGTTAATTCATCTCACAGAGTTACATCTTTCCCTTCAAGAAGCCATTCGCTAAAGGCTGTTCTTGTGGAATTGGCAAAGGGATATTTGGAAGTCCATAGAGGGCTATTATGAAAAAGGAAATATCTTCCATTCAAAACTGGAAAGAAGCTCTCTGAGAAACTGCTCTGTGTTCTGTTAATTCATCTCACAGAGTTACATCTTTCCCTTCAAGAAGCCTTTCGCTAAGGCTGTTCTTGTGAAATTGGCAAAGGGATATTTGGAAGCCCACAGAGGGCTATGGTGAAAAAGGAAATATCTTCCGTTCAAAACTGGAAAGAAGCTTTCTGAGAAACTGCTCTGTGTTCCCTTAATTCATCTCACAGAGTTACATGTTTCCCTTCAAGAAGCCTCTCGCTAAGGCTGTTCTTGTGGAATAGGGAAAGGGATATTTGGAAGCCCATAGTGGGCTATGGTGAAAAAGGAAATATCTTCCGTTCAAAACTGGAAAGAAGCTTTCTGAGAGACTGCTCTGTGTTCTGTGAATTCATCTCACAGAGTTACATCTTTCCCTTCAAGAAGCCTTTCTCTAAGGCTGTTCATGTGGAATTGGAAAAGGGATATTTGGAAGCCCATAGAGGGCTATGGTGAAAAAGGAAATATCTTCCGTTCAAAACTGGAAAGAAGCTTTCTGAGAAACTGCTCTGTGTTCTGTTAATTCATCTCACAGAGTTACATCTTTCCATTCAAGAATCCTTTCGCTAAGGCTGTTCTTGTGGAATTGGCAAAGGGATATTTGGAAGCCCATAGAGGGCTATGGTGAAAAAGGAAGTATCTTCCGTTCAAAACTGGAAAGAAGCTTTCTGAGAAACTGCTCTGTGTTCTGTGAATTCATCCCACAGAGTTACATCTTTCCCTTCAAGAAGCCTTTCGCTAAGGCTGTTCTTGTGGAATTGGGAAGTGATATTTGGAAGCCCATAAATGGTTATGGTGAAAAAGGAAATATCTTCCATTCAAAACAGGAAAGAAGCTTTCTGAGAAACTACTCTGTGTTCTCTTAATTCATCCCACAGAGTTACAGGTTTCCTTTCAAGAAGTCTTTCGCTAAGGCTGTTCTTGTGGAATTGGCAAAGGGATATTTGGAAGCCCTTAGAGGGCTATGGTGAAAAAGGAAATATCTTCCATTCAAAACAGGAAAGACCCTTTCTGAGAAACTGTCCTGTGTTCTCTTAATTCATCTCACAGAGTTACATGATTCCTTCAAGAAGCCTTTCGCTAAGGCTGTTCTTGTGGAATTGGCAAAGGGATATTTGGAAGCCCTTAGTGGGCTATGGTGAAAAAGGAAATATCTTCCGTTCAAAACTGGAAAGAAGCTTTCTGAGAGACTGCTCTGTGTTCTGTGAATTCATCTCACAGAGTTACATCTTTCCCTTCAAGAAGCCTTTCGCTAAGGCTGTTCTTGTGGAATTGTCAAAGGGATATTTGGAAGCCCATAGAGGGCTATGGTGAAAAAGGAAATATCTTCCGTTCAAAACTGGAAAGAAGCTTTCTGAGAAACTGCTCTGTGTTCTGTGAATTCATCCCACAGAGTTACATCTTTCCCTTCAGGAAGCCTTACGGTAAGGCTGTTCTTGTGGAATTGGCAAAGGGATATTTGGAAGCCCATAGAGGGCTATGGTGAAAAAGGAAATATCTTCCGTTCAAAACAGGAAAGAAACTTTCTGAGAAACTGCTCTGTGTTCTGTTAATTCATCTCACAGAGTTACATCTTTTTCTTCAAGAAGCCTTTCGCTAAGGCTGTTCTTGTGGAATTGGCAAAGGGATATTTGGAAGCCCATAGAGGGCTATGGTGAAAAAGGAAATATCTTCCGTTCAAAACAGGAAAGAAACTTTCTGAGAAACTGCTCTGTGTTCTGTTAATTCATCTCACAGAGTTACATCTTTCCCTTCAAGAAGCCTTTCGCTAAGGCTGTTCCTTTGGAATTGGCAAAGGGATATTTGGAAGCCCATAAAGGGCTACGGTGAAAAAGGAAATATCTTCCGTTCAAAACTGGAAAGAAGCTTTCTGAGAATCTGCTCTGTGTTCTGTTAATTCATCTCACAGAGTTACATCTTTCCATTCAAGAAGCGTTTCGCTGAGGCTGTTCTTGTGGAATTGGCAAAGGGATATTTGGAAGCCCATAGAGGGCTATGGTGAAAAAGGAAATATCTTCCGTTCAAAACTGGAAAGAAGCTTTCTGAGAAACTGCTCTCTGTTCTGTGAATTCATCTCACAGAGTTACATCTTTCCCTTCAAGAATCCTTTCGCTAAGGCTGTTCTTGTGGAATTGGCAAAGGGATATTTGGAAACCCCTAGAGAGCAATGGTGAAAAAGGAAATATATTCCGCTCAAAACTGGAAAGAAGCTTTCTGAGAAACTGCTCCGTGTTCTGTTAATTCATCCCACAGAGTTACATCTTTCCCTTCAAGAAGCCTTTCGTTAAGACTGTTCTTGTGTAATTGTCAAAGGGATATTTGGAAGCCCATAGAGGGCTTTGGTGAAAAAGGAAATACCTTCCATTCAAAACTGGAAAGAAGCTTTCTGAGAAACTGCTCTGTGTTCTGTTAATTCATCTCACAGAGTTACATCTTTCCCTTCAAGAAGCCTTTCGCTAAGGCTGTTCTTGTGGAATTGTTAAAGGGATATTTGGAAGCCATTGAGGGCTATGGTGAAAAAGGTAATATCTTCCGCTCAAAACTGGAAAGAAGCTTTCTGAGAAACTGCTCTGTGTTCTGTTAATTCATCTCACAGAGTTACATCTTTACCTTCAAGAAGCCTTTCGCTAAGGCTGTTCTTGTGCAATTGGCAAAGGGATATTTGGAAGCCCATAGAGAGCTATGGTGAAAAAGGAAATATTTTCCGTTCAAAACTGGAAAGAAGCTTTCTGAGAAACTGCTCTGTGTTCTGTGAATTCATATCACAAAGGTACATCTTTCCCTTCTAGAAGCCTTTCGCTAAGGCTGTTCTTGTGGAATTGGGAAAGATATATTTGGAAGCCCATAAAGGGTTATGGTGAAAAAGCAAATATCTTCCATTCACAACAGGAAAGAACCTTTCTGAGAAACTGCTCTGTGTTCTCTTAATTCATCTCACAGAGTTACATGTTTCCTTCAAGAAGCCTTTCGCTAAGGCTGTTCTTGTGGAATTGGAAAAGGGATATTTGGAAGCCCTTAGTGGGCTATGGTGAAAAAGGAAATATCTTCCATTCAATACTGGAAAGAAGCTTTCTGAGAAACTGCTCTGTGTTCTGTGAATTCATCTCACAGTGTTACATCTTTCCCTTCAAGAAGCCTTTCGCTAAGGCTGTTCTTGTGGAATTGGCAAAGGGATATTTGGAAGCCCCTAGAGGGCTATGGTGAAAAAGGAAATATCTTCCGTTCAAAACTGGAAAGTTTTCTGAGAAACTGCTCTGTGTTCTGTGAATTCGTCTCACAGAGTTACATCTTACCTTTCAAGAAGCCTTTCGCTAAGGCTGTTCTTGTGGAATTGGCAAAGGGATATTTGGAAGCCCATAGAGGGCTACGGTGAAAAAGAAATATCTTCCGTTCAAAACTGGAAAGAAGCTTTCTGAGAAACTGCTCTGTGTTCTGTGAATTCATCTCACAGAGTTACATCTTTCCCTTCAAGAAGCCTTTCGCTCAGGCTGTTCTTGTGGAATTGGCAAAGGGATATTTGGAAACACCTAGAGGGCTATGGTGAAAAAGGAAATATATTCCGCTCAAAACTGGAAAGAAGCTTTCTGAGAAACTGCTCCGTGTTCTGTTAATTCATCCCACAGAGTTACATCTTTCCCTTCAAGAAGCCTTTCGTTAAGACTGTTCTTGTGGAATTGTCAAAGGGATATTTGGCAGCCCATAGAGGGCTTTGGTGAAAAAGGAAATACCTTCCATTCAAAACTGGAAAGAAGCTTTCTGAGAAACTGCTCTGTGTTCTGTGAATTCATCTCACAGAGTTACATCTGTCCCTTCAAGAAGCCTTTCGCTACGGCAGTTCTTGTGGAATTGGCAAAGGGATATTTGGAAGCCCTTTGAGGGCTATGGTGAAAAAGGAAATATCTTCCGTTCAAAACTGGAAAGAAGCTTTCTGAGAAACTGCTCTGTGTTCTGTTAATTCATCTCACAGAGTTACATCTTTCCCTTCAAGAAGCCTTTCGCTAAGGCTGTTCTTGTGCAATTTTCAAAGGGATATTTGGAAGCCATTGAGGGCTATGGTGAAAAAGGAAATATCTTCCGCTCAAACCTGGAAAGAAGCTTTCTGAGAAACTGCTCTGTGATGTGTGAATTCATCTCAGAGAGTTACATCTTTCCCTTCAAGAAGCCTTTCGCTAAGGCTGTTCTTGTGGAATTGGCAAAAAGATATTTGGAAGCCCATAGAGGGCCATGGTGAAAAAGGAAATATCTTCCCTTCAAAACTGGAAAGAAGCTTTCTGAGAAACTGCTCTGTGTTCTGTGAATTCATCTCACAGAGTTACATCTTTCCCTTCAAGAAGCCTTTCGCTAAGGCTGTTCTTGTGGAATTGGCAAACGGATATTTGGAAGCCCATAGAGGGCTATGGTGAAAAAGGAAATATCTTCCGTTCAAAACTGGAAAGAAGCTTTCTGAGAAACTGCTCTGTGTTCTGTGAA
This sequence comes from Chlorocebus sabaeus, assembly GCF_047675955.1. Lineage (NCBI taxonomy): Eukaryota > Metazoa > Chordata > Mammalia > Primates > Cercopithecidae > Chlorocebus > Chlorocebus sabaeus. The sequence goes on along the minus strand of NW_027328147.1, from coordinate 2,118,655 downwards.
TTGATCTCACAGAGTTACATCTTTCCCTTCAAGAAGCCTTTCGCTAAGGCTGTTCTTGTGGAATTGGGAAAGTGATATTTGGAAGCCCATAGAGGGTTATGGTGAAAAAGGAAATATCTTCCGTTCAAAACAGGAAAGAACCTTTCTGAAAAACTGCTCTGTGTTCTCTTAATTCATCTCACAGAGTTACATCTTTCCCTTCAAGAAGCCTTTCGCTTAGGCTGTTCCTTTGGAATTGGCAAAGGGATATTTGGAAGCCCATAGAGGGCTATGGTGAAAAAGGAAATATCTTCCGTTCAAAACTGGAAAGAAGCTTTCTGAGAAACTGCTCTGTGTTCTGTGAATTCATCTCAGAGAGTTACATCTTTCCCTTCAAGAAGCCTTTCGCTGAGGCTGTTCTTGTGGAATTGGCAATGGGATATTTGGAAACCCCTAGAGAGCTATGGTGAAAAAGGAAATATATTCCGCTCAAAACTGGAAAGAAGCTTTCTGAGAAACTGCTCCGTGTTCTGTTAATTCATCCCACAGAGTTACATCTTTCCCTTCAAGAAGCCTTTCGTTAAGACTGTTCTTGTGGAATTGTCAAAGGGATATTTTGTAGCCCATAGAGGGCTATGGTGAAAAAGGAAATATCTTACGTTCAAAACAGGAAAGAAGCTTTCTGAGAAACTGCTCTGTGTTCTCTTAATTCATCTCACGGAGTTACAGGTTTCCTTTCAAGAAGTCTTTCGCTAAGGCTGTTCTTGTGGAATTGGCAAAGGGATATTTGTAAGCCCTTAGAGGGCTATGGTGAAAAAGGAAATATCTTCCATTCAATACTGGAAAGAAGCTTTCTGAGAAACTGCTCTATGTTCTGTGAATTCGTCTCACAGAGTTCCATCTTTCCCTTCAAGAAGCCTTTCGCTAAGGCTGTTCTTGTGGAATTGGCAAAGGGATATTTGGAAGCCCATAGAGGGCTATGGTGAAAAAGGAAATATCTTCCATTCAATACTGGAAAGATGCTTTCTGAGAAACTGCTCTATGTTCTGTGAATTCGTCTCACAGAGTTCCATCTTTCCCTTCAAGAAGCCTTTCGCTAAGGCTGTTCTTGTGGAATCGGCAAAGGAATATTTGGAAGCCCATAGAGGGCTATGGTGAAAAAGGAAATATCTTCCGTTAAAAACTGGAAAGAAGCTTTCTGAGAAACTGCTCTGTGTTCTGTGAATTCATCTCACAGAGTTACATCTTTCCCTTCAAGAAGCCTTTCGCTAAGGCTGTTCTTGTGGAATTGTCAAAGGGATATTTGGAAGCCATTGAGGGCTATGGTGAAAAAGGTAATATCTTCCGCTCAAAACTGGAAAGAAGCTTTCTGAGAAACTGCTCTGTGTTCTGTTAATTCATCTCACAGAGTTACATCTTTACCTTCAAGAAGTCTTTCGCTAAGGCTGTTCTTGTGCAATTGGCAAAGGGATATTTGGAAGCCCATAGAGGGCTATGGTGAAAAAGGAAATATCTTCCGTTCAAAACTGGAAAGAAGCTTTCTGAGAAACTGCTCTGTGTTCTGTGAATTCATCTCACAGAGTTTCATCTTTCCCTTCAAGAAGCCTTTCGCTAAGGCTGTTCTTGTGGAATTGGGAAAGATATATTTGGAAGCCCATAAAGGGTTATGGTGAAAAAGGAAATATCTTCCATTCAATCAGGAAAGAACCTTTCTGAGAAACTGCTCTGTGTTCTCTTAATTCATCTCACAGAGTTACATGTTTCCCTTCAAAAGGCTTTCGCCAAGGCTGTTCTTGTGGAATTGGGAAAGGGATATTTGGAAGCCCATAGAGGGCTATGGTGAAAAAGGAAATATCTTCCGTTCAAAACTGGAAAGAAGCTTTCTGAGAGACTGCTCTGTGTTCTGTGATTTCATCTCACAGAGTTACAACTTTCCCTTCAAGAAGCCTTTCGCTAAGGCTGTTCTTGTGGAATTGGCAAAGGGATATTTGGAAGCCCATAGAGGGCTATGGTGAAAAAGGAAACATCTTCCGTTCAAAACTAGAAAGAAGCTTTCTGAGAAACTGCTCTGTGTTCTGTGAATTCATCTCACAGAGTTACATTTTCCCTTCAAGAAGCCTTTCGCTAAGGCTGTTCTTGTGGAATTGGCAAAGGGATATTTGGAAGCCCATAGAGGTCTATGGTGAAAAAGGAAATATCTTCCGTTCAAAACTGTCAAGACGCTTTCTGAGAAAAAGCTCTGTGTTCTGTGAATTCATATCACAGAGTTACATCTTTCCCTTCAAGAAGCCTTTCGCTAAGGGGGTTCTTGTGGAATTGGCTAAGGGATATTTGGAAGCCCATAGAGGGCTTTGGTGAAAAAGGAAATACCTTCCATTCAAAACTGGAAAGAAGCTTTCTGAGAAACTGCTCTGTGTTCTGTGAATTCATCTCACAGAGTTACATCTGTCCCTTCAAGAAGCCTTTCGCTAAGGCAGTTCTTGTGGAATTGGCAAAGGGATATTTGGAAGCCCTTAGAGGGCTATGGTGAAAAAGGAAATATCTTCCGTTCAAAACTGGAAAGAAGCTTTCTGAGAAACTGCTCTGTGTTCTGTTAATTCATCTCACAGAGTTACATCTTTCCCTTCAAGAAGCCTTTCGCTAAGGCTGTTCTTGTGGAATTGTCAAAGGGATATTTGGAAGCCATTGAGGGCTATGGTGAAAAAGGAAATATCTTCCCTTCAAAACTGGAAAGAAGCTTTCTGAGAAACTGCTCTGTGTTCTGTGAATTCATCTCACAGAGTTACATCTTTCCCTTCAAGAAGCCTTTCGGTAAGGCTGTTCTTGTGGAATTGGCAAACGGATATTTGGAAGTCCATAGAGGGCTATGGTGAAAAAGGAAATATCTTCCGTTCAAAACTGGAAAGAAGCTTTCTGAGAAACTGCTCTGTGTTCTGTTAATTCATCTCACAGAGATACATCTTTCCCTTCAAGAAGCCTTTCGCTAAGGCTGTTCTTGTGGAATTGGGAAAGTTATATTTGGAAGCCCATAAAGGGTTATGGTGAAAAAGGAAATATCTTCCATTCAAACAGGAAACAAGCTTTCTGAGAAACTGCTCTGTGTTCTGTGAATTCATCTCACAGAGTTACATCTTTCCCTTCAAGAAGCCTTTCGCTAAGGCTGTTCTTGTGGAATTGGGAAAGTTATATTTGGAAGCCCATAAAGGGTTATGGTGAAAAAGGAAATATCTTCCATTCAAACAGGAAACAAGCTTTCTGAGAAACTGCTCTGTGTTCTGTGAATTCATCTCACAGAGTTACATCTTTCCCTTCAAGAAGCCTTTCGCTAAGGCTGTTCTTGTGCAATTGGCAAAGGGATATTTGGAAACCCCTAGACGGCTATGGTGAAAAAGGAAATATCTTCCGCTCAAAACTGGAAAGAAGCTTTCTGAGAAACTGCTCCGTGTTCTGTTAATTCATCCCACAGAGTTACATCTTTCCCTTCAAGAAGCCTTTCGTTAAGACGGTTCTTGTGGAATTGTCAAAGGGATATTTGGAAGCCCATCGAGGGCTATGGTGAAAAAGGAAATATCTTCCGTTCAAAACTGGAAAGAAGCTTTCTGAGAAACTGCTCTGTGTTCTGTGAATTCATCTCACAGAGGTACATCTTTCCTTTCAAGAAGCCATTCGCTAAAGGCTGTTCTTGTGGAATTGGCAAGGGGATATTTGGAAGTCCATAGAGGGATATGGTGAAAAAGGAAATATCTTACATTCAAAACTGGAAAGAAGCTTTCTGAGAAAATGCTCTGGGTTCTGTGAATTCATCACACAGAGTTACATCTTTCCCTTCAAGAAGCCTTTCGCTGACGCTGTTCTTGTGGAATTGGCAAAGGGATATTTGGAAGCCCTTGGAGGGCTATGGTGAAAAAGGAAATATCTTCCGTTCAAAACTGGAAAGAAGCTTTCTGAGAAACTGCTCTGTGTTCTGTTAATTCATCTCACAGAGTTACATCTTTCCCTTCAAGAAGCCTTTCGCTAAGGCTATTCTTGTGGAATTGGCAAAGGGATATTTGGAAGCCCACAGAGGGCTATGGTGAAAAAGGAAATATCTTCCGTTCAAAATTGGAAAGAAGCTTTCTTAGAAACTGCTCTGTGTTCCCTTAATTCATCTCACAGAGTTACATGTTTCCCTTCAAGAAGCCTTTCGCTAAGGCTGTTCTTGTGGAATTGGGAAAGGGATATTTGGAAGCCCATAGTGGGCTATGGTGAAAAAGGAAATATCTTCCGTTCAAAACTGGAAAGAAGCTTTCTGAGAGACTGCTCTGTGTTCTGTGAATTCATCTCACAGAATTACATCTTTCCCTTCAAGAAGCCTTTCGCTAAGGCTGTTCTTGTGGAATTGGCAAAGGGATATTTGAAAGCCCATAGAGGGCTACGGTGAAAAAGGAAATATCTTCCGTTCAAAACTGGAAAGAAGCTTTCTGAGAAACTGCTCTGTGTTCTGTTAATTCATCTCACAGAGGTACATCTTTCCCTTCAAGTAGCCTTTCGCTAAGGCTGTCCTTGTGGAATTGGCAAAGGGATATTTGGAAGCCCATACAGGGCTATGGTGAAAAAGGAAATATCTTCCGTTCAAAACAGGAAGGAAGCTTTCTGAAAAACTGCTCTGTGTTCTCTTAATTCATCTCACAGAGTTACATGTTTCCTTTCAAGAAGCCTTTCGCTAAGGCTGTTCTTGTGGAATTGGCAAAGGGATATTTGGAAGCCCATAGAGGGCTATGGTGAAAAAGGAAATATCTTCCATTCAATACTGGAAAGAAGCTTTCTGAGAAACTGCTCTGTGTTCTGTGAATTCGTCTCACAGAGTTACATCTTTCCCTTCAAGAAGCCTTTCGCTAAGGCTGTTCTTGTGCAATTGGCAAAGGGATATTTGGAAGCCCATAGAGGGCTATGGTGAAAAAGGAAATATCTTCCGTTCAAAACTGGAAAGAAGCTTTCTGAGAAACTGCTCCGTGTTCTGTTAATTCATCCCACAGAGTTACATCTTTCCCTTCAAGAAGCCTTTCGTTAAGACGGTTCTTGTGGAATTGTCAAAGGGATATTTGGAAGCCCATCGAGGGCTATGGTGAAAAAGGAAATATCTTCCGTTCAAAACTGGAAAGAAGCTTTCTGAGAAACTGCTCTGTGTTCTGTGAATTCATCTCACAGAGGTACATCTTTCCTTTCAAGAAGCCATTCGCTAAAGGCTGTTCTTGTGGAATTGGCAAGGGGATATTTGGAAGTCCATAGAGGGATATGGTGAAAAAGGAAATATCTTCCATTCAAAACTGGAAAGAAGCTTTCTGAGAAAATGCTCTGGGTTCTGTGAATTCATCACACAGAGTTACATCTTTCCCTTCAAGAAGCCTTTCGCTGACGCTGTTATTGTGGAATTGGCAAAGGGATATTTGGAAGCCCTTGGAGGGCTATGGTGAAAAAGGAAATATCTTCCGTTCAAAACTGAAAGAAGCTTTCTGAGAAACTGCTCTGTGGTCTGTGAATTCATCTCACAGGGATACATCGTTCCCTTCAAGAAGCCTTTCGCTAAGGCTGTTCTTGTGGAATTGGCAAAGGGATATTTGGAAGCCCATAGAGGTCTACGGTGAAAAAGGAAATATCTTCCGTTCAAAACTGGAAAGAAGCTTTCTGAGAAACTGCTCTGTGTTCTGTTAATTCATCTCTCAGAGTTACATCTTTCCCTTCAAGAAGCCTTACGCTAAGGCTGTTCTTGTGGAATTGGCAACGGGATATTTGGAAGCCCATAGAGGGCTATGGTGAAAAAGGAAATATCTTCCGTTCAAAACAGGAAAGAAGCTTTCTGAGAAACTGCTCTGTGTTCTCTTAATTCATCTCACAGAGTTACATGTTTCCCTTCAAGAAGCCTTTCGCTAAGGCTGTTCTTGTGGAATTGGGAAAGGGATATTTGGAAGCCCATAGAGGGCTATGGTGAAAAAGGAAATATCTTCCGTTCAAAACTGGAAAGAAGCTTTCTGAGAGACTGCTCTGTGTTCTGTGATTTCATCTCACGGAGTTACATGTTTCCCTTCAAGAAGCCTTTCGCTAAGGCTGTTCTTGTGGAATTGGCAAAGGGATATTTGGAAGCCCATAGAGGGCTATGGTGAAAAAGGAAATATCTTCCGTTCAAAACTGGAAAGAAGCTTTCTGAGAAACTGCACTGTGTTCTATGAATTCATCTCATAGAGTTACATTTTCCCTTCAAGAAGCCTTTCGCTAAGGCTGTTCTTGTGGAATTGGCAAAGGGATATTTGGAAGCCCATAGAGGGCTATGGTGAAAAAGGAAATATCTTCCGTTCAAAACTGGAAAGAAGCTTTCTGAGAAACTGCTCTGTGTTCTGTTAATTCATCTCGGAGAGGTACATCTTTCCCTTCAAGAAGCCATTCGCTAAAGGCTGTTCTTGTGGAATTGGCAAAGGGATATTTGGAAGTCCATAGAGGGCTATGGTGAAAAAGGAAATATCTTCCATTCAAAACTGTAAAGAAGCTTTCTGAGAAAATGCTCTGTGTTCTGTTAATTCATCTCACAGAGTTACATCTTGCCCTTCATGAAGCCTTTCGCTCAGGCAGTTCTTGTGGAATTGGCAAAGGGATATTTGGAAGCCCATAGAGGGCTATGGTGAAAAAGGAAATATCTTCCCTTGAAAACTGGAAAGAAGCTTTCTGAGAAACTGCTCTGTGTTCTGTTAATTCATCTTACAGAGTTACATCTTTCCGTTCAAGAAGCCTTTCGCTAAGGCTTCTCTTGTGGAATCGGCAAAGGGATATTTGGAAGCCCATAGTGGGCTATGGTGAAAAAGGAAATATCTTCCGTTCAAAACTGGAAAGAAGCTTTCTGAGAAACTGCTCTGTGTTCTGTTAATTCATCTCACAGAGTTACATCTTTCCCTTCAAGAAGCCTTTCGCTAAGGCTGTTTTGTGGAATTGGCAAAGGGATATTTGGAAGCCCACAGAGGGCTATGGTGAAAAAGGAAATATCTTCCGCTCAAAACTGTAAAGAAGATTTCTGAGAAACTGCTCTGTGTTCTGTTAATTCATCTCACAGAGTTACATCTTTCCCTTCAAGAAGCCTTTCGCTAAGGCTGTTCTTGTGGAATTGGCAAAGGGATATTTGGAAGCCCATAGAGGGCTACGGTGAAAAAGGAAATATCTTCCCTTCAAAACTGGAAAGAAGCTTTCTGAGAAACTGCTCTGTGTTCTCTTAATTCATCTCACAGAGTTACATGTTTCCTTTCAAGAAGCCTTTCGCTAAGGCTGTTCTTGTGGAATTGGCAAAGGGATATTAGGAAGCCCATAGAGGGCTAAGGTGAAAAAGGAAATATCTTCCGTTCAAAACTGGAAAGAAGCTTTCTGAGAAACTGCTCTGTGTTCTGTTAATTCATCTCACAGAGTTACATCTTTCCCTTCAAGAAGCCATTCGCTAAAGGCTGTTCTTGTGGAATTGGCCAAGGGATATTTGGAAGTCCATAGAGGGCTATTATGAAAAAGGAAATGTCTTCCATTCAAAACTGGAAAGAAGCTCTCTGAGAAACTGCTCTGTGTTCTGTTAATTCATCTCACAGAGTTACATCTTTCCCTTCAAGAAGCCTTTCGCTAAGGCTGTTCTTGTGGAATTGGCAAAGGGATATTTGGAAGCCCACAGAGGGCTATGGTGAAAAAGGAAATATCTTCCGTTCAAAATTGGAAAGAAGCTTTCTTAGAAACTGCTCTGTGTTCCCTTAATTCATCTCACAGAGTTACATGTTTCCCTTCAAGAAGCCTTTCGCTAAGGCTGTTCTTGTGGAATTGGGAAAGGGATATTTGGAAGCCCATAGTGGGCTATGGTGAAAAAGGAAATATCTTCCGTTCAAAACTGGAAAGAAGCTTTCTGAGAGACTGCTCTGTGTTCTGTGAATTCATCTCACAGAATTACATCTTTCCCTTCAAGAAGCCTTTCGCTAAGGCTGTTCTTGTGGAATTGGCAAAGGGATATTTGAAAGCCCATAGAGGGCTACGGTGAAAAAGGAAATATCTTCCGTTCAAAACTGGAAAGAAGCTTTCTGAGAAACTGCTCTGTGTTCTGTTAATTCATCTCACAGAGGTACATCTTTCCCTTCAAGTAGCCTTTCGCTAAGGCTGTCCTTGTGGAATTGGCAAAGGGATATTTGGAAGCCCATACAGGGCTATGGTGAAAAAGGAAATATCTTCCGTTCAAAACAGGAAGGAAGCTTTCTGAAAAACTGCTCTGTGTTCTCTTAATTCATCTCACAGAGTTACATGTTTCCTTTCAAGAAGCCTTTCGCTAAGGCTGTTCTTGTGGAATTGGCAAAGGGATATTTGGAAGCCCATAGAGGGCTATGGTGAAAAAGGAAATATCTTCCATTCAATACTGGAAAGAAGCTTTCTGAGAAACTGCTCTGTGTTCTGTGAATTCGTCTCACAGAGTTACATCTTTCCCTTCAAGAAGCCTTTCGCTAAGGCTGTTCTTGTGCAATTGGCAAAGGGATATTTGGAAGCCCATAGAGGGCTATGGTGAAAGAGGAAATATCTTCCGTTCAAAACTGGAAAGAAGCTTTCTGAGAAACTGCTCTGTGTTCTGTTAATTCATCTCACAGAGTTACATCTTTACCTTCAAGAAGCCTTTCGCTAAGGCTGTTCTTGTGCAATTGGCAAAGGTATATTTGGAAGCCCATCGAGGGCTATGGTGAAAAAGGAAATATCTTCCGTTCAAAACTTTAAAGAAGCTTTATGGGAAACTGCTCTGTGTTCTGTTAATTCATCTCACAGAGGTACATCTTTCCCTTCAAGAAGCCATTCGCTAAAGGCTGTTCTTGTGGAATTGGCAAAGGGATATTTGGAAGTCCATAGAGGGCTATGGTGAAAAAGGAAATATCTTCCATACAAAACTGGAAAGAAGCTTTCTGAGAAACTGCTCTGTGTTCTGTGAATTCATCTCACAGAGTTACATCTTGCCCTTCATGAAGCCTTTCGCTAAGGCTGTTCTTGTGGAATTGGCAAAGGGATATTTGGAAGCCCATAGAGGGCTATGGTGATTAAGGAAATATCTTCCCTTGAAAACTGGAAAGAAGCTTTCTGAGAAACTGCTCTGTGTTCTGTTAATTCATCTCACAGAGTTACATCTTTCCGTTCAAGAAGCCTTTCGCTAAGGCTGTTCTTGTGGAATCGGCAAAGGGATATTTGGAAGCCCATAGAGGGCTATGGTGAAAAAGGAAATATCTTCCGTTCAAAACTGGAAAGAAGCTTTCTGAGAAACTGCTCTGTGTTCTGTTAATTCATCTCACAGAGTTACATCTTTCCCTTCAAGAAGCCTTTCGCTAAGGCTGTTCTTGTGGAATTGGCAAAGGGATATTTGGAAGCCCACCGAGGGCTATGGTGAAAAAGGAAATATCTTCCGCTCAAAACTGTAAAGAAGCTTTCTGAGAAACTGCTCTGTGTTCTGTTAATTCATCTCACAGAGTTACATCTTTCCCTTCAAGAAGCCTTTCGCTAAGGCTGTTCTTGTGGAATTGGCAAAGGGATATTTGGAAGCCCATAGAGGGCTATGGGGAAAAGGAAATATCTTCCCTTCAAAACTGGAAAGAATCTTTCTGAGAAACTGCTCTGTGTTCTCTTAATTCATCTCACAGAGTTACATGTTTCCTTTCAAGAAGCCTTTCACTAAGGCTGTTCTTGTGGAATTGGCAAAGGGATATTTGGAAGCCCATAGAGGGCTAAGGTGAAAAAGGAAATATCTTCCGTTCAAAATTGGACAGAAGCTTTCTGAGAAACTGCTCTGTGTTCCCTTAATTCATCTCACAGAGTTACATGTTTCCCTTCAAGAAGCCTTTCGCTAAGGCTGTTCTTGTGGAATTGGGAAAGGGATATTTGGAAGCCCATAGTGGGCTATGGTGAAAAAGGAAATATCTTCCGTTCAAAACTGGAAAGAAGCTTTCTGAGAGACTGCTCTGTGTTCTGTGAATTCATCTCACAGAATTACATCTTTCCCTTCAAGAAGCCTTTCGCTAAGGCTGTTCTTGTGGAATTGGCAAAGGGATATTTGAAAGCCCATAGAGGGCTACGGTGAAAAAGGAAATATCTTCCGTTCAAAACTGGAAAGAAGCTTTCTGAGAAACTGCTCTGTGTTCTGTTAATTCATCTCACAGAGGTACATCTTTCCCTTCAAGTAGCCTTTCGCTAAGGCTGTCCTTGTGGAATTGGCAAAGGGATATTTGGAAGCCCATACAGGGCTATGGTGAAAAAGGAAATATCTTCCGTTCAAAACAGGAAGGAAGCTTTCTGAAAAACTGCTCTGTGTTCTCTTAATTCATCTCACAGAGTTACATGTTTCCTTTCAAGAAGCCTTTCGCTAAGGCTGTTCTTGTGGAATTGGCAAAGGGATATTTGGAAGCCCATAGAGGGCTATGGTGAAAAAGGAAATATCTTCCATTCAATACTGGAAAGAAGCTTTCTGAGAAACTGCTCTGTGTTCTGTGAATTCGTCTCACAGAGTTACATCTTTCCCTTCAAGAAGCCTTTCGCTAAGGCTGTTCTTGTGCAATTGGCAAAGGGATATTTGGAAGCCCATAGAGGGCTATGGTGAAAAAGGAAATATCTTCCGTTCAAAACTGGAAAGAAGCTTTCTGAGAAACTGCTCTGTGTTCTGTTAATTCATCTCACAGAGTTACATCTTTACCTTCAAGAAGCCTTTCGCTAAGGCTGTTCTTGTGCAATTGGCAAAGGTATATTTGGAAGCCCATCGAGGGCTATGGTGAAAAAGGAAATATCTTCCGTTCAAAACTTTAAAGAAGCTTTATGGGAAACTGCTCTGTGTTCTGTTAATTCATCTCACAGAGGTACATCTTTCCCTTCAAGAAGCCATTCGCTAAAGGCTGTTCTTGTGGAATTGGCAAAGGGATATTTGGAAGTCCATAGAGGGCTATGGTGAAAAAGGAAATATCTTCCATACAAAACTGGAAAGAAGCTTTCTGAGAAACTGCTCTGTGTTCTGTGAATTCATCTCACAGAGTTACATCTTGCCCTTCATGAAGCCTTTCGCTAAGGCTGTTCTTGTGGAATTGGCAAAGGGATATTTGGAAGCCCATAGAGGGCTATGGTGATTAAGGAAATATCTTCCCTTGAAAACTGGAAAGAAGCTTTCTGAGAAACTGCTCTGTGTTCTGTTAATTCATCTCACAGAGTTACATCTTTCCGTTCAAGAAGCCTTTCGCTAAGGCTGTTCTTGTGGAATCGGCAAAGGGATATTTGGAAGCCCATAGAGGGCTATGGTGAAAAAGGAAATATCTTCCGTTCAAAACTGGAAAGAAGCTTTCTGAGAAACTGCTCTGTGTTCTGTTAATTCATCTCACAGAGTTACATCTTTCCCTTCAAGAAGCCTTTCGCTAAGGCTGTTCTTGTGGAATTGGCAAAGGGATATTTGGAAGCCCACCGAGGGCTATGGTGAAAAAGGAAATATCTTCCGCTCAAAACTCTAAAGAAGCTTTCTGAGAAACTGCTCTGTGTTCTGTTAATTCATCTCACAGAGTTACATCTTTCCCTTCAAGAAGCCTTTCGCTAAGGCTGTTCTTGTGGAATTGGCAAAGGGATATTTGGAAGCCCATAGAGGGCTATGGGGAAAAGGAAATATCTTCCCTTCAAAACTGGAAAGAATCTTTCTGAGAAACTGCTCTGTGTTCTCTTAATTCATCTCACAGAGTTACATGTTTCCTTTCAAGAAGCCTTTCGCTAAGGCTGTTCTTGTGGAATTGGCAAAGGGATATTTGGAAGCCCATAGAGGGCTAAGGTGAAAAAGGAAATATCTTCCGTTCAAAATTGGACAGAAGCTTTCTGAGAAACTGCTCTGTGTTCCCTTAATTCATCTCACAGAGTTACATGTTTCCCTTCAAGAAGCCTTTCGCTAAGGCTGTTCTTGTGGAATTGGGAAAGGGATATTTGGAAGCCCATAGTGGGCTATGGTGAAAAAGGAAATATCTTCCGTTCAAAACTGGAAAGAAGCTTTCTGAGAGACTGCTCTGTGTTCTGTGAATTCATCTCACAGAATTACATCTTTCCCTTCAAGAAGCCTTTCGCTAAGGCTGTTCTTGTGGAATTGGCAAAGGGATATTTGAAAGCCCATAGAGGGCTACGGTGAAAAAGGAAATATCTTCCGTTCAAAACTGGAAAGAAGCTTTCTGAGAAACTGCTCTGTGTTCTGTTAATTCATCTCACAGAGGTACATCTTTCCCTTCAAGTAGCCTTTCGCTAAGGCTGTCCTTGTGGAATTGGCAAAGGGATATTTGGAAGGCCATACAGGGCTATGGTGAAAAAGGAAATATCTTCCGTTCAAAACAGGAAGGAAGCTTTCTGAAAAACTGCTCTGTGTTCTCTTAATTCATCTCACAGAGTTACATGTTTCCTTTCAAGAAGCCTTTCGCTAAGGCTGTTCTTGTGGAATTGGCAAAGGGATATTTGGAAGCCCATAGAGGGCTATGGTGAAAAAGGAAATATCTTCCATTCAATACTGGAAAGAAGCTTTCTGAGAAACTGCTCTGTGTTCTGTGAATTCGTCTCACAGAGTTACATCTTTCCCTTCAAGAAGCCTTTCGCTAAGGCTGTTCTTGTGCAATTGGCAAAGGGATATTTGGAAGCCCATAGAGGGCTATGGTGAAAAAGGAAATATCTTCCGTTCAAAACTGGAAAGAAGCTTTCTGAGAAACTGCTCTGTGTTCTGTTAATTCATCTCACAGAGTTACATCTTTACCTTCAAGAAGCCTTTCGCTAAGGCTGTTCTTGTGCAATTGGCAAAGGTATATTTGGAAGCCCATCGAGGGCTATGGTGAAAAAGGAAATATCTTCCGTTCAAAACTTTAAAGAAGCTTTATGGGAAACTGCTCTGTGTTCTGTTAATTCATCTCACAGAGGTACATCTTTCCCTTCAAGAAGCCATTCGCTAAAGGCTGTTCTTGTGGAATTGGCAAAGGGATATTTGGAAGTCCATAGAGGGCTATGGTGAAAAAGGAAATATCTTCCATACAAAACTGGAAAGAAGCTTTCTGAGAAACTGCTCTGTGTTCTGTGAATTCATCTCACAGAGTTACATCTTGCCCTTCATGAAGCCTTTCGCTAAGGCTGTTCTTGTGGAATTGGCAAAGGGATATTTGGAAGCCCATAGAGGGCTATGGTGATTAAGGAAATATCTTCCCTTGAAAACTGGAAAGAAGCTTTCTGAGAAACTGCTCTGTGTTCTGTTAATTCATCTCACAGAGTTACATCTTTCCGTTCAAGAAGCCTTTCGCTAAGGCTGTTCTTGTGGAATCGGCAAAGGGATATTTGGAAGCCCATAGAGGGCTATGGTGAAAAAGGAAATATCTTCCGTTCAAAACTGGAAAGAAGCTTTCTGAGAAACTGCTCTGTGTTCTGTTAATTCATCTCACAGAGTTACATCTTTCCCTTCAAGAAGCCTTTCGCTAAGGCTGTTCTTGTGGAATTGGCAAAGGGATATTTGGAAGCCCACCGAGGGCTATGGTGAAAAAGGAAATATCTTCCGCTCAAAACTGTAAAGAAGCTTTCTGAGAAACTGCTCTGTGTTCTGTTAATTCATCTGACAGAGTTACATCTTTCCCTTCAAGAAGCCTTTCGCTAAGGCTGTTCTTGTGGAATTGGCAAAGGGATATTTGGAAGCCCATAGAGGGCTATGGGGAAAAGGAAATATCTTCCCTTCAAAACTGGAAAGAATCTTTCTGAGAAACTGCTCTGTGTTCTCTTAATTCATCTCACAGAGTTACATGTTTCCTTTCAAGAAGCCTTTCGCTAAGGCTGTTCTTGTGGAATTGGCAAAGGGATATTTGGAAGCCCATAGAGGGCTAAGGTGAAAAAGGAAATATCTTCCGTTCAAAACAGGAAAGAAACTTTCTGAGAAACTGCTCTGTGTTCTGTTAATTCATCTCACAGAGTTACATCTTTCCCTTCAAGAAGCCTTTCGCTAAGGCTGTTCCTTTGGAATTGGCAAAGGGATATTTGGAAGCCCATAGAGGGCTACGGTGAAAAAGGAAATATCTTCCGTTCAAAACTGGAAAGAAGCTTTCTGAGAATCTGCTCTGTGTTCTGTTAATTCATCTCACAGAGTTACATCTTTCCATTCAAGAAGCGTTTCGCTGCGGCTGTTCTTGTGGAATTGGCAAAGGGATATTTGGAAGCCCATAGAGGGCTATGGTGAAAAAGGAAATATCTTCCGTTCAAAACTGGAAAGAAGCTTTCTGAGAAACTGCTCTGTGTTCTGTGAATTCATCTCACAGAGTTACATCTTTCCCTTCAAGAAGCCTTTCGCTAAGGCTGTTCTTGTGGAATTGGCAAAGGGATATTTGGAAACCGCTAGAGAGCAATGGTGAAAAAGGAAATATATTCCGCTCAAAACTGGAAAGAAGCTTTCTGAGAAACTGCTCCGTGTTCTGTTAATTCATCCCACAGAGTTACATCTTTCCCTTCAAGAAGCCTTTCGTTAAGACTGTTCTTGTGGAATTGTCAAAGGGATATTTGGAAGCCCATAGAGGGCTTTGGTGAAAAAGGAAATACCTTCCATTCAAAACTGGAAAGAAGCTTTCTGAGAAACTGCTCTGTGTTCTGTGAATTCATCTCACAGAGTTACATCTGTCCCTTCAAGAAGCCTTTCGCTAAGGCAGTTCTTGTGGAATTGGCAAAGGGATATTTGGAAGCCCTTAGAGGGCTATGGTGAAAAAGGAAATATCTTCCGTTCAAAACTGGAAAGAAGCTTTCTGAGAAACTGCTCTGTGTTCTGTGAATTCATCTCACAGAATTTCATCTTTCCCTTCAAGAAGCCTTTCGCTAAGGCTGTTCTTGTGGAATTGGCAAAGGGATATTTGGAAACCGCTAGAGAGCAATGGTGAAAAAGGAAATATATTCCGCTCAAAACTGGAAAGAAGCTTTCTGAGAAACTGCTCCGTGTTCTGTTAATTCATCCCACAGAGTTACATCTTTCCCTTCAAGAAGCCTTTCGTTAAGACTGTTCTTGTGGAATTGTCAAAGGGATATTTGGAAGCCCATAGAGGGCTTTGGTGAAAAAGGAAATACCTTCCATTCAAAACTGGAAAGAAGCTTTCTGAGAAACTGCTCTGTGTTCTGTAAATTCAACTCACAGAGTTACATCTGTCCCTTCAAGAAGCCTTTCGCTAAGGCAGTTCTTGTGGAATTGGCAAAGGGATATTTGGAAGCCCTTAGAGGGCTATGGTGAAAAAGGAAATATCTTCCGTTCAAAACTGGAAAGAAGCTTTCTGAGAAACTGCTCTGTGTTCTGTTAATTCATCTCACAGAGGTACATCTTTCCCTTCAAGAAGCCATTCGCTAAAGGCTGTTCTTGTGGAATTGGAAAAGGGATATTTGGAAGTCCATAGAGGGCTATGGTGAAAAAGGAAATATCTTCCATTCAAAACTGGAAAGAAGCTTTCTGAGAAACTCCTCTGTGTTCTGTGAATTCATCTGACAGAGTTACATCTTTCCCTTCAAGAAGCCTTTCGCTAAGGCTGTTCTTGTGGAATTGGCAAAGGGATATTTGGAAGCCCATAGAGGGCTATGGTGAAAAAGGAAACATCTTCCGTTCAAAACTGGAAAGAAGCTTTCTGAGAAACTGCTCTGTGTTCTGTGAATTCATCTCACAGTGTTTCATCTTTCCCTTCAAGAAGCCTTTCGCTACGGCTGTTCTTGTGGAATTGGGAAAGATATATTTGGAAGCCCATAAAGGGTTATGGTGAAAAAGGAAATATCTTCCATTCAAAACAGGAAAGAACCTTTCTGAGAAACTGCTCTGTGTTCTCTTAATTCATCTCACAGAGTTACATGTTTCCCTTCAAGAAGCCTTTCGCTAAGGCTGTTCTTGTGGAATTGGGAAAGGGATATTTGGAAGCCCATAGAGGGCTATGGTGAAAAAGGAAATATCTTCCGTTCAAAACTGGAAAGAAGCTTTCTGAGAAACTGCTCTGTGTTCTGTGAATTCATCTCACAGAGTTACATTTTCCCTTCAAGAAGCCTTTCGCTAAGGCTGTTCTTGTGGAATTGGCAAATTGATATTTGGAAGCCCATAGAGGGCTATGGTGAAAAAGGAAATATCTTCCGTTCAAAACTGGAAAGAAGCTTTCTGAGAAACTGCTCTGTGTTCTGTGAATTCATATCACAGAGTTACATCTTTTCCTTCAAGAAGCCTTTCGCTAAGGCTGTTCTTGTGGAATTGGCAAAGGGATATTTGGAAGCCCATAGAGGGCTACGGTGAAAAAGGAAATATCTTCCGTTCAAAACTGGAAAGAAGCTTTCTGAGAAACTGCTCTGTGTTCTGTTAATTCATCTCACAGAGTTACATCTTTCCATTCAAGAATCCTTTCGCTAAGGCTGTTCTTGTGGAATTGGCAAAGGGATATTTGGAAGCCCATAGAGGTCTATGGTGAAAAAGGAAATATCTTCCGTTCAAAACTGGAAAGAAGCTTTCTGAGAAACTGCTCTGTGTTCTGTGAATTCATCTCACAGAGGTACATCTTTCCCTTCTAGAAGCCTTTCGCTAAGGCTGTTCTTGTGGAATTGGGAAAGATATATTTGGAAGCCCATAAAGGGTTATGGTGAAAAAGGAAATATCTTCCATTCAAAACAGGAAAGAACCTTTCTGAGAAACTGCTCTGTGTTCTCTTAATTCATCTCACAGAGTTACATGTTTCCTTCAAGAAGCCTTTCGTTAAGGCTGTTCTTGTGGAATTGGCAAAGGGGTATTTGGAAGCCCTTAGAGGGCTATGGTGAAAAAGGAAATATCTTCCGTTCAAAATTGGAAAGAAGCTTTCTGAGAAACTGCTCTGTGTTCTGTTAATTCATCTCACAGAGTTACATCTTTCCCTTCAAGAAGCCATTCGCTAAAGGCTGTTCTTGTGGAATTGGCAAAGGGATATTTGGAAGTCCATAGAGGGCTATTATGAAAAAGGAAATATCTTCCATTCAAAACTGGAAAGAAGCTCTCTGAGAAACTGCTCTGTGTTCTGTTAATTCATCTCACAGAGTTACATCTTTCCCTTCAAGAAGCCTTTCCCTAAGGCTGTTCTTGTGGAATTGGCAAAGGGATATTTGGAAGCCCAGAGAGGGCTATGGTGAAAAAGGAAATATCTTCCGTTCAAAACTGGAAAGAAGCTTTCTGAGAAACTGCTCTGTGTTCCCTTAATTCATCTCACAGAGTTACATGTTTCCCTTCAAGAAGCCTCTCGCTAAGGCTGTTCTTGTGGAATAGGGAAAGGGATATTTGGAAGCCCATAGTGGGCTATGGTGAAAAAGGAAATATCTTCCGTTCGAAACTGGAAAGAAGCTTTCTGAGAGACTGCTCTGTGTTCTGTGAATTCATCTCACAGAGTTACATCTTTCCCTTCAAGAAGCCTTTCGCTAAGGCTGTTCATGTGGAATTTGAAAAGGGATATTTGGAAGCCCATAGAGGGCTATGGTGAAAAAGGAAATATCTTCCGTTCAAAACTGGAAAGAAGCTTTCTGAGAAACTGCTCTGTGTTCTGTTAATTCATCTCACAGAGTTACATCTTTCCATTCAAGAATCCTTTCGCTAAGGCTGTTCTTGTGGAATTGGCAAAGGGATATTTGGAAGCCCATAGAGGGCTATGGTGAAAAAGGAAGTATCTTCCGTTCAAAACTGGAAAGAAGCTTTCTGAGAAACTGCTCTGTGTTCTGTGAATTCATCCCACAGAGTTACATATTTCCCTTCAAGAAGCCTTTCGCTAAGGCTGTTCTTGTGGAATTGGGAAGTGATATTTGGAAGCCCATAAAGGGTTATGGTGAAAAAGGAAATATCTTCCATTCAAAACAGGAAAGAACCTTTGTGAAAAACTGCTCTGTGTTCTCTTAATTCATCTCACAGAGTTACATGTTTCCCTTTAAGAAGCCTTTCTCTAAGGCTGTTCTTGTGGAATTGGCAAAGGGATATTTGGAAGCCCATAGAGGGCTATGGTGAAAAAGGAAATATCTTCCGTTCAAAACTGGAAAGAAGCTTTCTGAGAAACTGCTCTGTGTTCTGTGAATTCATCTCAGAGAGTTACATCTTTCCCTTCAAGAAGCCATTCGCTAAGGCTGTTCTTGTGGAATTGGCAAAGGGATATTTGGAAACCCCTAGAGAGCTATGGTGAAAAAGGAAATATATTCCGCTCAAAACTGGAAAGAAGCTTTCTGAGAAACTTCTCCGTGTTCTGTTAATTCATCCTACAGAGTTACATCTTTCCCTTCAAGAAGCCTTTCGTTAAGACTGTTCTTGTGGAATTGTCAAAGGGATATTTGGAAGCCCATAGTGGGCTATGGTGAAAAAGGAAATATCTTACGTTCAAAACAGGAAAGAAGCTTTCTGAGAAACTACTCTGTGTTCTCTTAATTCATCCCACAGAGTTACAGGTTTCCTTTCAAGAAGTCTTTCGCTAAGGCTGTTCTTGTGGAATTGGCAAAGGGATATTTGGAAGCCCTTAGAGGGCTATGGTGAAAAAGGAAATATCTTCCATTCAAAACAGGAAAGAACCTTTCTGAGAAACTGCCCTGTGTTCTCTTAATTCATCTCACAGAGTTACATGATTCCTTCAAGAAGCCTTTCGCTAAGGCTGTTCTTGTGGAATTGGCAAAGGGATATTTGGAAGCCCTTAGTGGGCTATGGTGAAAAAGGAAATATCTTCCGTTCAAAACTGGAAAGAAGCTTTCTGAGAGTCTGCTCTGTGTTCTGTGAATTCATCTCACAGAGTTACATCTTTCCCTTCAAGAAGCCTTTCGCTAAGGCTGTTCTTGTGGAATTGTCAAAGGGATATTTGGAAGCCCATAGAGGGCTATGGTGAAAAAGGAAATATCTTCCGTTCAAAACTGGAAAGAAGCTTTCTGAGAAACTGCTCTGTGTTCTGTGAATTCATCCCACAGAGTTACATCTTTCCCTTCAGGAAGCCTTACGGTAAGGCTGTTCTTGTGGAATTGGCAAAGGGATATTTGGAAGCCCATAGAGGGCTATGGTGAAAAAGGAAATATCTTCCGTTCAAAACAGGAAAGAAACTTTCTGAGAAACTGCTCTGTGTTCTGTTAATTCATCTCACAGAGTTACATCTTTTTCTTCAAGAAGCCTTTCGCTAAGGCTGTTCTTGTGGAATTGGCAAAGGGATATTTGGAAGCCCATAGAGGGCTATGGTGAAAAAGGAAATATCTTCCGTTCAAAACAGGAAAGAAACTTTCTGAGAAACTGCTCTTGTTCTGTTAATTCATCTCACAGAGTTACATCTTTCCCTTCAAGAAGCCTTTCGCTAAGGCTGTTCCTTTGGAATTGGCAAAGGGATATTTGGAAGCCCATAGAGGGCTACGGTGAAAAAGGAAATATCTTCCGTTCAAAACTGGAAAGAAGCTTTCTGAGAATCTGCTCTGTGTTCTGTTAATTCATCTCACAGAGTTACATCTTTCCATTCAAGAAGCGTTTCGCTGAGGCTGTTCTTGTGGAATTGGCAAAGGGATATTTGGAAACCCATAGAGGGCTATGGTGAAAAAGGAAATATCTTCCGTTCGAAACTGGAAAGAAGCTTTCTGAGAAACTGCTCTGTGTTCTGTGAATTCATCTCACAGAGTTACATCTTTCCCTTCAAGAATCCTTTCGCTAAGGCTGTTCTTGTGGAATTGGCAAAGGGATATTTGGAAACCCCTAGAGAGCAATGGTGAAAAAGGAAATATATTCCGCTCAAAACTGGAAAGAAGCTTTCTGAGAAACTGCTCCATGTTCTGTTAATTCATCCCACAGAGTTACATCTTTCCCTTCAAGAAGCCTTTCGTTAAGACTGTTCTTGTGTAATTGTCAAAGGGATATTTGGAAGCCCATAGAGGGCTTTGGTGAAAAAGGAAATACCTTCCATTCAAAACTGGAAAGAAGCTTTCTGAGAAACTGCTCTGTGTTCTGTTAATTCATCTCACAGAGTTACATCTTTCCCTTCAAGAAGCCTTTCGCTAAGGCTGTTCTTGTGGAATTGTCAAAGGGATATTTGGAAGCCATTGAGGGCTATGGTGAAAAAGGTAATATCTTCCGCTCAAAACTGGAAAGAAGCTTTCTGAGAAACTGCTCTGTGTTCTGTTAATTCATCTCACAGAGTTACATCTTTACCTTCAAGAAGCCTTTCGCTAAGGCTGTTCTTGTGCAATTGGCAAAGGGATATTTGGAAGCCCATAGAGGGCTATGGTGAAAAAGGAAATATCTTCCGTTCAAAACTGGAAAGAAGCTTTCTGAGAAACTGCTCTGTGTTCTGTGAATTCATATCACAAAGGTACATCTTTCCCTTCTAGAAGCCTTTCGCTAAGGCTGTTCTTGTGGAATTGGGAAAGATATATTTGGAAGCCCATAAAGGGTTATGGTGAAAAAGCAAATATCTTCCATTCACAACAGGAAAGAACCTTTCTGAGAAACTGCTCTGTGTTCTCTTAATTCATCTCACAGAGTTACATGTTTCCTTCAAGAAGCCTTTCGCTAAGGCTGTTCTTCTGGAATTGGAAAAGGGATATTTGGAAGCCCTTAGTGGGCTATGGTGAAAAAGGAAATATCTTCCATTCAATACTGGAAAGAAGCTTTCTGAGAAACTGCTCTATGTTCTGTGAATTCGTCTCACAGAGTTCCATCTTTCCCTTCAAGAAGCCTTTCGCTAAGGCTGTTCTTGTGGAATTGGCAAAGGAATATTTGGAAGCCCATAGAGGGCTATGGTGAAAAAGGAAATATCTTCCGTTCAAAACTCAAAAGAAGCTTTCTGAGAAACTGCTCTGTGTTCTGTGAATTCATCTCACAGTGTTACATCTTTCCCTTCAAGAAGCCTTTCGCTAAGGCTGTTCTTGTGGAATTGGCAAAGGGATATTTGGAAGCCCCTAGAGGGCTATGGTGAAAAAGGAAATATCTTCCGTTCAAAACTGGAAAGTTTTCTGAGAAACTGCTCTGTGTTCTGTGAATTCGTCTCACAGAGTTACATCTTTCCCTTCAAGAAGCCTTTCGCTAAGGCTGTTCTTGTGGAATTGGCAAAGGGATATTTGGAAGCCCATAGAGGGCTACGGTGAAAAAGAAATATCTTCCGTTCAAAACTGGAAAGAAGCTTTCTGAGAAACTGCTCTGTGTTCTCTGAATTCATCTCACAGAGTTACATCTTTCCCTTCAAGAAGCCTTTCGCTCAGGCTGTTCTTGTGGAATTGGCAAAGGGATATTTGGAAACACCTAGAGGGCTATGGTGAAAAAGGAAATATATTCCGCTCAAAACTGGAAAGAAGCTTTCTGAGAAACTGCTCCGTGTTCTGTTAATTCATCCCACAGAGTTACATCTTTCCCTTCAAGAAGCCTTTCGTTAAGACTGTTCTTGTGGAATTGTCAAAGGGATATTTGGAAGCCCATAGAGGGCTTTGGTGAAAAAGGAAATACCTTCCATTCAAAACTGGAAAGAAGCTTTCTGAGAAACTGCTCTGTGTTCTGTGAATTCATCTCACAGAGTTACATCTGTCCCTTCAAGAAGCCTTTCGCTACGGCAGTTCTTGTGGAATTGGCAAAGGGATATTTGGAAGCCCTTTGAGGGCTATGGTGAAAAAGGAAATATCTTCCGTTCAAAACTGGAAAGAAGCTTTCTGAGAAACTGCTCTGTGTTCTGTTAATTCATCTCACAGAGTTACATCTTTCCCTTCAAGAAGCCTTTCGCTAAGGCTGTTCTTGTGGAATTGTCAAAGGGATATTTGGAAGCCATTGAGGGCTATGGTGAAAAAGGAAATATCTTCCGCTCAAAACTGGAAAGAAGCTTTCTGAGAAACTGCTCTGTGATGTGTGAATTCATCTCAGAGAGTTACATCTTTCCCTTCAAGAAGCCTTTCGCTGAGGCTGTTCTTGTGGAATTGGCAAAGGGATATTTGTAAGCCCTTAGAGGGCTATGGTGAAAAAGGAAATATCTTCCATTCAATACTGGAAAGAAGCTTTCTGAGAAACTGCTCTATGTTCTGTGAATTCGTCTCACAGAGTTCCATCTTTCCCTTCAAGAAGCCTTTCGCTAAGACTGTTCTTGTGGAATTGGCAAAGGGATATTTGGAAGCCCATAGAGGGCTATGGTGAAAAAGGAAATATCTTCCATTCAATACTGGAAAGATGCTTTCTGAGAAACTGCTCTATGTTCTGTGAATTCGTCTCACAGAGTTCCATCTTTCCCTTCAAGAAGCCTTTCGCTAAGGCTGTTCTTGTGGAATCGGCAAAGGAATATTTGGAAGCCCATTGAGGGCTATGGTGAAAAAGGTAATATCTTCCGCTCAAAACTGGAAAGAAGCTTTCTGAGAAACTGCTCTGTGTTCTGTTAATTCATCTCACAGAGTTACATCTTTACCTTCAAGAAGCCTTTCGCTAAGGCTGTTCTTGTGGAATTGGGAAAGATATATTTGGAAGCCCATAAAGGGTTATGGTGAAAAAGGAAATATCTTCCATTCAATCAGGAAAGAACCTTTCTGAGAAACTGCTCTGTGTTCTCTTAATTTATCTCACAGAGTTACATGTTTCCCTTCAAAAGCCTTTCGCCAAGGCTGTTCTTGTGGAATTGGGAAAGGGATATTTGGAAGCCCATAGAGGGCTATGGTGAAAAAGGAAATATCTTCCGTTCAAAACTGGAAAGAAGCTTTCTGAGAGACTACTCTGTGTTCTGTGATTTCATCACACAGAGTTACATCTTTCCCTTCAAGAAGCCTTTCGCTAAGGCTGTTCTTGTGGAATTGGTAAAGGGATATTTGGAAGCCCATAGAGGGCTATGGTGAAAAAGGAAACATCTTCCGTTCAAAACTAGAAAGAAGCTTTCTGAGAAACTGCTCTGTGTTCTGTGAATTCATCTCACAGAGTTACATTTTCCCTTCAAGAAGCCTTTCGCTAAGGCTGTTCTTGTGGAATTGGCAAAGGGATATTTGGAAGCCCATAGAGGTCTATGGTGAAAAAGGAAATATCTTCCGTTCAAAACTGTCAAGACGCTTTCTGAGAAAAAGCTCTGTGGTCTGTGAATTCATATCACAGAGTTACATCTTTCATTAAGAAGCCTTTCGCTAAGGGGGTTCTTGTGGAATTGGCTAAGGGATATTTGGAAGCCCATAGAGGGCTATGGTGAAAAAGGAAATATCTTCCGTTCAAAACTGGAAAGAAGCTTTCTGAGAAACTGCTCTGTGTTCTGTGAATTCGTCTCACAGAGTTAAATCCTTCCCTTCAAGAAGCCTTTAGCTAAGGCTGTTCTTGTGGAATTGGCAAAGTGATATTTGGAAGCCCATAGAGGGCTACGGTGAAAAAGAAATATCTTCCGTTCAAAACTGGAAAGAAGCTTTCTGAGAAACTGCTCTGTGTTCTGTGAATTCATCTCACAGAGTTACATCTTTCCCTTCAATAAGCCTTTCGCTAAGGCTGTTCTTGTGGAATTGGCAAAGGGATATTTGGAAACACCTAGAGGGCTATGGTGAAAAGGAAATATATTCCGCTCAAAACTGGAAAGAAGCTTTCTGAGAAACTGCTCCGTGTTCTGTTAATTCATCCCACAGAGTTACATCTTTCCCTTCAAGAAGCCTTTCGTTAAGACTGTTCGTGTGGAATTGTCAAAGGGATATTTGGAAGCCCATAGAGGGCTTTGGTGAAAAAGGAAATACCTTCCATTCAAAACTGGAAAGAAGCTTTCTGAGAAACTGCTCTGTGTTCTGTGAATTCATCTCACAGAGTTACATCTGTCCCTTCAAGAAGCCTTTCGCTAAGGCAGTTCTTGTGGAATTGGCAAAGGGATATTTGGAAGCCCTTAGAGGGCTATGGTGAAAAAGGAAATATCTTCCGTTCAAAACTGGAAAGAAGCTTTCTGAGAAACTGCTCTGTGTTCTGTTAATTCATCTCACAGAGTTACATCTTTCCCTTCAAGAAGCCTTTCGCTAAGGCTGTTCTTGTGGAATTGTCAAAGGGATATTTGGAAGCCATTGAGGGCTATGGTGAAAAAGGAAATATCTTCCGCTCAAAACTGGAAAGAAGCTTTCTGAGAAACTGCTCTGTGATGTGTGAATTCATCTCAGAGAGTTACATCTTTCCCTTCAAGAAGCCTTTCGCTAAGGCTGTTCTTGTGGAATTGGCAAAAAGATATTTGGAAGCCCATAGAGGGCTATGGTGAAAAAGGAAATATCTTCCCTTCAAAACTGGAAAGAAGCTTTCTGAGAAACTGCTCTGTGTTCTGTGAATTCATCTCACAGAGTTACATCTTTCCCTTCAAGAAGCCTTTCGGTAAGGCTGTTCTTGTGGAATTGGCATACGGATATTTGGAAGTCCATAGAGGGCTATGGTGAAAAAGGAAATATCTTCCCTTCAAAACTGGAAAGAAGCTTTCTGAGAAACTGCTCTGTGTTCTGTTAATTCATCTCACAGAGATACATCTTTCCCTTCAAGAAGCCATTCGCTAAAGGCTGTTCTTGTGGAATTGGAAAAGGGATATTTGGAAGTCCATAGAGGGCTATGGTGAAAAAGGAAATATCTTCCATTCAAAACTGGAAAGAAGCTTTCTGAGAAACTGCTCTGTGTTCTGTGAATTCATCTGACAGAGTTACATCTTTCCCTTCAAGAAGCCTTTCGCTAAGGCTGTTCTTGTGGAATTGGCAAAGGGATATTTGGAAGCCCATAGAGGGCTATGGTGAAAAAGGAAATATCTTCCGTTCAAAACTGGAAAGAAGCTTTCTGAGAAACTGCTCTGTGTTCTGTGAATTCATCTCACAGAGTTTCATCTTTCCCTTCAAGAAGCCTTTCGCTAAGGCTGTTCTTGTGGAATTGGGAAAGATATATTTGGAAGCCCATAAAGGGTTATGGTGAAAAAGGAAATATCTTCCGTTCAAAACAGGAAAGAACCTTTCTGAGAAACTGCTCTGTGTTCTCTTAATTCATCTCACAGAGTTACATGTTTCCCTTCAAAAGCCTTTCGCTAAGGCTGTTCTTGTGGAATTGGGAAAGGGATATTTGGAAGCCCATAGAGGGCTATGGTGAAAAAGGAAATATCTTCCGTTCAAAACAGGAAAGAAGCTTTCTGAGAAACTGCTCTGTGTTCTCTTAATTCATCTCACAGAGTTACATGTTTCCTTTCAAGAAGTCTTTCGCTAAGGCTGTTCTTGTGGAATTGGCAAAGGGATATTTGGAAGCCCATAGAGGGCTATGGTGAAAAAGGAAATATCTTCCATTCAATACTGGAAAGAAGCTTTCTGAGAAACTGCTCTATGTTCTGTGAATTCGTCTCACAGAGTTCCATCTTTCCCTTCAAGAAGCCTTTCGCTAAGGCTGTTCTTGTGGAATTGGCAAAGGAATATTTGGAAGCCCATAGAGGGCTATGGTGAAAAAGGAAATATCTTCCGTTCAAAACTGGAAAGAAGCTTTCTGAGAAACTGCTCTGTGTTCTGTGAATTCATCTCACAGTGTTACATCTTTCCCTTCAAGAAGCCTTTCGCTAAGGCTGTTCTTGTGGAATTGGCAAAGGGATATTTGGAAGCCCATAGAGGGCTATGGTGAAAAAGGAAATATCTTCCGTTCAAAACTGGAAAGAAGCTTTCTGAGAAACTGCTCTGTGTTCTGTGAATTCGTCTCACAGAGTTACATCTTTCCCTTCAAGAAGCCTTTCGCTAAGGCTGTTCTTGTGGAATTGGCAAAGGGATATTTGGAAGCCCATAGAGGGCTACGGTGAAAAAGAAATATCTTCCGTTCAAAACTGGAAAGAAGCTTTCTGAGAAACTGCTCTGTGTTTTGTGAATTCATCTCACAGAGTTACATCTTTCCCTTCAATAAGCCTTTCGCTAAGGCTGTTCTTGTGGAATTGGCAAAGGGATATTTGGAAACACCTAGAGGGCTATGGTGAAAAAGGAAATATATTCCGCTCAAAACTGGAAAGAAGCTTTCTGAGAAACTGCTCCGTGTTCTGTTAATTCATCCCACAGAGTTACATCTTTCCCTTCAAGAAGCCTTTCGTTAAGACTGTTCTTGTGGAATTGTCAAAGGGATATTTGGAAGCCCATAGAGGGCTTTGGTGAAAAAGGAAATACCTTCCATTCAAAACTGGAAAGAACCTTTCTGAGAAACTGCTCTGTGTTCTTTGAATTCATCTCACAGAGTTACATCTGTCCCTTCAAGAAGCCTTTCGCTACGGCAGTTCTTGTGGAATTGGCAAAGGGATATTTGGAAGCCCTTAGAAGGCTATGGTGAAAAAGGAAATATCTTCCGTTCAAAACTGGAAAGAAGCTTTCTGAGAAACTGCTCTGTGTTCTGTTAATTCATCTCACAGAGTTACATCTTTCCCTTCAAGAAGCCTTTCGCTAAGGCTGTTCTTGTGGAATTGTCAAAGGGATATTTGGAAGCCATTGAGGGCTATGGTGAAAAAGGAAATATCTTCCGCTCAAAACTGGAAAGAAGCTTTCTGAGAAACTGCTCTGTGATGTGTGAATTCATCTCAGAGAGTTACATCTTTCCCTTCAAGAAGCCTTTCGCTAAGACTGTTCTTGTGGAATTGGCAAACGGATATTTGGAAGCCCATAGAGGGCTATGGTGAAAAAGGAAATACCTTCCGTTCAAAACTGGAAAGAAGCTTTCTGAGAAACTGCTCTGTGTTCTGTGAATTCATCTGACAGAGTTACATCTTTCCCTTCAAGATGCCTTTCGCTAAGGCTGTTCTTGTGGAATTGGCAAAGGGATATTTGGAAGCCCATAGAGGGCTATGGTGAAAAAGGAAATATCTTCCGTTCAAAACTGGAAAGAAGCTTTCTGAGAAACTGCTCTGTGTTCTGTGAATTCATCTCACAGAGTTTCGTCTTTCCCTTCAAGAAGCCTTTCGCTAAGGCTGTTCTTGTGGAATTGGGAAAGATATATTTGGAAGCAAATAAAGGGTTATGGTGAAAAAGGAAATATCTTCCATCCGAAACATTAAAGAACCTTTCTGAGAAACTGCTCTGTGTTCTCTTAATTCATCTCACAGAGTTACATGTTTCCTTCAAGAAGCCTTTCGCTAAGGCTGTTCTTGTGGAATTGGGAAAGGGATATTTGGAAGCCCTAAGAGGGCTATGGTGAAAAAGGAAATATGTTCCGTTCAAAACTGGAAAGAAGCTTTCTGAGAGACTGCTCTGTGTTCTGTGAATTCATCTCACAGAGTTACATCTTTCCCTTCAAGAAGCCTTTCGCTAAGGCTGTTCTTGTGGAATTGTCAAAGGGACATTTGGAAGCCCATAGAGGGCTATGGTGAAAAAGGAAATATCTTCCGTTCAAAACTGGAAAGAAGCTTTCTGAGAAACTGCTCTGTGTTCTGTGAATTCATCCCACAGAGTTACATCTTTCCCTTCAGGAAGCCTTACGCTAAGGCTGTTCTTGTGGAATTGGCAAAGGGATATTTGGAAGCCCTTAGAGGGCTATGGTGAAAAAGGAAGTATCTTCCGTTCAAAACTGGAAAGAAGCTTTCTGAGAAACTGCTCTGTGTTCTGTGAATTCATCTCACAGAGTTACATCTTTCCCTTCAAGAAGCCTTTCGCTAAGGCTGTTCTTGTGGAATTGGCAAAGGGATATTTGGAAACCCCTAGAGAGCAATGGTGAAAAAGGAAATATATTCCGCTCAAAACTGGAAAGAAACTTTCGGAGAAACTGCTCCGTGTTCTGTTAATTCATCCCACAGAGTTACATCTTTCCCTTCAAGAAGCCTTTCGTTAAGACTGTTCTTGTGGAATTGTCAAAGGGATATTTGGAAGCCCATAGAGGCCTATGGTGAAAAAGGAAATATCTTCCGTTCAAAACAGGAAATAAGCTTTCTGAGAAACTGCTCTGTGTCCTCTTAATTCATCTCACAGAGTTACATGTTTCCTTTCAAGAAGTCTTTCCCTAAGGCTGTTCTTGTGGAATTGGCAAAATGATATTTGGAAGCCCATAGAGGGCTATGGTGAAAAAGGAAATATCTTACGTTCAAAACAGGAAAGAAGCTTTCTGAGAAACTGCTCTGTGTTCTCTTAATTCATCTCAAAGAGTTACAGGTTTCCTTTCAAGAAGTCTTTCGCTAAGGCTGTTCTTGTGGAATTGGCAAAGGGATATTTGGAAGCCCTTAGAGGGCTATGGTGAAAAAGGAAATATCTTCCGTTCAAAACTGGAAAGAAGCTTTCTGAGAGACTGCTCTGTGTTCTGTGAATTCATTTCACAGCGTTACATCTTTCCCTTCAAGAAGCCTTTCGCTAAGGCTGTTCTTGTGGAATTGTCAAAGGGATATTTGGAAGCCCATAGAGGGCTATGGTGAAAAAGGAAATATCTTCCGTTCAAAACTGGAAAGAAGCTTTCTGAGAAACTGCTCTGTGTTCTGTGAATTCATCCCACAGAGTTACATCTTTCCCTTCAGGAAGCCTTACGGTAAGGCTGTTCTTGTGGAATTGGCAAAGGGATATTTGGAAGCCCATAGAGGTCTATGGTGAAAAAGGAAATATCTTCCGTTCAAAACAGGAAAGAAACTTTCTGAGAAACTGCTCTGTGTTCTGTTAATTCATCTCACAGAGTTACATCTTTTTCTTCAAGAAGCCTTTCGCTAAGGCTGTTCTTGTGGAATTGGCAAAGGGATATTTGGAAGCCCATAGAGGGCTATGGTGAAAAAGGAAATATCTTCCGTTCAAAACAGGAAAGAAACTTTCTGAGAAACTGCTCTGTGTTCTGTTAATTCATCTCACAGAGTTACATCTTTCCCTTCAAGAAGCCTTTCGCTAAGGCTGTTCCTTTGGAATTGGCAAAGGGATATTTGGAAGCCCATAGAGGGCTACGGTGAAAAAGGAAATATCTTCCGTTCAAAACTGGAAAGAAGCTTTCTGAGAATCTGCTCTGTGTTCTGTTAATTCATCTCACAGAGTTACATCTTTCCATTCAAGAAGCCTTTCGCTAAGGCAGTTCTTGTGGAATTGGCAAAGGGATATTTGGAAGCCCTTAGAGGGCTATGGTGAAAAAGGAAATATATTCCGTTCAAAACTGGAAAGAAGCTTTCTGAGAAACTGCTCTGTGTTCTGTTAATTCATCTCACAGAGTTACATCTTTCCCTTCAAGAAGCCTTTCGCTAAGGGGGTTCTTGTGGAATTGTCAAAGGGATATTTGGAAGCCATTGAGGGCTATGGTGAAAAAGGAAATATCTTCCGCTCAAAACTGGAAAGAAGCTTTCTGAGAAACTGCTCTGTGATGTGTGAATTCATCTCAGAGAGTTACATCTTTCCCTTCAAGAAGCCTTTCGCTAAGTCTGTTCTTGTGGAATTGTCAAAAAGATATTTGGAAGCCCATAGAGGGCTATGGTGAAAAAGGAAATATCTTCCCTTCAAAACTGGAAAGAAGCTTTCTGAAAAACTGCTCCGTGTTCTGTTAATTCATCTCACAGAGGTACATCTTTCCCTTCAAGAAGCCATTCGCTAAAGGCTGTTCTTGTGGAACTGGAAAAGGGATATTTGTAAGTCCATAGAGGGCTATGGTGAAAAAGGAAATATCTTTCATTCAAAACTGGAAAGAAGCTTTCTGAGAAACTCCTCTGTGTTCTGTGAATTCATCTGACAGAGTTACATCTTTCCCTTCAAGAAGCCTTTCGCTAAGGCTGTTCTTGTGGAATTGGCAAAGGGATATTTGGAAGCCCATAGAGGGCTATGGTGAAAAAGGAAATATCTTCCGTTCAAAACTGGAAAGAAGCTTTCTGAGAAACTGCTCTGTGTTCTGTGAATTCATCTCACAGAGTTTCATCTTTCCCTTCAAGAAGCCTTTCGCTAAGGCTGTTCTTGTGGAATTGGCAAAGGGATATTTGGAAACCGCTAGAGAGCAATGGTGAAAAAGGAAATATATTCCGCTCAAAACTGGAAAGAAGCTTTCTGAGAAACTGCTCCGTGTTCTGTTAATTCATCCCACAGAGTTACATCTTTCCCTTCAAGAAGCCTTTCGTTAAGACTGTTCTTGTGGAATTGACAAAGGGATATTTGGAAGCCCATAGAGGGCTTTGGTGAAAAAGGAAATACCTTCCATTCAAAATTGGAAAGAAGCTTTCTGAGAAACTGCTCTGTGTTCTGTAAATTCATCTCACAGAGTTACATCTGTCCCTTCAAGAAGCCTTTCGCTAAGGCAGTTCTTGTGGAATTGGCAAAGGGATATTTGGAAGCCCTTAGAGGGCTATGGTGAAAAAGGAAATATCTTCCGTTCAAAACTGGAAAGAAGCTTTCTGAGAAACTGCTCTGTGTTCTGTTAATTCATCTCACAGAGTTACATCTTTCCCTTCAAGAAGCCTTTCGCTAAGGGGGTTCTTGTGGAATTGTCAAAGGGATATTTGGAAGCCATTGAGGGCTATGGTGAAAAAGGAAATATCTTCCGCTCAAAACTGGAAAGAAGCTTTCTGAGAAACTGCTCTGTGATGTGTGAATTCATCTCAGAGAGTTACATCTTTCCCTTCAAGAAGCCTTTCGCTAAGGCTGTTCTTGTGGAATTGGCAAAAAGATATTTGGAAGCCCATAGAGGGCTATGGTGAAAAAGGAAATATCTTCCCTTCAAAACTGGAAAGAAGCTTTCTGAGAAACTGCTCTGTGTTCTGTGAATTCATCTCACAGAGTTACATCTTTCCCTTCAAGAAGCCTTTCGCTAAGGCTGTTCTTGTGGAATTGGAAAACGGATATTTGGAAGCCCATAGAGGGCTATGGTGAAAAAGGAAATATCTTCCGTTCAAAACTGGAAAGAAGCTTTCTGAGAAACTGCTCTGTGTTCTGTTAATTCATCTCACAGAGGTACATCTTTCCCTTCAAGAAGCCATTCGCTAAAGGCTGTTCTTGTGGAATTGGAAAAGGGATATTTGGAAGTCCATAGAGGGCTATGGTGAAAAAGGAAATATCTTCCATTCAAAACTGGAAAGAAGCTTTCTGAGAAACTCCTCTGTGTTCTGTGAATTCATCTGACAGAGTTACATCTTTCCCTTCAAGAAGCCTTTCGCTAAGGCTGTTCTTATGGAATTGGCAAAGGGATATTTGGAAGCCCATAGAGGGCTATGGTGAAAAAGGAAACATCTTCCGTTCAAAACTGGAAAGAAGCTTTCTGAGAAACTGCTCTGTGTTCTGTGAATTCATCTCACAGAGTTTCATCTTTCCCTTCAAGAAGCCTTTCGCTAAGGCTGTTCTTGTGGAATTGGGAAAGATATATTTGGAAGCCCATAAAGGGTTATGGTGAAAAAGGAAATATCTTCCATTCAAAACAGGAAAGAACCTTTCTGAGAAACTGCTCTGTGTTCTCTTAATTCATCTCACAGAGTTACATGTTTCCCTTCAAGAAGCCTTTCGCTAAGGCTGTTCTTGTGGAATTGGGAAAGGGATATTTGGAAGCCCATAGAGGGCTATGGTGAAAAAGGAAATATCTTCCGTTCAAAACTGGAAAGAAGCTTTCTGAGAAACTGCTCTGTGTTCTGTGAATTCATCTCACAGAGTTACATTTTCCCCTCAAGAAGCCTTTCGCTAAGGCTGTTCTTGTGGAATTGGCAAAGGGATATTTGGAAGCCCATAGAGGGCTATGGTGAAAAAGGAAATATCTTCCGTTCAAAACTGGAAAGAAGCTTTCTGAGAAACTGCTCTGTGTTCTGTGAATTCATATCACAGAGTTACATCTTTTCTTTCAAGAAGCCTTTCGCTAAGGCTGTTCTTGTGGAATTGGCAAAGGGATATTTGGAAGCCCATAGAGGGCTACGGTGAAAAAGGAAATATCTTCCGTTCAAAACTGGAAAGAAGCTTTCTGAGAAACTGCTCTGTGTTCTGTGAATTCATCCCACAGAGTTACATCTTTCCCTTCAGGAAGCCTTACGGTAAGGCTGTTCTTGTGGAATTGGCAAAGGGATATTTGGAAGCCCATAGAGGTCTATGGTGAAAAAGGAAATATCTTCCGTTCAAAACAGGAAAGAAACTTTCTGAGAAACTGCTCTGTGTTCTGTTAATTCATCTCACAGAGTTACATCTTTTTCTTCAAGAAGCCTTTCGCTAAGGCTGTTCTTGTGGAATTGGCAAAGGGATATTTGGAAGCCCTTAGAGGGCTATGGTGAAAAAGGAAATATCTTCCGTTCAAAACTGGAAAGAAGCTTTCTGAGAAACTGCTCTGTGTTCTGTGAATTCATCTCACAGAGTTACATCTTTCCCTTCAAGAAGCCTTTCGCTAAGGCTGTTCTTGTGGAATTGGCAAAGGGATATTTGGAAACCGCTAGAGAGCAATGGTGAAAAAGGAAATATATTCCGCTCAAAACTGGAAAGAAGCTTTCTGAGAAACTGCTCCGTGTTCTGTTAATTCATCCCACAGAGTTACATCTTTCCCTTCAAGAAGCCTTTCGTTAAGACTGTTCTTGTGGAATTGTCAAAGGGATATTTGGAAGCCCATAGAGGGCTTTGGTGAAAAAGGAAATACCTTCCATTCAAAACTGGAAAGAAGCTTTCTGAGAAACTGCTCTGTGTTCTGTTAATTCATCTCACAGAGTTACATCTTTCCCTTCAAGAAGCCTTTCGCTAAGGGGGTTCTTGTGGAATTGTCAAAGGGATATTTGGAAGCCATTGGGGGCTATGGTGAAAAAGGAAATATCTTCCGCTCAAAACTGGAAAGAAGCTTTCTGAGAAACTGCTCTGTGATGTGTGAATTCATCTCAGAGAGTTACATCTTTCCCTTCAAGAAGCCTTTCGCTAAGGCTGTTCTTGTGGAATTGCCAAAAAGATATTTGGAAGCCCATAGAGGGCTATGGTGAAAAAGGAAATATCTTCCCTTCAAAACTGGAAAGAAGCTTTCTGAGAAACTGCTCTGTGTTCTGTGAATTCATCTCACAGAGTTACATCTTTCCCTTCAAGAAGCCTTTCGCTAAGGCTGTTCTTGTGGAATTGTCAAAGGGACATTTGGAAGCCCATAGAGGGCTATGGTGAAAAAGGAAATATCTTCCGTTCAAAACCGGAAAGAAGCTTTCTGAGAAACTGCTCTGTGTTCTGTGAATTCATCTCACAGAGTTTCATCTTTCACTTCAAGAAGCCTTTCGCTAAGGCTCTTCTTGTGGAATTGGGAAAGATATATTTGGAAGCCCATAAAGGGTTATGGTGAAAAAGGAAATATCTTCCATTCAAAACAGGAAAGAACCTTTCTGAGAAACTGCTCTGTGTTCTCTTAATTCATCTCACAGAGTTACATGTTTCCCTTCAAGAAGCCTTTCGCTAAGGCTGTTCTTGTGGAATTGGGAAAGGGATATTTGGAAGCCCATAGAGGGCTATGGTGAAAAAGGAAATATCTTCCGTTCAAAACTGGAAAGAAGCTTTCTGAGAGACTGCTCTGTGTTCTGTGATTTCATCTCACAGAGTTACATTTTCGCTTTAAGAAGCCTTTCACTAAGGCTGTTCTTGTGGAATTGGCAAAGGGATATTTGGAAGCCCATAGAGGTCTATGGTGAAAAAGGAAATAACTTCCGTTCAAAACTGTCAAGAAGCTGTCTGAGAAACTGCTCTGTGTTCTGTGAATTCATATCACAGAGTTACATCTTTCCATTCAAGAAGCCTTTCGCTAAGGCTGTTCTTGTGGAATTGGCAGAGGGATATTTGGAAGATAATAGAGGGCTACGGTGAAAAATGAAATATCTTCCGTTCAAAACTGGAAAGAATCTTTCTGAGAAACTGCTCCGTGTTCTGTTAATTCATCCCACAGAGTTACATCTTTCCCTTCAAGAAGACTTTCTTTAAGACTGTTCTTGTGGAATTGTCAAAGGGATATTTGGAAGCCCATAGAGGGCTATGGTGAAAAAGGAAATATCTTCCGTTCAAAACAGGAAAGAAGCTTTCTGAGAAACTGCTCTGTGTTCTCTTAATTCATCTCACAGAGTTACATGTTTCCTTTCAATAAGTCTTTCGTTAAGGCTGTTCTTGTGGAATTGGCAAAGGGATATTTGGAAGCCCATAGAGGGCTATGGTGAAAAAGGAAATATCTTCCATTCAATACTGGAAAGAAGCTTTTTGAGAAACTGCTCTATGTTCTGTGAATTCGTCTCACAGAGTTCCATCTTTCCCTTCAAGAAGCCTTTCGCTAAGGCTGTTCTTGTGGAATTGGCAAAGGAATATTTGGAAGCCCATAGAGGGCTATGGTGAAAAAGGAAATATCTTCCGTTCAAAACTGGAAAGAAGCTTTCTGAGAAACTGCTCTGTGTTCTGTGAATTCATCTCACAGTGTTACATCTTTCCCTTCAAGAAGCCTTTCGCTAAGCCTCTTCTTGTGGAATTGGCAAAGGGATATTTGGAAGCCCATAGAGGGCTACGGTGAAAAAGAAATATCTTCCGCTCAAAACTGGAAAGAAGCTTTCTGAGAAAATGCTCTGTGATGTGTGAATTCATCTCAGAGAGTTAAATCTTTCCCTTCAAGAAGCCTTTCGCTAAGGCTGTTCTTGTGGAATTGGCAAAAAGATATTTGGAAGCCCATAAGGGGCTATGGTGAAAAAGGAAATATCTTCCCTTCAAAACTGGAAAGAAGCTTTCTGAGAAACTGCTCTGTGTTCTGTGAATTCATCTCACAGAGTTACATCTTTCCCTTCAAGAAGCCTTTCGGTAAGGCTGTTCTTGTGGAATTGGCAAACGGATATTTGGAAGCCCATAGAGGGCTATGGTGAAAAAGGAAATATCTTCCGTTCAAAACTGGAAAGAAGCTTTCTGAGAAACTGCTCTGTGTTCTGTGAATTCATCTCACAGAGGTACATCTTTCCCTTCAAGAAGCCATTCCCTAAAGGATGTTCTTGTGGAATTGGAAAAGGGATATTTGGAAGTCCATAGAGGGCTATGGTGAAAAAGGAAATATCTTCCATTCAAAACTGGAAAGAAGCTTTCTGAGAAACTGCTCTGTGTTCTGTGAATTCATCTGACAGAGTTACATCTTTCCCTTCAAGAAGCCTTTCGCTAAGGCTGTTCTTGTGGAATTGGCAAAGGGATATTTGGAAGCCATAGAGGGCTATGGTGAAAAAGGAAATATCTTCCGTTCAAAACTGGAAAGAAGCTTTCTGAGAAACTGCTCTGTGTTCTGTGAATTCATCTCACAGAGTTTCATCTTTCCCTTCAAGAAGCCTTTCGCTAAGGCTGTTCTTGTGGAATTGGGAAAGATATATTTGGAAGCCCATAAAGGGTTATGGTGAAAAAGGAAATATCTTCCAATCAAAACAGGAAAGAACCTTTCTGAGAAACTGCTCTGTGTTCTCTTAATTCATCTCACAGAGTTACATGTTTCCCTTCAAGAAGCCTTTCGCTAAGGCTGTTCTTGTGGAATTGGTAAAGGGATATTTGGAAGCCCATAGAGGGCTATGGTGAAAAAGGAAATATTTTCCGTTCAAAACTGGAAAGAAGCTTTCTGAGAGACTGCTCTGTGTTCTGTGATTTCATCTCACAGAGTTACATCTTTCCCTTCAAGAAGCCTTTCGCTAAGGCTGTTCTTGTGGAATTGGCAAAGGGATATTTGGAAGCCCATAGAGGGCTATGGTGAAAAAGGAAATATCTTCCGTTCAAAACTGGAAAGAAGCTTTCTGAGAAACTGCTCTGTGTTCTGTGAATTCATCTCACAGAGTTACATTTTCCCTTCAAGAAGCCTTTCGCTAAGGCTGTTCTTGTGGAATTGGCAAAGGGATATTTGGAAGCCCATAGAGGGCTATGGTGAAAAAGGAAATATCTTCCGATCAAAACTGGAAAGAAGCTTTCTGAGAAACTGCTCTGTGTTCTGTGAATTCATATCACAGAGTTACATCTTTCCCTTCAAGAAGCCTTTCGCTAAGGCTGTTCTTGTGGAATTGGCAAAGGGATATTTGGAAGCCCATAGAGGGCTACGGTGAAAAAGGAAATATCTTCTGTTGAAAACTGGAAAGAAGCTTTCTGAGAAACTGCTCTGTGTTCTGTTAATTCATCTCACAGAGTTACATCTTTCCATTCAAGAATCCTTTCTCGAAGGCTGTTCTTGTGGAAATGTCAAAGGGATATTTGGAAGCCCATAGAGGGCTATGGTGAAAAAGGAAATATCTTCCGTTCAAAACTGGAAAGAAGCTTCTGAGAAACTGCTCTGTGTTCTGTGAATTCATCTCACAGAGGTACATCTTTCCCTTCTAGAAGCCTTTCGCTAAGGCTGTTCTTGTGGAATTGGGAAAGATATATTTGGAAGCCCATAAAGGGTTATGGTGAAAAAGGAAATATCTTCCATTCAAAACAGGAAAGAACCTTTCTGAGAAACTGCTCTGTGTTCTCTTAATTCATCTCACAGAGTTACATGTTTCCTTCAAGAAGCCTTTCGCTAAGGCTGTTCTTGTGGAATTGGCAAAGGGATATTTGGAAGCCCTTAGAGGTCTATGTTGAAAAAGGAAATATCTTCCGTTCAAAACTGGAAAGAAGCTTTCTGAGAGACTGCTCTGTGTTCTGTGAATTCATCTCACAGAGTTACATCTTTCCCTTCAAGAAGCCTTTCGCTAAGGCTGTTCTTGTGGAATTGGCAAAGGGATATTTGGAAAATCCTAGAGAGCAATGGTGAAAAAGGAAATATATTCCGCTCAAAACTGGAAAGAAACTCTCTGAGAAACTGCTCCGTGTTCTGTTAATTCATCCCACAGAGTTACATCTTTCCCTTCAGGAAGCCTTACGGTAAGTCTGTTCTTGTGGAATTGGCAAAGGGATATTTGGAAGCCCATAGAGGGCTATGGTGAAAAAGGAAATATCTTCCGTTCAAAACAGGAAAGAAACTTTCTGAGAAACTGCTCTGTGTTCTGTTAATTCATCTCACAGAGTTACATCTTTTTCTTCAAGAAGCCTTTCGCTAAGGCTGTTCTTGTGGAATTGGCAAAGGGATATTTGGAAGCCCATAGAGGGCTATGGTGAAAAAGGAAATATCTTCCGTTCAAAACTGGAAAGAAGCTTTCTGAGAAACTGCTCTGTGTTCTGTGAATTCATCCCACAGAGTTACATCTTTCCCTTCAGGAAGCCTTACGGTAAGGCTGTTCTTGTGGAATTGGCAAAGGGATATTTGGAAGCCGATAGAGGGCTATGGTGAAAAAGGAAATATCTTCCGTTCAAAACAGGAAAGAAACTTTCTGAGAAACTGCTCTGTGTTCTGTTAATTCATCTCACAGAGTTACATCTTTTTCTTCAAGAAGCCTTTCACTAAGGCTGTTCTTGTGGAATTGGCAAAGGGATATTTGGAAGCCCATAGAGGGCTATGTTGAAAAAGGAAATATCTTCCGTTCAAAACAGGAAAGAAACTTTCTGAGAAACTGCTCTGTGTTCTGTTAATTCATCTCACAGAGTTACATCTTTCCCTTCAAGAAGCCTTTCGCTAAGGCTGTTCCTTTGGAATTGGCAAAGGGATATTTGGAAGCCCATAGTGGGCTACGGTGAAAAAGGAAATATCTTCCGTTCAAAACTGGAAAGAAGCTTTCTGAGAATCTGCTCTGTGTTCTGTTAATTCATCTCACAGAGTTACATCTTTCCATTCAAGAAGCGTTTCGCTGAGGCTGTTCTTGTGGAATTGGCAAAGGGATAATTGGAAGCCCATAGAGGGCTATGGTGAAAAAGGAAATATCTTCCGTTCAAAACTGGAAAGGAGCTTTCTGAGAAACTGCTCTGTGTTCTGTGAATTCATCTCACAGAGTTACATCTTTCCCTTCAAGAAGCCTTTCGCTAAGGCTGTTCTTGTGGAATTGGCAAAGGGATATTTGGAAACCGCTAGAGAGCAATGGTGAAAAAGGAAATATATTCCGCTCAAAACTGGAAAGAAGCTTTCTGAGAAACTGCTCTGTGTTCTGTGAATTCATATCACAGAGTTACATCTTTCCCTTCAAGAAGCCTTTCGCTAAGGCTGTTCTTGTGGAATTGGCAAAGGGATATTTGGAAGCCCATAGAGGGCTACGGTGAAAAAGGAAATATCTTCCGTTGAAAACTGGAAAGAAGCTTTCTGAGAAACTGCTCTGTGTTCTGTTAATTCATCTCACAGAGTTACATCTTTCCATTCAAGAATCCTTTCGCGAAGGCTGTTCTTGTGGAATTGTCAAAGGGATATTTGGAAGCCCATAGAGGGCTATGGTGAAAAAGGAAATATCTTCCGTTCAAAACTGGAAAGAAGCTTCTGAGAAACTGCTCTGTGTTCTGTGAATTCATCTCACAGAGGTACATCTTTCCCTTCTAGAAGCCTTTCGCTAAGGCTGTTCTTGTGGAATTGGGAAAGATATATTTGGAAGCCCATAAAGGGTTATGGTGAAAAAGGAAATATCTTCCATTCAAAACAGGAAAGAACCTTTCTGAGAAACTGCTCTGTGTTCTCTTAATTCATCTCACAGAGTTACATGTTTCCTTCAAGAAGCCTTTCGCTAAGGCTGTTCTTGTGGAATTGGCAAAGGGATATTTGGAAGCCCTTAGAGGTCTATGTTGAAAAAGGAAATATCTTCCGTTCAAAACTGGAAAGAAGCTTTCTGAGAGACTGCTCTGTGTTCTGTGAATTCATCTCACAGAGTTACATCTTTCCCTTCAAGAAGCCTTTCGCTAAGGCTGTTCTTGTGGAATTGGCAAAGGGATATTTGGAAAATCCTAGAGAGCAATGGTGAAAAAGGAAATATATTCCGCTCAAAACTGGAAAGAAACTCTCTGAGAAACTGCTCCGTGTTCTGTTAATTCATCCCACAGAGTTACATCTTTCCCTTCAGGAAGCCTTACGGTAAGTCTGTTCTTGTGGAATTGGCAAAGGGATATTTGGAAGCCCATAGAGGGCTATGGTGAAAAAGGAAATATCTTCCGTTCAAAACAGGAAAGAAACTTTCTGAGAAACTGCTCTGTGTTCTGTTAATTCATCTCACAGAGTTACATCTTTTTCTTCAAGAAGCCTTTCGCTAAGGCTGTTCTTGTGGAATTGGCAAAGGGATATTTGGAAGCCCATAGAGGGCTATGGTGAAAAAGGAAATATCTTCCGTTCAAAACTGGAAAGAAGCTTTCTGAGAGACTGCTCTGTGTTCTGTGAATTCATCTCACAGAGTTACATCTTTCCCTTCAAGAAGCCTTTCGCTAAGGCTGTTCTTGTGGAATTGGCAAAGGGATATTTGGAAACCCCTAGAGAGCAATGGAGAAAAAGGAAATATATTCCGCTCAAAACTGGAAAGAAACTTTCTGAGAAACTGCTCCGTGTTCCGTTAATTCATCCCACAGAGTTACATCTTTCCCTTCAAGAAGCCTTTCTTTAAGACTGTTCTTGTGGAATTGTCAAAGGGATATTTGGAAGCCCATAGAGGGCTACGGTGAAAAAGGAAATATCTTCCGTTCAAAACAGGAAAGAAGCTTTCTGAGAAACTGCTCTGTGTTCTCTTAATTCATCTCACAGAGTTACAGGTTTCCTTTCAAGAAGTCTTTCGCTAAGGCTGTTCTTGTGGAATTGTCAAAGGGATATTTGGAAGCCCATAGAGGGCTATGGTGAAAAAGGAAATATCTTCCGTTCAAAACTGGAAAGAAGCTTTCTGAGAAACTGCTCTGTGTTCTGTGAATTCATCCCACAGAGTTACATCTTTCCCTTCAGGAAGCCTTACGGTAAGGCTGTTCTTGTGGAATTGGCAAAGGGATATTTGGAAGCCCATAGAGGGCTATGGTGAAAAAGGAAATATCTTCCGTTCAAAACAGGAAAGAAACTTTCTGAGAAACTGCTCTGTGTTCTGTTAATTCATCTCACAGAGTTACATCTTTTTCTTCAAGAAGCCTTTCACTAAGGCTGTTCTTGTGGAATTGGCAAAGGGATATTTGGAAGCCCATAGAGGGCTATGTTGAAAAAGGAAATATCTTCCGTTCAAAACAGGAAAGAAACTTTCTGAGAAACTGCTCTGTGTTCTGTTAATTCATCTCACAGAGTTACATCTTTCCCATCAAGAAGCCTTTCGCAAAGGCTGTTCCTTTGGAATTGGCAAAGGGATATTTGGAAGCCCATAGTGGGCTACGGTGAAAAAGGAAATATCTTCCGTTCAAAACTGGAAAGAAGCTTTCTGAGAATCTGCTCTGTGTTCTGTTAATTCATCTCACAGAGTTACATCTTTCCATTCAAGAAGCGTTTCGATGAGGCTGTTCTTGTGGAATTGGCAAAGGGATAATTGGAAGCCCATAGAGGGCTATGGTGAAAAAGGAAATATCTTCCGTTCAAAACTGGAAAGAAGCTTTCTGAGAAACTGCTCTGTGTTCTGTGAATTCATCTCACAGAGTTACATCTTTCCCTTCAAGAAGCCTTTCGCTAAGGCTGTTCTTGTGGAATTGGCAAAGGGATATTTGGAAACCGCTAGAGAGCAATGGTTGATAAAGGAAATATATTCCGCTCAAAACTGGAAAGAAGCTTTCTGAGAAACTGCTCCGTGTTCTGTTAATTCATCCCACAGAATTACATCTTTCCCTTCAAGAAGCCTTTCGTTAAGACTGTTCTTGTGGAATTGTCAAAGGGATATTTGGAAGCCCATAGAGGGCTTTGGTGAAAAAGGAAATACCTTCCATTCAAAACTGGAAAGAAGCTTTCTGAGAAACTGCTCTGTGTTCTGTAAATTCATCTCACAGAGTTACATCTGTCCCTTCAAGAAGCCTTTCGCTAAGGCAGTTCTTGTGGAATTGGCAAAGGGATATTTGGAAGCCCTTAGAGGGCTATGGTGAAAAAGGAAATATCTTCCGTTCAAAACTGGAAAGAAGCTTTCTGAGAAACTGCTCTGTGTTCTGTTAATTCATCTCACAGAGTTACATCTTTCCCTTCAAGAAGCCTTTCGCTAAGGGGGTTCTTGTGGAATTGTCAAAGGGATATTTGGAAGCCATTGAGGGCTATGGTGAAAAAGGAAATATCTTCCGCTCAAAACTGGAAAGAAGCTTTCTGAGAAACTGCTCTGTGATGTGTGAATTCATCTCAGAGAGTTACATCTTTCTCTTCAAGAAGCCTTTCGCTAAGGCTGTTCTTGTGGAATTGCCAAAAAGATATTTGGAAGCCCATAGAGGGCTATGGTGAAAAAGGAAATATCTTCCCTTCAAAACTGGAAAGAAGCTTTCTGAGAAACTACTCTGTGTTCTGTGAATTCATCTCACAGAGTTACATCTTTCCCTTCAAGAAGCCTTTCGCTAAGGCTGTTCTTGTGGAATTGGAAAACGGATATTTGGAAGCCCATAGAGGGCTATGGTGAAAAAGGAAATATCTTCCGTTCAAAACTGGAAAGAAGCTTTCTGAGAAACTGCTCTGTGTTCTGTTAATTCATCTCACAGAGGTACATCTTTCCCTTCAAGAAGCCATTCGCTAAAGGCTGTTCTTGTGGAATTGGAAAAGGGATATTTGGAAGTCCATAGAGGGCTATGGTGAAAAAGGAAATATCTTCCATTCAAAACTGGAAAGAAGCTATCTGAGAAACTCCTCTGTGTTCTGTGAATTCATCTGACAGAGTTACATCTTTCCCTTCAAGAAGCCTTTCGCTAAGGCTGTTCTTGTGGAATTGGCAAAGGGATATTTGGAAGCCCATAGAGGGCTATGGTGAAAAAGGAAATATCTTCCGTTCAAAACTGGAAAGAAGCTTTCTGAGAAACTGCTCTGTGTTCTGTGAATTCACCTCACAGAGTTTCATCTTTCCCTTCAAGAAGCCTTTCGCTAAGGCTGTTCTTGTGGAATTGGGAAAGATATATTTGGAAGCCCATAAAGGGTTATGGTGAAAAAGGAAATATCTTCCATTCAAAACAGGAAAGAACCTTTCTGAGAAACTGCTCTGTGTTCTCTTAATTCATCTCACAGAGTTACATGTTTCCCTTCAAGAAGCCTTTCGCTAAGGCTGTTCTTGTGGAATTGGCAAAGGGATATTTGGAAGCCCATAGAGGGCTACGGTGAAAAAGGAAATATCTTCCGTTCAAAACTGGAAAGAAGCTTTCTGAGAAACTGCTCCGTGTTCTGTTAATTCATCCCACAGAGTTACATCTTTCCCTTCAAGAAGACTTTCGTTAAGACTGTTCTTGTGGAATTGTCAAAGGGATATTTGGAAGCCCATAGAGGGCTATGGTGAAAAAGGAAATATCTTCCGTTCAAAACAGGAAAGAAGCTTTCTGAGAAACTGCTCTGTGTTCTCTTAATTCATCTCACAGAGTTACATGTTTCCTTTCAATAAGTCTTTCGCTAAGGCTGTTCTTGTGGAATTGGCAAAGGGATATTTGGAAGCCCATAGAGGGCTATGGTGAAAAAGGAAATATCTTCCGTTCAAAACTGGAAAGAAGCTTTCTGAGAAACTGCTCTGTGTTCTGTGAATTCATCCCACAGAGTTACATCTTTCCCTTCAGGAAGCCTTACGGTTAGGCTGTTCTTGTGGAATTGGCAAAGGGATATTTGGAAGCCCATAGAGGGCTATGGTGAAAAAGGAAATATCTTCCGTTCAAAACAGGAAAGAAACTTTCTGAGAAACTGCTCTGTGTTCTGTTAATTCATCTCACAGAGTTACATCTTTTTCTTCAAGAAGCC
Source organism: Chlorocebus sabaeus (assembly GCF_047675955.1). Lineage (NCBI taxonomy): Eukaryota > Metazoa > Chordata > Mammalia > Primates > Cercopithecidae > Chlorocebus > Chlorocebus sabaeus. Next base: position 2,076,168 of record NW_027328147.1, on the reverse strand, counting down.
TTTCACTAAGGCTGTTCTTGTGGAATTGGCAAAGGGATATTTGGAAGCCCATAGAGGGCTATGTTGAAAAAGGAAATATCTTCCGTTCAAAACAGGAAAGAAACTTTCTGAGAAACTGCTCTGTGTTCTGTTAATTCATCTCACAGAGTTACATCTTTCCCATCAAGAAGCCTTTCGCTAAGGCTGTTCCTTTGGAATTGGCAAAGGGATATTTGGAAGCCCATAGTGGGCTACGGTGAAAAAGGAAATATCTTCCGTTCAAAACTGGAAAGAAGCTTTCTGAGAATCTGCTCTGTGTTCTGTTAATTCATCTCACAGAGTTACATCTTTCCATTCAAGAAGCGTTTCGATGAGGCTGTTCTTGTGGAATTGGCAAAGGGATAATTGGAAGCCCATAGAGGGCTATGGTGAAAAAGGAAATATCTTCCGTTCAAAACTGGAAAGAAGCTTTCTGAGAAACTGCTCTGTGTTCTGTGAATTCATCTCACAGAGTTACATCTTTCCCTTCAAGAAGCCTTTCGCTAAGGCTGTTCTTGTGGAATTGGCAAAGGGATATTTGGAAACCGCTAGAGAGCAATGGTGAAAAAGGAAATATATTCCGCTCAAAACTGGAAAGAAGCTTTCTGAGAAACTGCTCCGTGTTCTGTTAATTCATCCCACAGAGTTACATCTTTCCCTTCAAGAAGCCTTTCGTTAAGACTGTTCTTGTGGAATTGTCAAAGGGATATTTGGAAGCCCATAGAGGGCTTTGGTGAAAAAGGAAATACCTTCCATTCAAAACTGGAAAGAAGCTTTCTGAGAAACTGCTCTGTGTTCTGTAAATTCATCTCACAGAGTTACATCTGTCCCTTCAAGAAGCCTTTCGCTAAGGCAGTTCTTGTGGAATTGGCAAAGGGATATTTGGAAGCCCTTAGAGGGCTATGGTGAAAAAGGAAATATCTTCCGTTCAAAACTGGAAAGAAGCTTTCTGAGAAACTGCTCTGTGTTCTGTTAATTCATCTCACAGAGTTACATCTTTCCCTTCAAGAAGCCTTTCGCTAAGGGGGTTCTTGTGGAATTGTCAAAGGGATATTTGGAAGCCATTGAGGGCTATGGTGAAAAAGGAAATATCTTCCGCTCAAAACTGGAAAGAAGCTTTCTGAGAAACTGCTCTGTGATGTGTGAATTCATCTCAGAGAGTTACATCTTTCTCTTCAAGAAGCCTTTCGCTAAGGCTGTTCTTGTGGAATTGCCAAAAAGATATTTGGAAGCCCATAGAGGGCTATGGTGAAAAAGGAAATATCTTCCCTTCAAAACTGGAAAGAAGCTTTCTGAGAAACTACTCTGTGTTCTGTGAATTCATCTCACAGAGTTACATCTTTCCCTTCAAGAAGCCTTTCGCTAAGGCTGTTCTTGTGGAATTGGAAAACGGATATTTGGAAGCCCATAGAGGGCTATGGTGAAAAAGGAAATATCTTCCGTTCAAAACTGGAAAGAAGCTTTCTGAGAAACTGCTCTGTGTTCTGTTAATTCATCTCACAGAGGTACATCTTTCCCTTCAAGAAGCCATTCGCTAAAGGCTGTTCTTGTGGAATTGGAAAAGGGATATTTGGAAGTCCATAGAGGGCTATGGTGAAAAAGGAAATATCTTCCATTCAAAACTGGAAAGAAGCTATCTGAGAAACTCCTCTGTGTTCTGTGAATTCATCTGACAGAGTTACATCTTTCCCTTCAAGAAGCCTTTCGCTAAGGCTGTTCTTGTGGAATTGGCAAAGGGATATTTGGAAGCCCATAGAGGGCTATGGTGAAAAAGGAAATATCTTCCGTTCAAAACTGGAAAGAAGCTTTCTGAGAAACTGCTCTGTGTTCTGTGAATTCATCTCACAGAGTTTCATCTTTCCCTTCAAGAAGCCTTTCGCTAAGGCTGTTCTTGTGGAATTGGGAAAGATATATTTGGAAGCCCATAAAGGGTTATGGTGAAAAAGGAAATATCTTCCATTCAAAACAGGAAAGAACCTTTCTGAGAAACTGCTCTGTGTTCTCTTAATTCATCTCACAGAGTTACATGTTTCCCTTCAAGAAGCCTTTCGCTAAGGCTGTTCTTGTGGAATTGGCAAAGGGATATTTGGAAGCCCATAGAGGGCTACGGTGAAAAAGGAAATATCTTCCGTTCAAAACTGGAAAGAAGCTTTCTGAGAAACTGCTCCGTGTTCTGTTAATTCATCCCACAGAGTTACATCTTTCCCTTCAAGAAGACTTTCGTTAAGACTGTTCTTGTGGAATTGTCAAAGGGATATTTGGAAGCCCATAGAGGGCTATGGTGAAAAAGGAAATATCTTCCGTTCAAAACAGGAAAGAAGCTTTCTGAGAAACTGCTCTGTGTTCTCTTAATTCATCTCACAGAGTTACATGTTTCCTTTCAATAAGTCTTTCGCTAAGGCTGTTCTTGTGGAATTGGCAAAGGGATATTTGGAAGCCCATAGAGGGCTATGGTGAAAAAGGAAATATCTTCCGTTCAAAACTGGAAAGAAGCTTTCTGAGAAACTGCTCTGTGTTCTGTGAATTCGTCTCACAGAGTTACATCTTTCCCTTCAAGAAGCCTTTCGCTAAGGCTGTTCTTTTGGAATTGGCAAAGGGATATTTGGAAGCCCATAGAGGGCTACGGTGAAAAAGAAATATCTTCCGTTCAAAACTGGAAAGAAGCTTTCTGAGAAACTGCTCTGTGTTCTGTGAATTCATCTCACAGAGTTACATCTTTCCCTTCAATAAGCCTTTCGCTAAGGCTGTTCTTGTGGAATTGGCAAAGGGATATTTGGAAACACCTAGAGGGCTATGGTGAAAAAGGAAATATATTCCGCTCAAAACTGGAAAGAAGCTTTCTGAGAAACTGCTCCGTGTTCTGTTAATTCATCCCACAGAGTTACATCTTTCCCTTCAAGAAGCCTTTCGTTAAGACTGTTCTTGTGGAATTGTCAAAGGGATATTTGGAAGCCCATAGAGGGCTTTGGTGAAAAAGGAAATACCTTCCATTCAAAACTGGAAAGAAGCTTTCTGAGAAACTGCTCTGTGTTCTGTGAATTCATCTCACCGAGTTACATGTTTCCTTTCAAGAAGCCATTCGCTAAAGGATGTTCTTGTGGAATTGGAAAAGGGATATTTGGAAGTCCATAGAGGGCTATGGTGAAAAAGGAAATATCTTCCATTCAAAACTGGAAAGAAGCTTTCTGAGAAACTGCTCTGTGTTCTGTGAATTCATCTCACAGAGTTACATCTTTCCCTTCAAGAAGCCTTTCGCTAAGGCTGTTCTTGTGGAATTGGCAAAGGGATATTTGGAAGCCCATAGAGGGCTATGGTGAAAAAGGAAATATCTGCCGTTCAAAACTGGAAAGAAGCTTTCTGAGAAACTGCTCTGTGTTCTGTGAATTCATCTCACAGAGTTTCATCTTTCCCTTCAAGAAGCCTTTCGCTAAGGCTGTTCTTGTGGAATTGGGAAAGATATATATGGAAGCCCATAAAGGGTTATGGTGAAAAAGGAAATATCTTCCATTCAAAACAGGAAAGAACCTTTCTGAGAAACTGCTCTGTGTTCTCTTAATTCATCTCACAGAGTTACATGTTTTCCTTCAAGAAGCCTTTCGCTAAGGCTGTTCTTGTGGAATTGGGAAAGGGATATTTGGAAGCCCATAGAGGGCTATGGTGAAAAAGGAAATATCTTCCATTCAAAACAGGAAAGAACCTTTCTGAGAAACTGCTCTGTGTTCTCTTAATTCATCTCACAGAGTTACATGTTTCCTTCAAGAAGCCTTTCGCTAAGGCTGTTCTTGTGGAATTGGCAAAGGGATATTTGGAAGCCCTTAGAGGGCTATGGTGAAAAAGGAAATATCTTCCGTTCAAAACTGGAAAGAAACTTTCTGAGAAACTGCTCTGTGTTCTGTTAATTCATCTCACAGAGTTACATCTTTCCCTTCAAGAAGCCTTTCGCTAAGGCTGTTCCTTTGGAATTGGCAAAGGGATATTTGGAAGCCCATAGAGGGCTACGGTGAAAAAGGAAGTATCTTCCGTTCAAAACTGGAAAGAAGCTTTCTGAGAATCTGCTCTGTGTTCTGTTAATTCATCTCACAGAGTTCCACCTTTCCATTCAAGAAGCGTTTCGCTGAGGCTGTTCTTGTGGAATTGGCAAAGGGATATTTGGAAGCCCATAGAGGGCTATGGTGAAAAAGGAAATATCTTCCGTTCAAAACTGGAAAGAAGCTTTGTGAGAAACTGCTCTGTGTTCTGTGAATTCATCTCACAGAGTTACATCTTTCCCTTCAACAAGCCTTTCGCTAAGGCTGTTCTTGTGGAATTGGCAAAGGGATATTTGGAAACCGCTAGAGAGCAATGGTGAAAAAGGAAATATATTCCGCTCAAAACTGGAAAGAAGCTTTCTGAGAAACTGCTCCGTGTTCTGTTAATTCATCCCACAGAGTTACATCTTTCCCTTCAAGAAGCCTTTCGTTAAGACTGTTCTTGTGGAATTGTCAAAGGGATATTTGGAAGCCCATAGAGGGCTTTGGTGAAAAAGGAAATACCTTCCATTCAAAACTGGAAAGAAGCTTTCTGAGAAACTGCTCTGTGTTCTGTAAATTCATCTCACAGAGTTACATCTGTCCCTTCAAGAAGCCTTTCGCTAAGGCAGTTCTTGTGGAATTGGCAAAGGGATATTTGGAAGCCCTTAGAGGGCTATGGTGAAAAAGGAAATATCTTCCGTTCAAAACTGGAAAGAAGCTTTCTGAGAAACTGCTCTGTGTTCTGTTAATTCATCTCACAGAGTTACATCTTTCCCTTCAAGAAGCCTTTCGCTAAGGGGGTTCTTGTGGAATTGTCAAAGGGATATTTGGAAGCCATTGAGGGCTATGGTGAAAAAGGAAATATCTTTCGCTCAAAACTGGAAAGAAGCTTTCTGAGAAACTGCTCTGTGATGTGTGAATTCATCTCAGAGAGTTACATCTTTCCCTTCAAGAAGCCTTTCGCTAAGGCTGTTCTTGTGGAATTGGCAAAAAGATATTTGGAAGCCCATAGAGGGCTATGGTGAAAAAGGAAATATCTTCCCTTCAAAACTGGAAAGAAGCTTTCTGAGAAACTGCTCTGTGTTCTGTGAATTCATCTCACAGAGTTACATCTTTCCCTTCAAGAAGCCTTTCGCTAAGGCTGTTCTTGTGGAATTGTCAAAGGGATATTTGGAAGCCCATAGAGGGCTATGGTGAAAAAGGAAATATCTTCCATTCAAAACAGGAAAGAACCTTTCTGAGAAACTGCTCTGTGTTCTCTTAATTCATCTCACAGAGTTACATGTTTCCCTTCAAGAAGCCTTTCGCTAAGGCTGTTCTTGTGGAATTGGGAAAGGGATATTTCGAAGCCCATAGAGGGCTATGGTGAAAAAGGAAATATCTTCCATTCAAAACAGGAAAGAACCTTTCTGAGAAACTGCTCTGTGTTCTCTTAATTCATCTCACCGAGTTACATGTTTCCTTCAAGAAGCCTTTCGCTAAGGCTGTTCTTGTGGAATTGGCAAAGGGATATTTGGAAGCCCTTAGAGGGCTATGGTGAAAAAGGAAATATCTTCCGTTCAAAACTGGAAAGAAACTTTCTGAGAAACTGCTCTGTGTTCTGTTAATTCATCTCACAGAGTTACATCTTTCCCTTCAAGAAGCCTTTCGCTAAGGCTGTTCCTTTGGAATTGGCAAAGGGATATTTGGAAGCCCATAGAGGGCTACGGTGAAAAAGGAAATATCTTCCGTTCAAAACTGGAAAGAAGCTTTCTGAGAATCTGCTCTGTGTTCTGTTAATTCATCTCACAGAGTTCCACCTTTCCATTCAAGAAGCGTTTCGCTGAGGCTGTTCTTGTGGAATTGGCAAAGGGATATTTGGAAGCCCATAGAGGGCTATGGTGAAAAAGGAAATATCTTCCGTTCAAAACTGGAAAGAAGCTTTGTGAGAAACTGCTCTGTGTTCTGTGAATTCATCTCACAGAGTTACATCTTTCCCTTCAAGAAGCCTTTCGCTAAGGCTGTTCTTGTGGAATTGGCAAAGGGATATTTGGAAACCGCTAGAGAGCAATGGTGAAAAAGGAAATATATTCCGCTCAAAACTGGAAAGAAGCTTTCTGAGAAACTGCTCCGTGTTCTGTTAATTCATCCCACAGAGTTACATCTTTCCCTTCAAGAAGCCTTTCGTTAAGACTGTTCTTGTGGAATTGTCAAAGGGATATTTGGAAGCCCATAGAGGGCTTTGGTGAAAAAGGAAATACCTTCCATTCAAAACTGGAAAGAAGCTTTCTGAGAAACTGCTCTGTGTTCTGTAAATTCATCTCACAGAGTTACATCTGTCCCTTCAAGAAGCCTTTCGCTAAGGCAGTTCTTGTGGAATTGGCAAAGGGATATTTGGAAGCCCTTAGAGGGCTATGGTGAAAAAGGAAATATCTTCCGTTCAAAACTGGAAAGAAGCTTTCTGAGAAACTGCTCTGTGTTCTGTTAATTCATCTCACAGAGTTACATCTTTCCCTTCAAGAAGCCTTTCGCTAAGGGGGTTCTTGTGGAATTGTCAAAGGGATATTTGGAAGCCATTGAGGGCTATGGTGAAAAAGGAAATATCTTTCACTCAAAACTGGAAAGAAGCTTTCTGAGAAACTGCTCTGTGATGTGTGAATTCATCTCAGAGAGTTACATCTTTCCCTTCAAGAAGCCTTTCGCTAAGGCTGTTCTTGTGGAATTGGCAAAAAGATATTTGGAAGCCCATAGAGGGCTATGGTGAAAAAGGAAATATCTTCCCTTCAAAACTGGAAAGAAGCTTTCTGAGAAACTGCTCTGTGTTCTGTGAATTCATCTCACAGAGGTACATCTTTCCCTTCAAGAAGCCATTCGCTAAAGGCTGTTCTTGTGGAATTGGAAAAGGGATATTTGGAAGTCCATAGAGGGCTATGGTGAAAAAGGAAATATCTTCCATTCAAAACTGGAAAGAAGCTTTCTGAGAAACTCCTCTGTGTTCTGTGAATTCATCTGACAGAGTTACATCTTTCCCTTCAAGAAGCCTTTCGCTAAGGCTGTTCTTGTGGAATTGGTAAAGGGATATTTGGAAGCCCATAGAGGGCTATGGTGAAAAAGGAAATATCTTCCGTTCAAAACTGGAAAGAAGCTTTCTGAGAAACTGCTCTGTGTTCTGTGAATTCATCTCACAGAGTTTCATCTTTCCCTTCAAGAAGCCTTTCGCTAAGGCTGTTCTTGTGGAATTGGGAAAGATATATTTGGAAGCCCATAAAGGGTTATGGTGAAAAAGGAAATATCTTCCATTCAAAACAGGAAAGAACCTTTCTGAGAAACTGCTCTGTGTTCTCTTAATTCATCTCACAGAGTTACATGTTTCCCTTCAAGAAGCCTTTCGCTAAGGCTGTTCTTGTGGAATTGGGAAAGGGATATTTGGAAGCCCATAGAGGGCTATGGTGAAAAAGGAAATATCTTCCGTTCAAAACTGGAAAGAAGCTTTCTGAGAGACTGCTCTGTGTTCTGTGATTTCATCTCACAGAGTTACATCTTTCCCTTCAAGAAGCCTTTCGCTAAGGCTGTTCTTGTGGAATTGGCAAAGGGATATTTGGAAGCCCATAGAGGGCTATGGTGAAAAAGGAAATATCTTCCGTTCAAAACTGGAAAGAAGCTTTCTGAGAAACTGCTCTGTGTTCTGTGAATTCATCTCACAGAGTTACATTTTCCCTTCAAGAAGCCTTTCGCTAAGGCTGTTCTTGTGGAATTGGCAAAGGGATATTTGGAAGCCCATAGAGGTCTATGGTGAAAAAGGAAATATCTTCCGTTCAAAACGGGAAAGAAGCTTTCTGAGAAACTGCTCTGTGTTCTGTGAATTCATATCACAGAGTTACATCTTTCCATTCAAGAAGCCTTTCGCTAAGCCTGTTCTTGTGGAATTGGCAAAGGGATATTTGGAAGCCCATAGAGGGCTACGGTGAAAAATGAAATATCTTCCGTTCAAAACTGGAAAGAAGCTTTCTGAGAAACTGCTCAGTGTTCTGTTAATTCATCCCACAGAGTTACATCTTTCCCTTCAAGAAGACTTTCGTTAAGACTGTTCTTGTGGAATTGTCAAAGGGATATTTGGAAGCCCATAGAGGGCTATGGTGAAAAAGGAAATATCTTCCGTTCAAAACAGGAAAGAAGCTTTCTGAGAAACTGCTCTGTGTTCTCTTAATTCATCTCACAGAGTTACATGTTTCCTTTCAATAAGTCTTTCGCTAAGGCTGTTCTTGTGGAATTGGCAAAGGGATATTTGGAAGCCCATAGAGGGCTATGGTGAAAAAGGAAATATCTTCCATTCAATACTGGAAAGATGCTTTTTGAGAAACTGCTCTATGTTCTGTGAATTCGTCTCACAGAGTTCCATCTTTCCCTTCAAGAAGCCTTTCGCTAAGGCTGTTCTTGTGGAATTGGCAAAGTAATATTTGGAAGCCCATAGAGGGCTATGGTGAAAAAGGAAATATCTTCCGTTCAAAACTGGAAAGAAGCTTTCTGAGAAACTGCTCTGTGTTCTGTGAATTCATCTCACAGTGTTACATCTTTCCCTTCAAGAAGCCTTTCGCTAAGGCTGTTCTTGTGGAATTGGCAAAGGGATATTTGGAAGCCCATAGAGGGCTACGGTGAAAAAGAAATATCTTCCGCTCAAAACTGGAAAGAAGCTTTCTGAGAAACGGCTCTGTGATGTGTGAATTCATCTCAGAGAGTTACATCTTTCCCTTCAAGAAGCCTTTCGCTAAGGCTGTTCTTGTGGAATTGGCAAAAAGATATTTGGAAGCCCATAGAGGGCTATGGTGAAAAAGGAAATATCTTCCCTTCAAAACTGGAAAGAAGCTTTCTGAGAAACTGCTCTGTGTTCTGTGAATTCATCTCACAGAGTTACATCTTTCCCTTCAAGAAGCCTTTCGCTAAGGCTGTTCTTGTGGAATTGGCAAACGGATATTTGGAAGCCCATAGAGGGCTATGGTGAAAAAGGAAATATCTTCCGTTCAAAACTGGAAAGAAGCTTTCTGAGAAACTGCTCTGTGTTCTGTTAATTCATCTCACAGAGGTACATCTTTCTCTTCAATAAGCCATTCGCTAAAGGATGTTCTTGTGGAATTGGAAAAGGGATATTTGGAAGTCCATAGAGGGCTATGGTGAAAAAGGAAATATCTTCCATTCAAAACTGGAAAGAAGCTTTCTGAGAAACTGCTCTGTGATGTGTGAATTCATCTCAGAGAGTTACATCTTTCCCTTCAAGAAGCCTTTCGCTAAGGCTGTTCTTGTGGAATTGGCAAAAAGATATTTGGAAGCCCATAGAGGGCTATGGTGAAAAAGGAAATATCTTCCCTTCAAAACTGGAAAGAAGCTTTCTGAGAAACTGCTCTGTGTTCTGTGAATTCATCTCACAGAGTTACATCTTTCCCTTCAAGAAGCCTTTCGCTAAGGCTGTTCTTGTGGAATTGGCAAACGGATATTTGGAAGCCCATAGAGGGCTATGGTGAAAAAGGAAATATCTTCCGATCAAAACTGGAAAGAAGCTTTCTGAGAAACTGCTCTGTGTTCTGTGAATTCATATCACAGAGTTACATCTTTCCCTTCAAGAAGCCTTTCGCTAAGGCTGTTCTTGTGGAATTGGCAAAGGGATATTTGGAAGCCCATAGAGGGCTACGGTGAAAAAGGAAATATCTTCCGTTGAAAACTGGAAAGAAGCTTTCTGAGAAACTGCTCTGTGTTCTGTTAATTCATCTCACAGAGTTACATCTTTCCATTCAAGAATCCTTTCGCGAAGGCTGTTCTTGTGGAATTGTCAAAGGGATATTTGGAAGCCCATAGAGGGCTATGGTGAAAAAGGAAATATCTTCCGTTCAAAACTGGAAAGAAGCTTCTGAGAAACTGCTCTGTGTTCTGTGAATTCATCTCACAGAGGTACATCTTTCCCTTCTAGAAGCCTTTCGCTAAGGCTGTTCTTGTGGAATTGGGAAAGATATATTTGGAAGCCCATAAAGGCTTATGGTGAAAAAGGAAATATCTTCCATTCAAAACAGGAAAGAACCTTTCTGAGAAACTGCTCTGTGTTCTCTTAATTCATCTCACAGAGTTACATGTTTCCTTCAAGAAGCCTTTCGCTAAGGCTGTTCTTGTGGAATTGGCAAAGGGATATTTGGAAGCCCTTAGAGGTCTACGGTGAAAAAGGAAATATCTTCCGTTCAAAACTGGAAAGAAGCTTTCTGAGAGACTGCTCTGTGTTCTGTGAATTCATCTCACAGAGTTACATCTTTCCCTTCAAGAAGCCTTTCGCTAAGGCTGTTCTTGTGGAATTGGCAAAGGGATATTTGGAAAACCCTAGAGAGCAATGGTGAAAAAGGAAATATATTCCGCTCAAAACTGGAAAGAAACTCTCTGAGAAACTGCTCCGTGTTCTGTTAATTCATCCCACAGAGTTACATCTTTCCCTTCAGGAAGCCTTACGGTAAGTCTGTTCTTGTGGAATTGGCAAAGGGATATTTGGAAGCCCATAGAGGGCTATGGTGAAAAAGGAAATATCTTCCGTTCAAAACAGGAAAGAAACTTTCTGAGAAACTGCTCTGTGTTCTGTTAATTCATCTCACAGAGTTACATCTTTTTCTTCAAGAAGCCTTTCGCTAAGGCTGTTCTTGTGGAATTGGCAAAGGGATATTTGGAAGCCCATAGAGGGCTATGGTGAAAAAGGAAATATCTTCCGTTCAAAACTGGAAAGAAGCTTTCTGAGAGACTGCTCTGTGTTCTGTGAATTCATCTCACAGAGTTACATCTTTCCCTTCAAGAAGCCTTTCGCTAAGGCTGTTCTTGTGGAATTGGCAAAGGGATATTTGGAAACCCCTAGAGAGCAATGGTGAAAAAGGAAATATATTCCGCTCAAAACTGGAAAGAAACTTTCTGAGAAACTGCTCCGTGTTCTGTTAATTCATCCCAAAGAGTTACATCTTTCCCTTCAAGAAGCCTTTCGTTAAGACTGTTCTTGTGGAATTGTCAAAGGGATATTTGGAAGCCCATAGAGGCCTATGGTGAAAAAGGAAATATCTTCCGTTCAAAACAGGAAAGAAGCTTTCTGAGAAATTGCTCTGTGTCCTCTTAATTCATCTCACAGAGTTACATGTTTCCTTTCAAGAAGTCTTTCGCTAAGGCTGTTCTTGTGGAATTGGCAAAGGGATATTTGGAAGCCCATAGAGGGCTATGGTGAAAAAGGAAATATCTTACGTTCAAAACAGGAAAGAAGCTTTCTGAGAAACTGCTCTGTGTTCTCTTAATTCATCTCACAGAGTTACAGGTTTCCTTTCAAGAAGTCTTTCGCTAAGGCTGTTCTTGTGGAATTGTCAAAGGGATATTTGGAAGCCCATAGAGGGCTATGGTGAAAAAGGAAATATCTTCCGTTCAAAACTGGAAAGAAGCTTTCTGAGAAACTGCTCTGTGTTCTGTGAATTCATCCCACAGAGTTACATCTTTCCCTTCAGGAAGCCTTACGGTAAGGCTGTTCTTGTGGAATTGGCAAAGGGATATTTGGAAGCCCATAGAGGGCTATGGTGAAAAAGGAAATATCTTCCGTTCAAAACAGGAAAGAAACTTTCTGAGAAACTGCTCTGTGTTCTGTTAATTCATCTCACAGAGTTACATCTTTTTCTTCAAGAAGCCTTTCACTAAGGCTGTTCTTGTGGAATTGGCAAAGGGATATTTGGAAGCCCATAGAGGGCTATGTTGAAAAAGGAAATATCTTCCGTTCAAAAGAGGAAAGAAACTTTCTGAGAAACTGCTCTGTGTTCTGTTAATTCATCTCACAGAGTTACATCTTTCCCTTCAAGAAGCCTTTCGCTAAGGCTGTTCCTTTGGAATTGGCAAAGTTATATTTGGAAGCCCATAGTGGGCTATGGTGAAAAAGGAAATATCTTCCGTTCAAAACTGGAAAGAAGCTTTCTGAGAATCTGCTCTGTGTTCTGTTAATTCATCTCACAGAGTTACATCTTTCCATTCAAGAAGCGTTTCGATGAGGCTGTTCTTGTGGAATTGGCAAAGGGATAATTGGAAGCCCATAGAGGGCTATGGTGAAAAAGGAAATATCTTCCGTTCAAAACTGGAAAGAAGCTTTCTGAGAAACTGCTCTGTGTTCTGTGAATTCATCTCACAGAGTTACATCTTTCCCTTCAAGAAGCCTTTCGCTAAGGCTGTTCTTGTGGAATTGGCAAAGGGATATTTGGAAACCGCTAGAGAGCAATGGTGAAAAAGGAAATATATTCCGCTCAAAACTGGAAAGAAGCTTTCTGAGAAACTGCTCCGTGTTCTGTTAATTCATCCCACAGAGTTACATCTTTCCCTTCAAGAAGCCTTTCGTTAAGACTGTTCTTGTGGAATTGTCAAAGGGATATTTGGAAGCCCATAGAGGGCTTTGGTGAAAAAGGAAATACCTTCCATTCAAAACTGGAAAGAAGCTTTCTGAGAAACTGCTCTGTGTTCTGTAAATTCATCTCACAGAGTTACATCTGTCCCTTCAAGAAGCCTTTCGCTAAGGCAGTTCTTGTGGAATTGGCAAAGGGATATTTGGAAGCCCTTAGAGGGCTATGGTGAAAAAGGAAATATCTTCCGTTCAAAATTGGAAAGAAGCTTTCTGAGAAACTGCTCTGTGTTCTGTGAATTCATCTCACAGAGTTACATCTTTCCCTTCAAGAAGCCTTTCGCTAATGGAGTTCTTGTGGAATTGTGAAAGGGATATTTGGAAGCCATTGAGGTCTATGGTGAAAAAGGAAATATCTTCCGCTCAAAACTGGAAAGAAGCTTTCTGAGAAACTGCTCTGTGATGTGTGAATTCATCTCAGAGAGTTACATCTTTCTCTTCAAGAAGCCTTTCGCTAAGGCTGTTCTTGTGGAATTGCCAAAAAGATATTTGGAAGCCCATAGAGGGCTATGGTGAAAAAGGAAATATCTTCCCTTCAAAACTGGAAAGAAGCTTTCTGAGAAACTGCTCTGTGTTCTGTGAATTCATCTCACAGAGTTACATCTTTCCCTTCAAGAAGCCTTTCGCTAAGGCTGTTCTTGTGGAATTGGAAAACGGATATTTGGAAGCCCATAGAGGGCTATGGTGAAAAAGGAAATATCTTTCGTTCAAAACTGGAAAGAAGCTTTCTGAGAAACTGCTCTGTGTTCTGTTAATTCATCTCATAGAGGTATATCTTTCCCTTCAAGAAGCCATTCGCTAAAGGCTGTTCTTGTGGAATTGGAAAAGGGATATTTAGAAGTCCATAGAGGGCTATGGTGAAAAAGGAAATATCTTCCATTCAAAACTGGAAAGAAGCTATCTGAGAAACTCCTCTGTGTTCTGTGAATTCATCTGACAGAGTTACATCTTTCCCTTCAAGAAGCCTTTCGCTAAGGCTGTTCTTGTGGAATTGGCAAAGGGATATTTGGAAGCCCATAGAGGGCTATGGTGAAAAAGGAAATATCTTCCGTTCAAAACTGGAAAGAAGCTTTCTGAGAAACTGCTCTGTGTTCTGTGAATTCATCTCACAGAGTTTCATCTTTCCCTTCAAGAAGCCTTTCGCTAAGGCTGTTCTTGTGGAATTGGGAAAGATATATTTGGAAGCCCATAAAGGGTTATGGTGAAAAAGGAAATATCTTCCATTCAAAACAGGAAAGAACCTTTCTGAGAAACTGCTCTGTGTTCTCTTAATTCATCTCACAGAGTTACATGTTTCCCTTCAAGAAGCCTTTCGCTAAGGCTGTTCTTGTGGAATTGGGAAAGGGATATTTGGAAGCCCATAGAGGGCTACGGTGAAAAAGGAAATATCTTCCGTTCAAAACTGGAAAGAAGCTTTCTGAGAGACTGCTCTGTGTTCTGTGATTTCATCTCACAGAGTTACATCTTTCCCTTCAAGAAGCCTTTCGCTAAGGCTGTTCTTGTGGAATTGGCAAAGGGATATTTGGAAGCCCATAGAGGGCTATGGTGAAAAAGGAAATATCTTCCGTTCAAAACTGGAAAGAAGCTTTCTGAGAAACTGCTTTGTGTTCTGTGAATTCATCTCACAGAGTTACATTTTCCCTTCAAGAAGCCTTTCGCTAAGGCTGTTCTTGTGGAATTGGCAAAGGGATATTTGGAAGCCCATAGAGGTCTATGGTGAAAAAGGAAATATCTTCCGTTCAAAACTGTCAAGAAGCTTTCTGAGAAACTGCTCTGTGTTCTGTGAATTCATATCACAGAGTTACATCTTTCCATTCAAGAAGCCTTTCGCTAAGGCTGTTCTTGTGGAATTGGCAAAGGGATATTTGGAAGCCCATAGAGGGCTACGGTGAAAAATGAAATATCTTCCGTTCAAAACTGGAAAGAAGCTTTCTGAGAAACTGCTCCGTGTTCTGTTAATTCATCCCACAGAGTTACATCTTTCCCTTCAAGAAGACTTTCGTTAAGACTGTTCTTGTGGAATTGTCAAAGGGATATTTGGAAGCCCATAGAGGGCTATGGTGAAAAAGGAAATATCTTCCGTTCAAAACAGGAAAGAAGCTTTCTGAGAAACTGCTCTGTGTTCTCTTAATTCATCTCACAGAGTTACATGTTTCCTTTCAATAAGTCTTTCGCTAAGGCTGTTCTTGTGGAATTGGCAAAGGGATATTTGGAGGCCCATAGAGGGCTATGGTGAAAAAGGAAATGTCTTCCATTCAATACTGGAAAGAAGCTTTCTGAGAAACTGCTCTGTGTTCTGTGAATTCATCTCACAGAGTTACATGTTTCCCTTCAAGAAGCCTTTCGCTAAGGCTGTTCTTGTGGAATTGGCAAAGGGATATTTGGAAACCGCTAGAGAGCAATGGTGAAAAAGGAAATATATTCCGCTCAAAACTGGAAAGAAGCTTTCTGAGAAACTGCTCCGTGTTCTGTTAATTCATCCCACAGAGTTACATCTTTCCCTTCAAGAAGCCTTTCGTTAAGACTGTTCTTGTGGAATTGTCAAAGGGATATTTGGAAGCCCATAGAGGGCTTTGGTGAAAAAGGAAATACCTTCCATTCAAAACTGGAAAGAAGCTTTCTGAGAAACTGCTCTGTGTTCTGTAAATTCATCTCACAGAGTTACATCTGTCCCTTCAAGAAGCCTTTCGCTAAGGCAGTTCTTGTGGAATTGGCAAAGGGATATTTGGAAGCCCTTAGAGGGCTATGGTGAAAAAGGAAATATCTTCCGTTCAAAACTGGAAAGAAGCTTTCTGAGAAACTGCTCTGTGTTCTGTTAATTCATCTCACAGAGTTACATCTTTCCCTTCAAGAAGCCTTTCGCTAAGGGGGTTCTTGTGGAATTGTCAAAGGGATATTTGGAAGCCATTGAGGGCTATGGTGAAAAAGGAAATATCTTCCGCTCAAAACTGGAAAGAAGCTTTCTGAGAAACTGCTCTGTGATGTGTGAATTCATCTCAGAGAGTTACATCTTTCCCTTCAAGAAGCCTTTCGCTAAGGCTGTTCTTGTGGAATTGCCAAAAAGATATTTGGAAGCCCATAGAGGGCTATGGTGAAAAAGGAAATATCTTCCCTTCAAAACTGGAAAGAAGCTTTCTGAGAAACTGCTCTGTGTTCTGTGAATTCATCTCACAGGGTTACATCTTTCCCTTCAAGAAGCCTTTCGCTAAGGCTGTTCTTATGGAATTGGAAAACGGATATTTGGAAGCCCATAGAGGGCTATGGTGAAAAAGGAAATATCTTCCGTTCAAAACTGGAAAGAAGCTTTCTGAGAAACTGCTCTGTGTTCTGTTAATTCATCTCACAGAGGTACATCTTTCCCTTCAAGAAGCCATTCGCTAAAGCCTGTTCTTGTGGAATTGGAAAAGGGATATTTGGAAGTCCATAGAGGGCTATGGTGAAAAAGGAAATATCTTCCATTCAAAACTGGAAAGAAGCTTTCTGAGAAACTCCTCTGTGTTCTGTGAATTCATCTGACAGAGTTACATCTTTCCCTTCAAGAAGCCTTTCGCTAAGGCTGTTCTTGTGGAATTGGCAAAGGGATATTTGGAAGCCCATAGAGGGCTATGGTGAAAAAGGAAATATCTTCCGTTCAAAACTGGAAAGAAGCTTTCTGAGAAACTGCTCTGTGTTCTGTGAATTCATCTCACAGAGTTTCATCTTTCCCTTCAAGAAGCCTTTCGCTAAGGCTGTTCTTGTGGAATTGGGAAAGATATATTTGGAAGCCCATAAAGGGTTATGGTGAAAAAGGAAATATCTTCCATTCAAAACAGGAAAGAACCTTTCTGAGAAACTGCTCTGTGTTCTCTTAATTCATCTCACAGAGTTACACGTTTCCCTTCAAGAAGCCTTTCGCTAAGGCTGTTCTTGTGGAATTGGGAAAGGGATATTTGGAAGCCCATAGAGGGCTATGGTGAAAAAGGAAATATCTTCCGTTCAAAACTGGAAAGAAGCTTTCTGAGAGACTGCTCTGTGTTCTCTGATTTCATCTCACAGAGTTACATCTTTCCCTTCAAGAAGCCTTTCGCTAAGGCTGTTCTTGTGGAATTGGCAAAGGGATATTTGGAAGCCCATAGAGGGCTATGGTGAAAAAGGAAATATCTTCCGTTCAAAACTGGAAAGAAGCTTTCTGAGAAACTGCTCTGTGTTCTGTGAATTCATCTCACAGAGTTACATTTTCCCTTCAAGAAGCCTTTCGCTAAGGCTGTTCTTGTGGAATTGGCAAAGGGATATTTGGAAGCCCATAGAGGTGTATGGTGAAAAAGGAAATATCTTCCGTTCAAAACTGTCAAGAAGCTTTCTGAGAAACTGCTCTGTGTTCTGTGAATTCATATCACAGAGTTACATCTTTCCATTCAAGAAACCTTTCGCTAAGGCTGTTCTTGTGGAATTGGCAAAGGGATATTTGGAAGCCCATAGAGGGCTACGGTGAAAAATGAAATATCTTCCGTTCAAAACTGGAAAGAAGCTTTCTGAGAAACTGCTCCGTGTTCTGTTAATTCATCCCACAGAGTTACATCTTTCCCTTCAAGAAGACTTTCGTTAAGACTGTTCTTGTGGAATTGTCAAAGGGATATTTGGAAGCCCATAGAGGGCTATGGTGAAAAAGGAAATATCTTCCGTTCAAAACAGGAAAGAAGCTTTCTGAGAAACTGCTCTGTGTTCTCTTAATTCATCTCACAGAGTTACATGTTTCCTTTCAATAAGTCTTTCGCTAAGGCTGTTCTTGTGGAATTGGCAAAGGGATATTTGGAAGCCCATAGAGGGCTATGGTGAAAAAGGAAATATCTTCCATTCAATACTGGAAAGAAGCTTTTTGAGAAACTGCTCTATGTTCTGTGAATTCGTCTCACAGAGTTCCATCTTTCCCTTCAAGAAGCCTTTCGCTAAGGCTGTTCTTGTGGAATTGGCAAAGGAATATTTGGAAGCCCATAGAGGGCTATGGTGAAAAAGGAAATATCTTCCGTTCAAAACTGGAAAGAAGCTTTCTGAGAAACTGCTCTGTGTTCTGTGAATTCATCTCACAGTGTTACATCTTTCCCTTCAAGAAGCCTTTCGCTAAGGCTGTTCTTGTGGAATTGGCAAAGGGATATTTGGAAGCCCTTAGAGGGCTAGGGTGAAAAAGGAAATATCTTCCGTTCAAAACTGGAAAGAAGCTTTCTGAGAAACTGCTCTGTGTTCTGTGTATTCGTCTCACAGAGTTACATCTTTCCCTTCAAGAAGCCTTTCGCTAAGGCTGTTCTTTTGGAATTGGCAAAGGGATATTTGGAAGCCCATAGAGGGCTACGGTGAAAAAGAAATATCTTCCGTTCAAAACTGGAAAGAAGCTTTCTGAGAAACTGCTCTGTGTTCTGTGAATTCATCTCACAGAGTTACATCTTTCCCTTCAATAAGCCTTTCGCTAAGGCTGTTCTTGTGGAATTGGCAAAGGGATATTTGGAAACACCTAGAGGGCTATGGTGAAAAAGGAAATATATTCCGCTCAAAACTGGAAAGAAGCTTTCTGAGAAACTGCTCCGTGTTCTGTTAATTCATCCCACAGAGTTACATCTTTCCCTTCAAGAAGCCTTTCGTTAAGACTGTTCTTGTGGAATTGTCAAAGGGATATTTGGAAGCCCATAGAGGGCTTTGGTGAAAAAGGAAATACCTTCCATTCAAAACTGGAAAGAAGCTTTCTGAGAAACTGCTCTGTGTTCTGTGAATTCATCTCACAGAGTTACATCTGTCCCTTCAAGAAGCCTTTCGCTAAGGCAGTTCTTGTGGAATTGGCAAAGGGATATTTGGAAGCCCTTAGAGGGCTATGGTGAAAAAGGAAATATCTTCCGTTCAAAACTGGAAAGAAGCTTTCTGAGAAACTGCTCTGTGTTCTGTTAATTCATCTCACAGAGTTACATCTTTCCCTTCAAGAAGCCTTTCGCTAAGGCTGTTCTTGTGGAATTGTCAAAGGGATATTTGGAAGCCATTGAGGGCTATGGTGAAAAAGGAAATATCTTCCGCTCAAAACTGGAAAGAAGCTTTCTGAGAAACTGCTCTGTGATGTGTGAATTCATCTCAGAGAGTTACATCTTTCCCTTCAAGAAGCCTTTCGCTAAGGCTGTTCTTGTGGAATTGGCAAAAAGATATTTGGAAGCCCATAGAGGGCTATGGTGAAAAAGGAAATATCTTCCCTTCAAAACTGGAAAGAAGATTTCTGAGAAACTGCTCTGTGTTCTGTGAATTCATCTCACAGAGTTACATCTTTCCCTTCAAGAAGCCTTCGGTAAGGCTGTTCTTGTGGAATTGGCAAAGGGATATTTGGAAGCCCATAGAGGGCTATGGTGAAAAAGGAAATATCTTCCGTTCAAAACTGGAAAGAAGCTTTCTGAGAAACTGCTCTGTGTTCTGTTAATTCATCTCACAGAGGTACATCTTTCCCTTCAAGAAGCCATTCGCTAAAGGATGTTCTTGTGGAATTGGAAAAGGGATATTTGGAAGTCCATAGAGGGCTATGGTGAAAAAGGAAATATCTTCCATTCAAAACTGGAAAGAAGCTTTCTGAGAAACTGCTCTGTGTTCTGTGAATTCATCTGACAGAGTTACATCTTTCCCTTCAAGAAGCCTTTCGCTAAGGCTGTTCTTGTGGAATTGGCAAAGGGATATTTGGAAGCCATAGAGGGCTACGGTGAAAAAGGAAATATCTTCCGTTCAAAACTGGAAAGAAGCTTTCTGAGAAACTGCTCTGTGTTCTGTGAATTCATCTCACAGAGTTTCATCTTTCCCTTCAAGAAGCCTTTCGCTAAGGCTGTTCTTGTGGAATTGGGAAAGATATATTTGGAAGCCCATAAAGGGTTATGGTGAAAAAGGAAATACCTTCCATTCAAAACAGGAAAGAACCTTTCTGAGAAACTGCTCTGTGTTCTCTTAATTCATCTCACAGAGTTACATGTTTCCTTCAAGAAGCCTTTCGCTAAGGCTGTTCTTGTGGAATTGGCAAAGGGATATTTGGAAGCCCTTAGAGGGCTATGGTGAAAAAGGAAATATCTTCCGTTCAAAACTGGAAAGAAGCTTTCTGAGAGACTGCTCTGTGTTCTGTGAATTCATCTCACAGAGTTACATCTTTCCCTTCAAGAAGCCTTTCGCTAAGGCTGTTCTTGTGGAAGTGGCAAAGGGATATTTGGAAACCCCTAGAGAGCAATGGTGAAAAAGGATATATATTCCGCTCAAAACTGGAAAGAAACTCTCTGAGAAACTGCTCCGTGTTCTGTTAATTCATCCCACAGAGTTACATCTTTCCCTTCAAGAAGCCTTTCGTTAAGACTGTTCTTGTGGAATTGTCAAAGGGATATTTGGAAGCCCATTGAGGGCTATGGTGAAAAAGGAAATATCTTACGTTCAAAACAGGAAAGAACCTTTCTGAGAAACTGCTCTGTGTTCTCTTAATTCATCTCACAGAGTTACAGGTTTCCTTTCAAGAAGTCTTTCGCTAAGGCTGTTCTTGTGGAATTGTCAAAGGGATATTTGGAAGCCCATAGAGGGCTATGGTGAAAAAGGAAATATCTTCCGTTCAAAACTGGAAAGAAGCTTTCTGAGAAACTGCTCTGTGTTCTGTGAATTCATCCCACAGAGTTACATCTTTCCCTTCAGGAAGCCTTACGGTAAGGCTGTTCTTGTGGAATTGCCAAAGGGATATTTGGAAGCCCATAGAGGGCTATGGTGAAAAAGGAAATATCTTCCGTTCAAAACAGGAAAGAAACTTTCTGAGAAACTGCTCTGTGTTCTGTTAATTCATCTCACAGAGTTACATCTTTTTCTTCAAGAAGCCTTTCGCTAAGGCTGTTCTTGTGGAATTGGCAAAGGGATATTTGGAAGCCCATAGAGGGCTATGGTGAAAAAGGAAATATCTTCCGTTCAAAACTGGAAAGAAGCTTTCTGAGAGACTGCTCTGTGTTCTGTGAATTCATCTCACAGAGTTACATCTTTCCCTTCAAGAAGCCTTTCGCTAAGGCTGTTCTTGTGGAATTGGCAAAGGGATATTTGGAAACCCCTAGAGAGCAATGGTGAAAAAGGAAATATATTCCGCTCAAAACTGGAAAGAAACTTTCTGAGAAACTGCTCCGTGTTCTGTTAATTCATCCCACAGAGTTACATCTTTCCCTTCAAGAAGCCTTTCGTTAAGACTGTTCTTGTGGAATTGTAAAAGGGATATTTGGAAGCCCATAGAGGCCTATGCTGAAAAAGGAAATATCTTCCGTTCAAAACAGGAAAGAAGCTTTCTGAGAAACTGCTCTGTGTCCTCTTAATTCATCTCACAGAGTTACATGTTTCCTTTCAAGAAGTCTTTCGCTAAGGCTGTTCTTGTGTAATTGGCAAAGGGATATTTGGAAGCCCATAGAGGGCTACGGTGAAAAAGGAAATATCTTACGTTCAAAACAGGAAAGAAGCTTTCTGAGAAACTGCTCTGTGTTCTCTTAATTCATCTCAAAGAGTTACAGGTTTCCTTTCAAGAAGTCTTTCGCTAAGGCTGTTCTTGTGGAATTGTCAAAGGGATATTTGGAAGCCCATAGAGGGCTATGGTGAAAAAGAAAATATCTTCCGTTCAAAACTGGAAAGAAGCTTTCTGAGAGACTGCTCTGTGTTCTGTGAATTCATCTCACAGAGTTACATCTTTCCCTTCAAGAAGCCTTTCGCTAAGGCTGTTCTTGTGGAATTGGCAAAGGGATATTTGGAAACCGCTAGAGAGCAATGGTGAAAAAGGAAATATATTCCGCTCAAAACTGGAAAGAAGCTTTCTGAGAAACTGCTCCGTGTTCTGTTAATTCATCCCACAGAGTTACATCTTTCCCTTCAAGAAGCCTTTCGGTAAGACTGTTCTTGTGGAATTGTCAAAGGGATATTTGGAAGCCCATAGAGGGCTTTGGTGAAAAAGGAAATACCTTCCATTCAAAACTGGAAAGAAGCTTTCTGAGAAACTGCTCTGTGTTCTGTAAATTCATCTCACAGAGTTACATCTGTCCCTTCAAGAAGCCTTTCGCTAAGGCAGTTCTTGTGGAATTGGCAAAGGGATATTTGGAAGCCCTTAGAGGGCTATGGTGAAAAAGGAAATATCTTCCGTTCAAAACTGGAAAGAAGCTTTCTGAGAAACTGCTCTGTGTTCTGTTAATTCATCTCACAGAGTTACATCTTTCCCTTCAAGAAGCCTTTCGCTAAGGGGGTTCTTGTGGAATTGTCAAAGGGATATTTGGAAGCCATTGAGGGCTATGGTGAAAAAGGAAATATCTTCCGCTCAAAACTGGAAAGAAGCTTTCTGAGAAACTGCTCTGTGATGTGTGAATTCATCTCACAGAGTTACATCTTTCCCTTCAAGAAGCCTTTCGCTAAGGCTGTTCTTGTGGAATTGGAAAACGGATATTTGGAAGCCCATAGAGGGCTGTGGTGAAAAAGGAAATATCTTCCGTTCAAAACTGGAAAGAAGCTTTCTGAGAAACTGCTCTGTGTTCTGTTAATTCATCTCACAGAGGTACATCTTTCCCTTCAAGAAGCCATTCGCTAAAGGCTGTTCTTGTGGAATTGGAAAAGGGATATTTGGAAGTCCATAGAGGGCTATGGTGAAAAAGGAAATATCTTCCATTCAAAACTGGAAAGAAGCTTTCTGAGAAACTCCTCTGTGTTCTGTGAATTCATCTGACAGAGTTACATCTTTCCCTTCAAGAAGCCTTTCGCTAAGGCTGTTCTTGTGGAATTGGCAAAGGGATATTTGGAAGCCCATAGAGGTCTATGGTGAAAAAGGAAATATCTTCCGTTCAAAACTGGAAAGAAGCTTTCTGAGAAACTGCTCTGTGTTCTGTGAATTCATCTCACAGAGTTTCATCTTTCCCTTCAAGAAGCCTTTCGCTAAGGCTGTTCTTGTGGAATTGGGAAAGATATATTTGGAAGCCCATAAAGGGTTATGGTGAAAAAGGAAATATCTTCCATTCAAAACAGGAAAGAACCTTTCTGAGAAACTGCTCTGTGTTCCCTTAATTCATCTCACAGAGTTACACGTTTCCCTTCAAGAAGCCTTTCGCTAAGGCTGTTCTTGTGGAATTGGGAAAGGGATATTTGGAAGCCCATAGAGGGCTATGGTGAAAAAGGAAATATCTTCCGTTCAAAACTGGAAAGAAGCTTTCTGAGAGACTGCTCTGTGTTCTGTGATTTCATCTCACAGAGTTACATCTTTCCCTTCAAGAAGCCTTTCGCTAAGGCTGTTCTTGTGGAATTGGCAAAGGGATATTTGGAAGCCCATAGAGGGCTATGGTGAAAAAGGAAATATCTTCCGTTCAAAACTGGAAAGAAGCTTTCTGAGAAACTGCTCTGTGTTCTGTGAATTCATCTCACAGAGTTACATTTTCCCTTCAAGAAGCCTTTCGCTAAGGCTGTTCTTGTGGAATTGGCAAAGGGATATTTGGAAGCCCATAGAGGTCTATGGTGAAAAAGGAAATATCTTCCGTTCAAAACTGTCAAGAAGCTTTCTGAGAAACTGCTCTGTGTTCTGTGAATTCATATCACAGAGTTACATCTTTCCATTCAAGAAACCTTTCGCTAAGGCTGTTCTTGTGGAATTGGCAAAGGGATATTTGGAAGCCCATAGAGGGCTACGGTGAAAAATGAAATATCTTCCGTTCAAAACTGGAAAGAAGCTTTCTGAGAAACTGCTCCGTGTTCTCTTAATTCATCCCACAGAGTTACATCTTTCCCTTCAAGAAGACTTTCGTTAAGACTGTTCTTGTGGAATTGTCAAAGGGATATTTGGAAGCCCATAGAGGGCTATGGTGAAAAAGGAAATATCTTCCGTTCAAAACAGGAAAGAAGCTTTCTGAGAAACTGCTCTGTGTTCTCTTAATTCATCTCACAGAGTTACATGTTTCCTTTCAATAAGTCTTTCGCTAAGGCTGTTCTTGTGGAATTGGCAAAGGGATATTTGGAAGCCCATAGAGGGCTATGGTGAAAAAGGAAATATCTTCCATTCAATACTGGAAAGAAGCTTTTTGACAAACTGCTCTATGTTCTGTGAATTAGTCTCACAGAGTTCCATCTTTCCCTTCAAGAAGCCTTTCGCTAAGGCTGTTCTTGTGGAATTGGCAAAGGAATATTTGGAAGCCCATAGAGGGCTATGGTGAAAAAGGAAATATCTTCCGTTCAAAACTGGAAAGAAGCTTTCTGAGAAACTGCTCTGTGTTCCGTGAATTCATCTCACAGTGTTACATCTTTCCCTTCAAGAAGCCTTTCGCTAAGGCTGTTCTTGTGGAATTGGCAAAGGGATATTTGGAAGCCCATAGAGGGCTATGGTGAAAAAGGAAATATCTTCCGTTCAAAACTGGAAAGAAGCTTTCTGAGAAACTGCTCTGTGTTCTGTGAATTCATCTCACAGAGTTACATCTTTCCCTTCAAGAAGCCTTTCGCTAAGGCTGTTCTTGTGGAATTGGCAAAAAGATATTTGGAAGCCCATAGAGGGCTATGGTGAAAAAGGAAATATCTTCCCTTCAAAACTGGAAAGAAGATTTCTGAGAAACTGCTCTGTGTTCTGTGAATTCATCTCACAGAGTTACATCTTTCCCTTCAAGAAGCCTTCGGTAAGGCTGTTCTTGTGGAATTGGCAAAGGGATATTTGGAAGCCCATAGAGGGCTATGGTGAAAAAGGAAATATCTTCCGTTCAAAACTGGAAAGAAGCTTTCTGAGAAACTGCTCTGTGTTCTGTTAATTCATCTCACAGAGGTACATCTTTCCCTTCAAGAAGCCATTCGCTAAAGGATGTTCTTGTGGAATTGGAAAAGGGATATTTGGAAGTCCATAGAGGGCTATGGTGAAAAAGGAAATATCTTCCATTCAAAACTGGAAAGAAGCTTTCTGAGAAACTGCTCTGTGTTCTGTGAATTCATCTGACAGAGTTACATCTTTCCCTTCAAGAAGCCTTTCGCTAAGGCTGTTCTTGTGGAATTGGCAAAGGGATATTTGGAAGCCATAGAGGGCTACGGTGAAAAAGGAAATATCTTCCGTTCAAAACTGGAAAGAAGCTTTCTGAGAAACTGCTCTGTGTTCTGTGAATTCATCTCACAGAGTTTCATCTTTCCCTTCAAGAAGCCTTTCGCTAAGGCTGTTCTTGTGGAATTGGGAAAGATATATTTGGAAGCCCATAAAGTGTTATGGTGAAAAAGGAAATATCTTCCATTCAAAACAGGAAAGAACCTTTCTGAGAAACTGCTCTGTGTTCTCTTAATTCATCTCACAGAGTTACATGTTTCCTTCAAGAAGCCTTTCGCTAAGGCTGTTCTTGTGGAAGTGGCAAAGGGATATTTGGAAACCCCTAGAGAGCAATGGTGAAAAAGGATATATATTCCGCTCAAAACTGGAAAGAAACTCTCTGAGAAACTGCTCCGTGTTCTGTTAATTCATCCCACAGAGTTACATCTTTCCCTTCAAGAAGCCTTTCGTTAAGACTGTTCTTGTGGAATTGTCAAAGGGATATTTGGAAGCCCATAGAGGGCTATGGTAAAAAAAGGAAATATCTTACGTTCAAAACAGGAAAGAACCTTTCTGAGAAACTGCTCTGTGTTCTCTTAATTCATCTCACAGAGTTACAGGTTACCTTTCAAGAAGTCTTTCGCTAAGGCTGTTCTTGTGGAATTGCCAAAGGGATATTTGGAAGCCCATAGAGGTCTATGGTGAAAAAGGAAATATCTTCCGTTCAAAACAGGAAAGAAACTTTCTGAGAAACTGCTCTGTGTTCTGTTAATTCATCTCACAGAGTTACATCTTTTTCTTCAAGAAGCCTTTCGCTAAGGCTGTTCTTGTGGAATTGGCAAAGGGATATTTGGAAGCCCATAGAGGGCTATGGTGAAAAAGGAAATATCTTCCGTTCAAAACTGGAAAGAAGCTTTCTGAGAGACTGCTCTGTGTTCTGTGAATTCATCTCACAGAGTTACATCTTTCCCTTCAAGAAGCCTTTCGCTAAGGCTGTTCTTGTGGAATTGGCAAAGGGATATTTGGAAACCCCTAGAGAGCAATGGTGAAAAAGGAAATATATTCCGCTCAAAACTGGAAAGAAACTTTCTGAGAAACTGCTCCGTGTTCTGTTAATTCATCCCACAGAGTTACATCTTTCCCTTCAAGAAGCCTTTCGTTAAGACTGTTCTTGTGGAATTGTAAAAGGGATATTTGGAAGCCCATAGAGGCCTATGGTGAAAAAGGAAATATCTTCCGTTCAAAACAGGAAAGAAGCTTTCTGAGAAACTGCTCTGTGTCCTCTTAATTCATCTCACAGAGTTACATGTTTCCTTTCAAGAAGTCTTTCGCTAAGGCTGTTCTTGTGGAATTGGCAAAGGGATATTTGGAAGCCCATAGAGGGCTATGGTGAAAAAGGAAATATCTTACGTTCAAAACAGGAAAGAAGCTTTCTGAGAAACTGCTCTGTGTTCTCTTAATTCATCTCACAGAGTTACAGGTTTCCTTTCAAGAAGTCTTTCGCTAAGGCTGTTCTTGTGGAATTGGCAAAGGGATATTTGGAAGCCCTTAGAGGTCTATGTTGAAAAAGGAAATATCTTCCGTTCAAAACTGGAAAGAAGCTTTCTGAGAGACTGCTCTGTGTTCTGTGAATTCATCTCACAGAGTTACATCTTTCCCTTCAAGAAGCCTTTCGCTAAGGCTGTTCTTGTGGAATTGGCAAAGGGATATTTGGAAAATCCTAGAGAGCAATGGTGAAAAAGGAAATATATTCCGTTCAAAACTGGAAAGAAACTCTCTGAGAAACTGCTCCGTGTTCTGTTAATTCATCCCACAGAGTTACATCTTTCCCTTCAGGAAGCCTTACGGTAAGTCTGTTCTTGTGGAATTGGCAAAGGGATATTTGGAAGCCCATAGAGGGCTATGGTGAAAAAGGAAATATCTTCCGTTCAAAACAGGAAAGAAACTTTCTGAGAAACTGCTCTGTGTTCTGTTAATTCATCTCACAGAGTTACATCTTTTTCTTCAAGAAGCCTTTCGCTAAGGCTGTTCTTGTGGAATTGGCAAAGGGATATTTGGAAGCCCATAGAGGGCTATGGTGAAAAAGGAAATATCTTCCGTTCAAAACTGGAAAGAAGCTTTCTGAGAGACTGCTCTGTGTTCTGTGAATTCATCTCACAGAGTTACATCTTTCCCTTCAAGAAGCCTTCCGCTAAGGCTGTTCTTGTGGAATTGGCAAAGGGATATTTGGAAACCCCTAGAGAGCAATGGAGAAAAAGGAAATATATTCCGCTCAAAACTGGAAAGAAACTTTCTGAGAAACTGCTCCGTGTTCCGTTAATTCATCCCACAGAGTTACATCTTTCCCTTCAAGAAGCCTTTCTTTAAGACTGTTCTTGTGGAATTGTCAAAGGGATATTTGGAAGCCCATAGAGGCCTATGGTGAAAAAGGAAATATCTTCCGTTCAAAACAGGAAAGAAGCTTTCTGAGAAATTGCTCTGTGTCCTCTTAATTCATCTCACAGAGTTACATGTTTCCTTTCAAGAAGTCTTTCGCTAAGGCTGTTCTTGTGGAATTGGCAAAGGGATATTTGGAAGCCCATAGAAGGCTATGGTGAAAAAGGAAATATCTTACGTTCAAAACAGGAAAGAAGCTTTCTGAGAAACTGCTCTGTGTTCTCTTAATTCATCTCACAGAGTTACAGGTTTCCTTTCAAGAAGTCTTTCGCTAAGGCTGTTCTTGTGGAATTGTCAAAGGGATATTTGGAAGCCCATAGAGGGCTATGGTGAAAAATTAAATATCTTCCGTTCAAAACTGGAAAGAAGCTTTCTGAGAAACTGCTCTGTGTTCTGTGAATTCATCCCACAGAGTTACATCTTTCCCTTCAGGAAGCCTTACGGTAAGGCTGTTCTTGTGGAATTGGCAAAGGGATATTTGGAAGCCCATAGAGGGCTATGGTGAAAAAGGAAATATCTTCCGTTCAAAACAGGAAAGAAACTTTCTGAGAAACTGCTCTGTGTTCTGTTAATTCATCTCACAGAGTTACATCTTTTTCTTCAAGAAGCCTTTCACTAAGGCTGTTCTTGTGGAATTGGCAAAGGGATATTTGGAAGCCCATAGAGGGCTATGTTGAAAAAGGAAATATCTTCCGTTCAAAACAGGAAAGAAACTTTCTGAGAAACTGCTCTGTGTTCTGTTAATTCATCTCACAGAGTTACATCTTTCCCATCAAGAAGCCTTTCGCTAAGGCTGTTCCTTTGGAATTGGCAAAGGGATATTTGGAAGCCCATAGTGGGCTACGGTGAAAAAGGAAATATCTTCCGTTCAAAACTGGAAAGAAGCTTTCTGAGAATCTGCTCTGTGTTCTGTTAATTCATCTCACAGAGTTACATCTTTCCATTCAAGAAGCGTTTCGATGAGGCTGTTCTTGTGGAATTGGCAAAGGGATAATTGGAAGCCCATAGAGGGCTATGGTGAAAAAGGAAATATCTTCCGTTCAAAACTGGAAAGAAGCTTTCTGAGAAACTGCTCTGTGTTCTGTGAATTCATCTCACAGAGTTACATCTTTCCCTTCAAGAAGCCTTTCGCTAAGGCTGTTCTTGTGGAATTGGCAAAGGGATATTTGGAAACCGCTAGAGAGCAATGGTGAAAAAGGAAATATATTCCGCTCAAAACTGGAAAGAAGCTTTCTGAGAAACTGCTCCGTGTTCTGTTAATTCATCCCACAGAGTTACATCTTTCCCTTCAAGAAGCCTTTCGTTAAGACTGTTCTTGTGGAATTGTCAAAGGGATATTTGGAAGCCCATAGAGGGCTTTGGTGAAAAAGGAAATACCTTCCATTCAAAACTGGAAAGAAGCTTTCTGAGAAACTGCTCTGTGTTCTGTAAATTCATCTCACAGAGTTACATCTGTCCCTTCAAGAAGCCTTTCGCTAAGGCAGTTCTTGTGGAATTGGCAAAGGGATATTTGGAAGCCCTTAGAGGGCTATGGTGAAAAAGGAAATATCTTCCGTTCAAAACTGGAAAGAAGCTTTCTGAGAAACTGCTCTGTGTTCTGTTAATTCATCTCACAGAGTTACATCTTTCCCTTCAAGAAGCCTTTCGCTAAGGGGGTTCTTGTGGAATTGTCAAAGGGATATTTGGAAGCCATTGAGGGCTATGGTGAAAAAGGAAATATCTTCCGCTCAAAACTGGAAAGAAGCTTTCTGAGAAACTGCTCTGTGATGTGTGAATTCATCTCAGAGAGTTACATCTTTCTCTTCAAGAAGCCTTTCGCTAAGGCTGTTCTTGTGGAATTGGCAAAAAGATATTTGGAAGCCCATAGAGGGCTATGGTGAAAAAGGAAATATCTTCCCTTCAAAACTGGAAAGAAGCTTTCTGAGAAACTACTCTGTGTTCTGTGAATTCATCTCACAGAGTTACATCTTTCCCTTCAAGAAGCCTTTCGCTAAGGCTGTTCTTGTGGAATTGGAAAACGGATATTTGGAAGCCCATAGAGGGCTATGGTGAAAAAGGAAATATCTTCCGTTCAAAACTGGAAAGAAGCTTTCTGAGAAACTGCTCTGTGTTCTGTTAATTCATCTCACAGAGGTACATCTTTCCCTTCAAGAAGCCATTCGCTAAAGGCTGTTCTTGTGGAATTGGAAAAGGGATATTTGGAAGTCCATAGAGGGCTATGGTGAAAAAGGAAATATCTTCCATTCAAAACTGGAAAGAAGCTATCTGAGAAACTCCTCTGTGTTCTGTGAATTCATCTGACAGAGTTACATCTTTCCCTTCAAGAAGCCTTTCGCTAAGGCTGTTCTTGTGGAATTGGCAAAGGGATATTTGGAAGCCCATAGAGGGCTATGGTGAAAAAGGAAATATCTTCCGTTCAAAACAGGAAAGAAGCTTTCTGAGAAACTGCTCTGTGTTCTGTGAATTCATCTCACAGAGTTTCATCTTTCCCTTCAAGAAGCCTTTCGCTAAGGCTGTTCTTGTGGAATTGGGAAAGATATATTTGGAAGCCCATAAAGGGTTATGGTGAAAAAGGAAATATCTTCCATTCAAAACAGGAAAGAACCTTTCTGAGAAACTGCTCTGTGTTCTCTTAATTCATCTCACAGAGTTACATGTTTCCCTTCAAGAAGCCTTTCGCTAAGGCTGTTCTTGTGGAATTGGCAAAGGGATATTTGGAAGCCCATAGAGGGCTACGGTGAAAAAGGAAATATCTTCCGTTCAAAACTGGAAAGAAGCTTTCTGAGAAACTGCTCCGTGTTCTGTTAATTCATCCCACAGAGTTACATCTTTCCCTTCAAGAAGACTTTCGTTAAGACTGTTCTTGTGGAATTGTCAAAGGGATATTTGGAAGCCCATAGAGGGCTATGGTGAAAAAGGAAATATCTTCCGTTCAAAACAGGAAAGAAGCTTTCTGAGAAACTGCTCTGTGTTCTCTTAATTCATCTCACAGAGTTACATGTTTCCTTTCAATAAGTCTTTCGCTAAGGCTGTTCTTGTGGAATTGGCAAAGGGATATTTGGAAGCCCATAGAGGGCTATGGTGAAAAAGGAAATATCTTCCGTTCAAAACTGGAAAGAAGCTTTCTGAGAAACTGCTCTGTGTTCTGTGAATTCGTCTCACAGAGTTACATCTTTCCCTTCAAGAAGCCTTTCGCTAAGGCTGTTCTTTTGGAATTGGCAAAGGGATATTTGGAAGCCCATAGAGGGCTACGGTGAAAAAGAAATATCTTCCGTTCAAAACAGGAAAGAAGCTTTCTGAGAAACTGCTCTGTGTTCTGTGAATTCATCTCACAGAGTTACATCTTTCCCTTCAATAAGCCTTTCGCTAAGGCTGTTCTTGTGGAATTGGCAAAGGGATATTTGGAAACACCTAGAGGGCTATGGTGAAAAAGGAAATATATTCCGCTCAAAACTGGAAAGAAGCTTTCTGAGAAACTGCTCCGTGTTCTGTTAATTCATCCCACAGAGTTACATCTTTCCCTTCAAGAAGCCTTTCGTTAAGACTGTTCTTGTGGAATTGTCAAAGGGATATTTGGAAGCCCATAGAGGGCTTTGGTGAAAAAGGAAATACCTTCCATTCAAAACTGGAAAGAAGCTTTCTGAGAAACTGCTCTGTGTTCTGTGAATTCATCTCACCGAGTTACATGTTTCCTTTCAAGAAGCCATTCGCTAAAGGATGTTCTTGTGGAATTGGAAAAGGGATATTTGGAAGTCCATAGAGGGCTATGGTGAAAAAGGAAATATCTTCCATTCAAAACTGGAAAGAAGCTTTCTGAGAAACTGCTCTGTGTTCTGTGAATTCATCTCACAGAGTTACATCTTTCCCTTCAAGAAGCCTTTCGCTAAGGCTGTTCTTGTAGAATTGGCAAAGGGATATTTGGAAGCCCATAGAGGGCTATGGTGAAAAAGGAAATATCTGCCGTTCAAAACTGGAAAGAAGCTTTCTGAGAAACTGCTCTGTGTTCTGTGAATTCATCTCACAGAGTTTCATCTTTCCCTTCAAGAAGCCTTTCGCTAAGGCTGTTCTTGTGGAATTGGGAAAGATATATTTGGAAGCCCATAAAGGGTTATGGTGAAAAAGGAAATATCTTCCATTCAAAACAGGAAAGAACCTTTCTGAGAAACTGCTCTGTGTTCTCTTAATTCATCTCACAGAGTTACATGTTTTCCTTCAAGAAGCCTTTCGCTAAGGCTGTTCTTGTGGAATTGGGAAAGGGATATTTGGAAGCCCATAGAGGGCTATGGTGAAAAAGGAAATATCTTCCATTCAAAACAGGAAAGAACCTTTCTGAGAAACTGCTCTGTGTTCTCTTAATTCATCTCACAGAGTTACATGTTTCCTTCAAGAAGCCTTTCGCTAAGGCTGTTCTTGTGGAATTGGCAAAGGGATATTTGGAAGCCCTTAGAGGGCTATGGTGAAAAAGGAAATATCTTCCGTTCAAAACTGGAAAGAAACTTTCTGAGAAACTGCTCTGTGTTCTGTTAATTCATCTCACAGAGTTACATCTTTCCCTTCAAGAAGCCTTTCGCTAAGGCTGTTCCTTTGGAATTGGCAAAGGGATATTTGGAAGCCCATAGAGGGCTACGGTGAAAAAGGAAATATCTTCCGTTCAAAACTGGAAAGAAGCTTTCTGAGAATCTGCTCTGTGTTCTGTTAATTCATCTCACAGAGTTCCACCTTTCCATTCAAGAAGCGTTTCGCTGAGGCTGTTCTTGTGGAATTGGCAAAGGGATATTTGGAAGCCCATAGAGGGCTATGGTGAAAAAGGAAATATCTTCCGTTCAAAACTGGAAAGAAGCTTTGTGAGAAACTGCTCTGTGTTCTGTGAATTCATCTCACAGAGTTACATCTTTCCCTTCAAGAAGCCTTTCGCTAAGGCTGTTCTTGTGGAATTGGCAAAGGGATATTTGGAAACCGCTAGAGAGCAATGGTGAAAAAGGAAATATATTCCGCTCAAAACTGGAAAGAAGCTTTCTGAGAAACTGCTCCGTGTTCTGTTAATTCATCCCACAGAGTTACATCTTTCCGTTCAAGAAGCCTTTCGGTAAGACTGTTCTTGTGGAATTGTCAAAGGGATATTTGGAAGCCCATAGAGGGCTTTGGTGAAAAAGGAAATACCTTCCATTCAAAACTGGAAAGAAGCTTTCTGAGAAACTGCTCTGTGTTCTGTAAATTCATCTCACAGAGTTACATCTGTCCCTTCAAGAAGCCTTTCGCTCAGGCAGTTCTTGTGGAATTGGCAAAGGGATATTTGGAAGCCCTTAGA
Organism: Chlorocebus sabaeus; assembly: GCF_047675955.1. Lineage (NCBI taxonomy): Eukaryota > Metazoa > Chordata > Mammalia > Primates > Cercopithecidae > Chlorocebus > Chlorocebus sabaeus. The sequence goes on along the minus strand of NW_027328147.1, from coordinate 2,043,964 downwards.
GGGCTATGGTGAAAAAGGAAATATCTTCCGTTCAAAACTGGAAAGAAGCTTTCTGAGAAACTGCTCTGTGTTCTGTTAATTCATCTCACAGAGTTACATCTTTCCCTTCAAGAAGCCTTTCGCTAAGGGGGTTCTTGTGGAATTGTCAAAGGGATATTTGGAAGCCATTGAGGGCTATGGTGAAAAAGGAAATATCTTCCGCTCAAAACTGGAAAGAAGCTTTCTGAGAAACTGCTCTGTGATGTGTGAATTCATCTCAGAGAGTTACATCTTTCCCTTCAAGAAGCCTTTCGCTAAGGCTGTTCTTGTGGAATTGGCAAAAAGATATTTGGAAGCCCATAGAGGGCTATGGTGAAAAAGGAAATATCTTCCCTTCAAAACTGGAAAGAAGCTTTCTGAGAAACTGCTCTGTGTTCTGTGAATTCATCTCACAGAGTTACATCTTTCCCTTCAAGAAGCCTTTCGCTAAGGCTGTTCTTGTGGAATTGTCAAAGGGATATTTGGAAGCCCATAGAGGGCTATGGTGAAAAAGGAAATATCTTCCATTCAAAACAGGAAAGAACCTTTCTGAGAAACTGCTCTGTGTTCTCTTAATTCATCTCACAGAGTTACATGTTTCCCTTCAAGAAGCCTTTCGCTAAGGCTGTTCTTGTGGAATTGGGAAAGGGATATTTCGAAGCCCATAGAGGGCTATGGTGAAAAAGGAAATATCTTCCATTCAAAACAGGAAAGAACCTTTCTGAGAAACTGCTCTGTGTTCTCTTAATTCATCTCACCGAGTTACATGTTTCCTTCAAGAAGCCTTTCGCTAAGGCTGTTCTTGTGGAATTGGCAAAGGGATATTTGGAAGCCCTTAGAGGGCTATGGTGAAAAAGGAAATATCTTCCGTTCAAAACTGGAAAGAAACTTTCTGAGAAACTGCTCTGTGTTCTGTTAATTCATCTCACAGAGTTACATCTTTCCCTTCAAGAAGCCTTTCGCTAAGGCTGTTCCTTTGGAATTGGCAAAGGGATATTTGGAAGCCCATAGAGGGCTACGGTGAAAAAGGAAATATCTTCCGTTCAAAACTGGAAAGAAGCTTTCTGAGAATCTGCTCTGTGTTCTGTTAATTCATCTCACAGAGTTCCACCTTTCCATTCAAGAAGCGTTTCGCTGAGGCTGTTCTTGTGGAATTGGCAAAGGGATATTTGGAAGCCCATAGAGGGCTATGGTGAAAAAGGAAATATCTTCCGTTCAAAACTGGAAAGAAGCTTTGTGAGAAACTGCTCTGTGTTCTGTGAATTCATCTCACAGAGTTACATCTTTCCCTTCAAGAAGCCTTTCGCTAAGGCTGTTCTTGTGGAATTGGCAAAGGGATATTTGGAAACCGCTAGAGAGCAATGGTGAAAAAGGAAATATATTCCGCTCAAAACTGGAAAGAAGCTTTCTGAGAAACTGCTCCGTGTTCTGTTAATTCATCCCACAGAGTTACATCTTTCCCTTCAAGAAGCCTTTCGTTAAGACTGTTCTTGTGGAATTGTCAAAGGGATATTTGGAAGCCCATAGAGGGCTTTGGTGAAAAAGGAAATACCTTCCATTCAAAACTGGAAAGAAGCTTTCTGAGAAACTGCTCTGTGTTCTGTAAATTCATCTCACAGAGTTACATCTGTCCCTTCAAGAAGCCTTTCGCTAAGGCAGTTCTTGTGGAATTGGCAAAGGGATATTTGGAAGCCCTTAGAGGGCTATGGTGAAAAAGGAAATATCTTCCGTTCAAAACTGGAAAGAAGCTTTCTGAGAAACTGCTCTGTGTTCTGTTAATTCATCTTACAGAGTTACATCTTTCCCTTCAAGAAGCCTTTCGCTAAGGGGGTTCTTGTGGAATTGTCAAAGGGATATTTGGAAGCCATTGAGGGCTATGGTGAAAAAGGAAATATCTTCCATTCAAAACTGGAAAGAAGCTTTCTGAGAAACTCCTCTGTGTTCTGTGAATTCATCTGACAGAGTTACATCTTTCCCTTCAAGAAGCCTTTCGCTAAGGCTGTTCTTGTGGAATTGGCAAAGGGATATTTGGAAGCCCATAGAGGGCTATGGTGAAAAAGGAAATATCTTCCGTTCAAAACTGGAAAGAAGCTTTCTGAGAAACTGCTCTGTGTTCTGTGAATTCATCTCACAGAGTTTCATCTTTCCCTTCAAGAAGCCTTTCGCTAAGGCTGTTCTTGTGGAATTGGGAAAGATATATTTGGAAGCCCATAAAGGGTTATGGTGAAAAAGGAAATATCTTCCATTCAAAACAGGAAAGAACCTTTCTGAGAAACTGCTCTGTGTTCTCTTAATTCATCTCACAGAGTTACATGTTTCCCTTCAAGAAGCCTTTCGCTAAGGCTGTTCTTGTGGAATTGGGAAAGGGATATTTGGAAGCCCATAGAGGGCTATGGTGAAAAAGGAAATATCTTCCGTTCAAAACTGGAAAGAAGCTTTCTGAGAGACTGCTCTGTGTTCTGTGATTTCATCTCACAGAGTTACATCTTTCCCTTCAAGAAGCCTTTCGCTAAGGCTGTTCTTGTGGAATTGGCAAAGGGATATTTGGAAGCCCATAGAGGGCTATGGTGAAAAAGGAAATATCTTCCGTTCAAAACTGGAAAGAAGCTTTCTGAGAAACTGCTCTGTGTTCTGTGAATTCATCTCACAGAGTTACATTTTCCCTTCAAGAAGCCTTTCGCTAAGGCTGTTCTTGTGGAATTGGCAACGGGATATTTGGAAGCCCATAGAGGTCTATGGTGAAAAAGGAAATATCTTCCGTTCAAAACGGGAAAGAAGCTTTCTGAGAAACTGCTCTGTGTTCTGTGAATTCATATCACAGAGTTACATCTTTCCATTCAAGAAGCGTTTCGCTAAGGCTGTTCTTGTGGAATTGGCAAAGGGATATTTGGAAGCCCATAGAGGGCTACGGTGAAAAATGAAATATCTTCCGTTCAAAACTGGAAAGAAGCTTTCTGAGAAACTGCTCAGTGTTCTGTTAATTCATCCCACAGAGTTACATCTTTCCCTTCAAGAAGACTTTCGTTAAGACTGTTCTTGTGGAATTGTCAAAGGGATATTTGGAAGCCCATAGAGGGCTATGGTGAAAAAGGAAATATCTTCCGTTCAAAACAGGAAAGAAGCTTTCTGAGAAACTGCTCTGTGTTCTCTTAATTCATCTCACAGAGTTACATGTTTCCTTTCAATAAGTCTTTCGCTAAGGCTGTTCTTGTGGAATTGGCAAAGGGATATTTGGAAGCCCATAGAGGGCTATGGTGAAAAAGGAAATATCTTCCATTCAATACTGGAAAGAAGCTTTTTGAGAAACTGCTCTATGTTCTGTGAATTCGTCTCACAGAGTTCCATCTTTCCCTTCAAGAAGCCTTTCGCTAAGGCTGTTCTTGTGGAATTGGCAAAGGAATATTTGGAAGCCCATAGAGGGCTATGGTGAAAAAGGAAATATCTTCCGTTCAAAACTGGAAAGAAGCTTTCTGAGAAACTGCTCTGTGTTCTGTGAATTCATCTCACAGTGTTACATCTTTCCCTTCAAGAAGCCTTTCGCTAAGGCTGTTCTTGTGGAATTGGCAAAGGGATATTTGGAAGCCCATAGAGGGCTACGGTGAAAAAGAAATATCTTCCGCTCAAAACTGGAAAGAAGCTTTCTGAGAAACTGCTCTGTGATGTGTGAATTCATCTCAGAGAGTTACATCTTTCCCTTCAAGAAGCCTTTCGCTAAGGCTGTTCTTGTGGAATTGGCAAAAAGATATTTGGAAGCCCATAGAGGGCTATGGTGAAAAAGGAAATATCTTCCCTTCAAAACTGGAAAGAAGCTTTCTGAGAAACTGCTCTGTGTTCTGTGAATTCATCTCACAGAGTTACATCTTTCCCTTCAAGAAGCCTTTCGCTAAGGCTGTTCTTGTGGAATTGGCAAACGGATATTTGGAAGCCCATAGAGGGCTATGGTGAAAAAGGAAATATCTTCCGTTCAAAACTGGAAAGAAGCTTTCTGAGAAACTGCTCTGTGTTCTGTTAATTCATCTCACAGAGGTACATCTTTCTCTTCAATAAGCCATTCGCTAAAGGATGTTCTTGTGGAATTGGAAAAGGGATATTTGGAAGTCCATAGAGGGCTATGGTGAAAAAGGAAATATCTTCCATTCAAAACTGGAAAGAAGCTTTCTGAGAAACTGCTCTGTGATGTGTGAATTCATCTCAGAGAGTTACATCTTTCCCTTCAAGAAGCCTTTCGCTAAGGCTGTTCTTGTGGAATTGGCAAAAAGATATTTGGAAGCCCATAGAGGGCTATGGTGAAAAAGGAAATATCTTCCCTTCAAAACTGGAAAGAAGCTTTCTGAGAAACTGCTCTGTGTTCTGTGAATTCATCTCACAGAGTTACATCTTTCCCTTCAAGAAGCCTTTCGCTAAGGCTGTTCTTGTGGAATTGGCAAACGGATATTTGGAAGCCCATAGAGGGCTATGGTGAAAAAGGAAATAACTTCCGATCAAAACTGGAAAGAAGCTTTCTGAGAAACTGCTCTGTGTTCTGTGAATTCATATCACAGAGTTACATCTTTCCCTTCAAGAAGCCTTTCGCTAAGGCTGTTCTTGTGGAATTGGCAAAGGGATATTTGGAAGCCCATAGAGGGCTACGGTGAAAAAGGAAATATCTTCCGTTGAAAACTGGAAAGAAGCTTTCTGAGAAACTGCTCTGTGTTCTGTTAATTCATCTCACAGAGTTACATCTTTCCATTCAAGAATCCTTTCGCGAAGGCTGTTCTTGTGGAATTGTCAAAGGGATATTTGGAAGCCCATAGAGGGCTATGGTGAAAAAGGAAATATCTTCCGTTCAAAACTGGAAAGAAGCTTCTGAGAAACTGCTCTGTGTTCTGTGAATTCATCTCACAGAGGTACATCTTTCCCTTCTAGAAGCCTTTCGCTAAGGCTGTTCTTGTGGAATTGGGAAAGATATATTTGGAAGCCCATAAAGGGTTATGGTGAAAAAGGAAATATCTTCCATTCAAAACAGGAAAGAACCTTTCTGAGAAACTGCTCTGTGTTCTCTTAATTCATCTCACAGAGTTACATGTTTCCTTCAAGAAGCCTTTCGCTAAGGCTGTTCTTGTGGAATTGGCAAAGGGATATTTGGAAGCCCTTAGAGGTCTATGGTGAAAAAGGAAATATCTTCCGTTCAAAACTGGAAAGAAGCTTTCTGAGAGACTGCTCTGTGTTCTGTGAATTCATCTCACAGAGTTACATCTTTCCCTTCAAGAATCCTTTCGCTAAGGCTGTTCTTGTGGAATTGGCAAAGGGATATTTGGAAAACCCTAGAGAGCAATGGTGAAAAAGGAAATATATTCCGCTCAAAACTGGAAAGAAACTCTCTGAGAAACTGCTCCGTGTTCTGTTAATTCATCCCACAGAGTTACATCTTTCCCTTCAGGAAGCCTTACGGTAAGTCTGTTCTTGTGGAATTGGCAAAGGGATATTTGGAAGCCCATAGAGGGCTATGGTGAAAAAGGAAATATCTTCCGTTCAAAACAGGAAAGAAACTTTCTGAGAAACTGCTCTGTGTTCTGTTAATTCATCTCACAGAGTTACATCTTTTTCTTCAAGAAGCCTTTCGCTAAGGCTGTTCTTGTGGAATTGGCAAAGGGATATTTGGAAGCCCATAGAGGGCTATGGTGAAAAAGGAAATATCTTCCGTTCAAAACTGGAAAGAAGCTTTCTGAGAGACTGCTCTGTGTTCTGTGAATTCATCTCACAGAGTTACATCTTTCCCTTCAAGAAGCCTTTCGCTAAGGCTGTTCTTGTGGAATTGGCAAAGGGATATTTGGAAACCCCTAGAGAGCAATGGTGAAAAAGGAAATATATTCCGCTCAAAACTGGAAAGAAACGTTCTGAGAAACTGCTCCGTGTTCTGTTAATTCATCCCAAAGAGTTACATCTTTCCCTTCAGGAAGCCTTACGGTAAGGCTGTTCTTGTGGAATTGGCAAAGGGATATTTGGAAGCCCATAGAGGGCTATGGTGAAAAAGGAAATATCTTCCGTTCAAAACAGGAAAGAAACTTTCTGAGAAACTGCTCTGTGTTCTGTTAATTCATCTCACAGAGTTACATCTTTTTCTTCAAGAAGCCTTTCACTAAGGCTGTTCTTGTGGAATTGGCAAAGGGATATTTGGAAGCCCATAGAGGGCTATGTTGAAAAAGGAAATATCTTCCGTTCAAAAGAGGAAAGAAACTTTCTGAGAAACTGCTCTGTGTTCTGTTAATTCATCTCACAGAGTTACATCTTTCCCTTCAAGAAGCCTTTCGCTAAGGCTGTTCCTTTGGAATTGGCAAAGTTATATTTGGAAGCCCATAGTGGGCTATGGTGAAAAAGGAAATATCTTCCGTTCAAAACTGGAAAGAAGCTTTCTGAGAATCTGCTCTGTGTTCTGTTAATTCATCTCACAGAGTTACATCTTTCCATTCAAGAAGCGTTTCGATGAGGCTGTTCTTGTGGAATTGGCAAAGGGATAATTGGAAGCCCATAGAGGGCTATGGTGAAAAAGGAAATATCTTCCGTTCAAAACTGGAAAGAAGCTTTCTGAGAAACTGCTCTGTGTTCTGTGAATTCATCTCACAGAGTTACATCTTTCCCTTCAAGAAGCCTTTCGCTAAGGCTGTTCTTGTGGAATTGGCAAAGGGATATTTGGAAACCGCTAGAGAGCAATGGTGAAAAAGGAAATATATTCCGCTCAAAACTGGAAAGAAGCTTTCTGAGAAACTGCTCCGTGTTCTGTTAATTCATCCCACAGAGTTACATCTTTCCCTTCAAGAAGCCTTTCGTTAAGACTGTTCTTGTGGAATTGTCAAAGGGATATTTGGAAGCCCATAGAGGGCTTTGGTGAAAAAGGAAATACCTTCCATTCAAAACTGGAAAGAAGCTTTCTGAGAAACTGCTCTGTGTTCTGTAAATTCATCTCACAGAGTTACATCTGTCCCTTCAAGAAGCCTTTCGCTAAGGCAGTTCTTGTGGAATTGGCAAAGGGATATTTGGAAGCCCTTAGAGGGCTATGGTGAAAAAGGAAATATCTTCCGTTCAAAATTGGAAAGAAGCTTTCTGAGAAACTGCTCTGTGTTCTGTGAATTCATCTCACAGAGTTACATCTTTCCCTTCAAGAAGCCTTTCGCTAATGGAGTTCTTGTGGAATTGTGAAAGGGATATTTGGAAGCCATTGAGGTCTATGGTGAAAAAGGAAATATCTTCCGCTCAAAACTGGAAAGAAGCTTTCTGAGAAACTGCTCTGTGATGTGTGAATTCATCTCAGAGAGTTACATCTTTCTCTTCAAGAAGCCTTTCGCTAAGGCTGTTCTTGTGGAATTGCCAAAAAGATATTTGGAAGCCCATAGAGGGCTATGGTGAAAAAGGAAATATCTTCCCTTCAAAACTGGAAAGAAGCTTTCTGAGAAACTGCTCTGTGTTCTGTGAATTCATCTCACAGAGTTACATCTTTCCCTTCAAGAAGCCTTTCGCTAAGGCTGTTCTTGTGGAATTGGAAAACGGATATTTGGAAGCCCATAGAGGGCTATGGTGAAAAAGGAAATATCTTTCGTTCAAAACTGGAAAGAAGCTTTCTGAGAAACTGCTCTGTGTTCTGTTAATTCATCTCACAGAGGTATATCTTTCCCTTCAAGAAGCCATTCGCTAAAGGCTGTTCTTGTGGAATTGGAAAAGGGATATTTGGAAGTCCATAGAGGGCTATGGTGAAAAAGGAAATATCTTCCATTCAAAACTGGAAAGAAGCTATCTGAGAAACTCCTCTGTGTTCTGTGAATTCATCTGACAGAGTTACATCTTTCCCTTCAAGAAGCCTTTCGCTAAGGCTGTTCTTGTGGAATTGGCAAAGGGATATTTGGAAGCCCATAGAGGGCTATGGTGAAAAAGGAAATATCTTCCGTTCAAAACTGGAAAGAAGCTTTCTGAGAAACTGCTCTGTGTTCTGTGAATTCATCTCACAGAGTTTCATCTTTCCCTTCAAGAAGCCTTTCGCTAAGGCTGTTCTTGTGGAATTGGGAAAGATATATTTGGAAGCCCATAAAGGGTTATGGTGAAAAAGGAAATATCTTCCATTCAAAACAGGAAAGAACCTTTCTGAGAAACTGCTCTGTGTTCTCTTAATTCATCTCACAGAGTTACATGTTTCCCTTCAAGAAGCCTTTCGCTAAGGCTGTTCTTGTGGAATTGGGAAAGGGATATTTGGAAGCCCATAGAGGGCTATGGTGAAAAAGGAAATATCTTCCGTTCAAAACTGGAAAGAAGCTTTCTGAGAGACTGCTCTGTGTTCTGTGATTTCATCTCACAGAGTTACATCTTTCCCTTCAAGAAGCCTTTCGCTAAGGCTGTTCTTGTGGAATTGGCAAAGGGATATTTGGAAGCCCATAGAGGGCTATGGTGAAAAAGGAAATATCTTCCGTTCAAAACTGGAAAGAAGCTTTCTGAGAAACTGCTTTGTGTTCTGTGAATTCATCTCACAGAGTTACATTTTCCCTTCAAGAAGCCTTTCGCTAAGGCTGTTCTTGTGGAATTGGCAAAGGGATATTTGGAAGCCCATAGAGGTCTATGGTGAAAAAGGAAATATCTTCCGTTCAAAACTGTCAAGAAGCTTTCTGAGAAACTGCTCTGTGTTCTGTGAATTCATATCACAGAGTTACATCTTTCCATTCAAGAAGCCTTTCGCTAAGGCTGTTCTTGTGGAATTGGCAAAGGGATATTTGGAAGCCCATAGAGGGCTACGGTGAAAAATGAAATATCTTCCGTTCAAAACTGGAAAGAAGCTTTCTGAGAAACTGCTCCGTGTTCTGTTAATTCATCCCACAGAGTTACATCTTTCCCTTCAAGAAGACTTTCGTTAAGACTGTTCTTGTGGAATTGTCAAAGGGATATTTGGAAGCCCATAGAGGGCTATGGTGAAAAAGGAAATATCTTCCGTTCAAAACAGGAAAGAAGCTTTCTGAGAAACTGCTCTGTGTTCTCTTAATTCATCTCACAGAGTTACATGTTTCCTTTCAATAAGTCTTTCGCTAAGGCTGTTCTTGTGGAATTGGCAAAGGGATATTTGGAGGCCCATAGAGGGCTATGGTGAAAAAGGAAATGTCTTCCCTTCAATACTGGAAAGAAGCTTTCTGAGAAACTGCTCTGTGTTCTGTGAATTCATCTCACAGAGTTACATGTTTCCCTTCAAGAAGCCTTTCGCTAAGGCTGTTCTTGTGGAATTGGCAAAGGGATATTTGGAAACCGCTAGAGAGCAATGGTGAAAAAGGAAATATATTCCGCTCAAAACTGGAAAGAAGCTTTCTGAGAAACTGCTCCGTGTTCTGTTAATTCCTCCCACAGAGTTACATCTTTCCCTTCAAGAAGCCTTTCGTTAAGACTGTTCTTGTGGAATTGTCAAAGGGATATTTGGAAGCCCATAGAGGGCTTTGGTGAAAAAGGAAATACCTTCCATTCAAAACTGGAAAGAAGCTTTCTGAGAAACTGCTCTGTGTTCTGTAAATTCATCTCACAGAGTTACATCTGTCCCTTCAAGAAGCCTTTCGCTAAGGGGGTTCTTGTGGAATTGTCAAAGGGATATTTGGAAGCCATTGAGGGCTATGGTGAAAAAGGAAATATCTTCCGCTCAAAACTGGAAAGAAGCTTTCTGAGAAACTGCTCTGTGATGTGTGAATTCATCTCAGAGAGTTACATCTTTCCCTTCAAGAAGCCTTTCGCTAAGGCTGTTCTTGTGGAATTGCCAAAAAGATATTTGGAAGCCCATAGAGGGCTATGGTGAAAAAGGAAATATCTTCCCTTCAAAACTGGAAAGAAGCTTTCTGAGAAACTGCTCTGTGTTCTGTGAATTCATCTCACAGGGTTACATCTTTCCCTTCAAGAAGCCTTTCGCTAAGGCTGTTCTTGTGGAATTGGAAAACGGATATTTGGAAGCCCATAGAGGGCTATGGTGAAAAAGGAAATATCTTCCGTTCAAAACTGGAAAGAAGCATTCTGAGAAACTGCTCTGTGTTCTGTTAATTCATCTCACAGAGGTACATCTTTCCCTTCAAGAAGCCATTCGCTAAAGGCTGTTCTTGTGGAATTGGAAAAGGGATATTTGGAAGTCCATAGAGGGCTATGGTGAAAAAGGAAATATCTTCCATTCAAAACTGGAAAGAAGCTTTCTGAGAAACTCCTCTGTGTTCTGTGAATTCATCTGACAGAGTTACATCTTTCCCTTCAAGAAGCCTTTCGCTAAGGCTGTTCTTGTGGAATTGGCAAAGGGATATTTGGAAGCCCATAGAGGGCTATGGTGAAAAAGGAAATATCTTCCGTTCAAAACTGGAAAGAAGCTTTCTGAGAAACTGCTCTGTGTTCTGTGAATTCATCTCACAGAGTTTCATCTTTCCCTTCAAGAAGCCTTTCGCTAAGGCTGTTCTTGTGGAATTGGGAAAGATATATTTGGAAGCCCATAAAGGGTTATGGTGAAAAAGGAAATATCTTCCATTCAAAACAGGAAAGAACCTTTCTGAGAAACTGCTCTGTGTTCCCTTAATTCATCTCACAGAGTTACACGTTTCCCTTCAAGAAGCCTTTCGCTAAGGCTGTTCTTGTGGAATTGGGAAAGGGATATTTGGAAGCCCATAGAGGGCTATGGTGAAAAAGGAAATATCTTCCGTTCAAAACTGGAAAGAAGCTTTCTGAGAGACTGCTCTGTGTTCTCTGATTTCATCTCACAGAGTTACATCTTTCCCTTCAAGAAGCCTTTCGCTAAGGCTGTTCTTGTGGAATTGGCAAAGGGATATTTGGAAGCCCATAGAGGGCTATGGTGAAAAAGGAAATATCTTCCGTTCAAAACTGGAAAGAAGCTTTCTGAGAAACTGCTCTGTGTTCTGTGAATTCATCTCACAGAGTTACATTTTCCCTTCAAGAAGCCTTTCGCTAAGGCTGTTCTTGTGGAATTGGCAAAGGGATATTTGGAAGCCCATAGAGGTCTATGGTGAAAAAGGAAATATCTTCCGTTCAAAACTGTCAAGAAGCTTTCTGAGAAACTGCTCTGTGTTCTGTGAATTCATATCACAGAGTTACATCTTTCCATTCAAGAAACCTTTCGCTAAGGCTGTTCTTGTGGAATTGGCAAAGGGATATTTGGAAGCCCATAGAGGGCTACGGTGAAAAATGAAATATCTTCCGTTCAAAACTGGAAAGAAGCTTTCTGAGAAACTGCTCCGTGTTCTGTTAATTCATCCCACAGAGTTACATCTTTCCCTTCAAGAAGACTTTCGTTAAGACTGTTCTTGTGGAATTGTCAAAGGGATATTTGGAAGCCCATAGAGGGCTATGGTGAAAAAGGAAATATCTTCCGTTCAAAACAGGAAAGAAGCTTTCTGAGAAACTGCTCTGTGTTCTCTTAATTCATCTCACAGAGTTACATGTTTCCTTTCAATAAGTCTTTCGCTAAGGCTGTTCTTGTGGAATTGGCAAAGGGATATTTGGAAGCCCATAGAGGGCTATGGTGAAAAAGGAAATATCTTCCATTCAATACTGGAAAGAAGCTTTTTGAGAAACTGCTCTATGTTCTGTGAATTCGTCTCACAGAGTTCCATCTTTCCCTTCAAGAAGCCTTTCGCTAAGGCTGTTCTTGTGGAATTGGCAAAGGAATATTTGGAAGACCATAGAGGGCTATGGTGAAAAAGGAAATATCTTCCGTTCAAAACTGGAAAGAAGCTTTCTGAGAAACTGCTCTGTGTTCTGTGAATTCATCTCACAGTGTTACATCTTTCCCTTCAAGAAGCCTTTCGCTAAGGCTGTTCTTGTGGAATTGGCAAAGGGATATTTGGAAGCCCTTAGAGGGCTAGGGTGAAAAAGGAAATATCTTCCGTTCAAAACTGGAAAGAAGCTTTCTGAGAAACTGCTCTGTGTTCTGTGTATTCGTCTCACAGAGTTACATCTTTCCCTTCAAGAAGCCTTTCGCTAAGGCTGTTCTTTTGGAATTGGCAAAGGGATATTTGGAAGCCCATAGAGGGCTACGGTGAAAAAGAAATATCTTCCGTTCAAAACTGGAAAGAAGCTTTCTGAGAAACTGCTCTGTGTTCTGTGAATTCATCTCACAGAGTTACATCTTTCCCTTCAATAAGCCTTTCGCTAAGGCTGTTCTTGTGGAATTGGCAAAGGGATATTTGGAAACACCTAGAGGGCTATGGTGAAAAAGGAAATATATTCCGCTCAAAACTGGAAAGAAGCTTTCTGAGAAACTGCTCCGTGTTCTGTTAATTCATCCCACAGAGTTACATCTTTCCCTTCAAGAAGCCTTTCGTTAAGACTGTTCTTGTGGAATTGTCAAAGGGATATTTGGAAGCCCATAGAGGGCTTTGGTGAAAAAGGAAATACCTTCCATTCAAAACTGGAAAGAAGCTTTCTGAGAAACTGCTCTGTGTTCTGTGAATTCATCTCACAGAGTTACATCTGTCCCTTCAAGAAGCCTTTCGCTAAGGCAGTTCTTGTGGAATTGGCAAAGGGATATTTGGAAGCCCTTAGAGGGCTATGGTGAAAAAGGAAATATCTTCCGTTCAAAACTGGAAAGAAGCTTTCTGAGAAACTGCTCTGTGTTCTGTTAATTCATCTCACAGAGTTACATCTTTCCCTTCAAGAAGCCTTTCGCTAAGGCTGTTCTTGTGGAATTGTCAAAGGGATATTTGGAAGCCATTGAGGGCTATGGTGAAAAAGGAAATATCTTCCGCTCAAAACTGGAAAGAAGCTTTCTGAGAAACTGCTCTGTGATGTGTGAATTCATCTCAGAGAGTTACATCTTTCCCTTCAAGAAGCCTTTGGCTAAGGCTGTTCTTGTGGAATTGGCAAAAAGATATTTGGAAGCCCATAGAGGGCTATGGTGAAAAAGGAAATATCTTCCCTTCAAAACTGGAAAGAAGATTTCTGAGAAACTGCTCTGTGTTCTGTGAATTCATCTCACAGAGTTACATCTTTCCCTTCAAGAAGCCTTCGGTAAGGCTGTTCTTGTGGAATTGGCAAAGGGATATTTGGAAGCCCATAGAGGGCTATGGTGAAAAAGGAAATATCTTCCGTTCAAAACTGGAAAGAAGCTTTCTGAGAAACTGCTCTGTGTTCTGTGAATTCATCTCACAGAGTTTCATCTTTCCCTTCAAGAAGCCTTTCGCTAAGGCTGTTCTTGTGGAATTGGGAAAGATATATTTGGAAGCCCATAAAGGGTTATGGTGAAAAAGGAAATACCTTCCATTCAAAACAGGAAAGAACCTTTCTGAGAAACTGCTCTGTGTTCTCTTAATTCATCTCACAGAGTTCCATGTTTCCCTTCAAGAAGCCTTTCGCTAAGGCTGTTCTTGTGGAATTGGGAAAGGGATATTTGGAAGCCCATAGAGGGCTATGGTGAAAAAGGAAATATTTTCCGTTCAAAACTGGAAAGAAGCTTTCTGAGAGACTGCTCTGTGTTCTGTGATTTCATCTCACAGAGTTACATCTTTCCCTTCAAGAAGCCTTTCGCTAAGGCTGTTCTTGTGGAATTGGCAAAGGGATATTTGGAAGCCCATAGAGGGCTATGGTGAAAAAGGAAATATCTTCCGTTCAATACTGGAAAGAAGCTTTCTGAGAAACTGCTCTGTGTTCTGTGAATTCATCTCACAGAGTTACATTTTCCCTTCAAGAAGCCTTTCGCTAAGGCTGTTCTTGTGGAATTGGCAAAGGGATATTTGGAATCCCATAGAGGGCTATGGTGAAAAAGGAAATATCTTCCGTTCAAAACTGGAAATAAGCTTTCTGAAAAACTGCTCTTTGTTCTGTGAATTCATATCACAGAGTTACATTTTTCCCTTCAAGAAGCCTTTCGCTAAGGCTGTTCTTGTGGAATTGGCAAAGGGATATTTGGAAGCCCATAGAGGGCTACGGTGAAAAAGGAAATATCTTCCGTTGAAAACTGGAAAGAAGCTTTCTGAGAAACTGCTCTGTGTTCTGTTAATTCATCTCACAGAGTTACATCTTTCCATTCAAGAATCCTTTCGCGAAGGCTGTTCTTGTGGAATTGTCAAAGGGATATTTGGAAGCCCATTGAGGGCTATGGTGAAAAAGGAAATATCTTCCGTTCAAAACAGGAAAGAACCTTTCTGAGAAACTGCTCTGTGTTCTCTTAATTCATCTCACAGAGTTACAGGTTTCCTTTCAAGAAGTCTTTCGCTAAGGCTGTTCTTGTGGAATTGTCAAAGGGATATTTGGAAGCCCTTAGAGGGCTATGGTGAAAAAGGAAATATCTTCCGTTCAAAACTGGAAAGAAGCTTTCTGAGAAACTGCTCTGTGTTCTGTGAATTCATCCCACAGAGTTACATCTTTCCCTTCAGGAAGCCTTAGGGTAAGGCTGTTCTTGTGGAATTGCCAAAGGGATATTTGGAAGCCCATAGAGGGCTATGGTGAAAAAGGAAATATCTTCCGTTCAAAACAGGAAAGAAACTTTCTGAGAAACTGCTCTGTGTTCTGTTAATTCATCTCACAGAGTTACATCTTTTTCTTCAAGAAGCCTTTCGCTAAGGCTGTTCTTGTGGAATTGGCAAAGGGATATTTGGAAGCCCATAGAGGGCTATGGTGAAAAAGGAAATATCTTCCGTTCAAAACTGGAAAGAAGCTTTCTGAGAGACTGCTCTGTGTTCTGTGAATTCATCTCACAGAGTTACATCTTTCCCTTCAAGAAGCCTTTCGCTAAGGCTGTTCTTGTGGAATTGGCAAAGGGATATTTGGAAACCCCTAGAGAGCAATGGTGAAAAAGGAAATATATTCCGCTCAAAACTGGAAAGAAACTTTCTGAGAAACTGCTCCGTGTTCTGTTAATTCATCCCACAGAGTTACATCTTTCCCTTCAAGAAGACTTTCGTTAAGACTGTTCTGGTGGAATTGTAAAAGGGATATTTGGAAGCCCATAGAGGCCTATGGTGAAAAAGGAAATATCTTCCGTTCAAAACAGGAAAGAAGCTTTCTGAGAAACTGCTCTGTGTCCTCTTAATTCATCTCACAGAGTTACATGTTTCCTTTCAAGAAGTCTTTCGCTAAGGCTGTTCTTGTGTAATTGGCAAAGGGATATTTGGAAGCCCATAGAGGGCTACGGTGAAGAAGGAAATATCTTACGTTCAAAACAGGAAAGAAGCTTTCTGAGAAACTGCTCTGTGTTCTCTTAATTCATCTCACAGAGTTACAGGTTTCCTTTCAAGAAGTCTTTCGCTAAGGCTGTTCTTGTGGAATTGTCAAAGGGATATTTGGAAGCCCATAGAGGGCTATGGTGAAAAAGGAAATATCTTCCGTTCAAAACTGGAAAGAAGCTTTCTGAGAAACTGCTCTGTGTTCTGTGAATTCATCCCACAGAGTTACATCTTTCCCTTCAGGAAGCCTTACGGTAAGGCTGTTCTTGTGGAATTGGCAAAGGGATATTTGGAAACCCATAGAGGGCTAAGGTGAAAAAGGAAATATCTTCCGTTCAAAACAGGAAAGAAATTTTCTGAGAAACTGCTCTGTGTTCTGTTAATTCATCTCACAGAGTTACATCTTTTTCTTCAAGAAGCCTTTCGCTAAGGCTGTTCTTGTGAAATTGGCAAAGGGATATTTGGAAGCCCATAGAGGGCTATGTTGAAAAAGGAAATATCTTCCGTTCAAAACAGGAAAGAAACTTTCTGAGAAACTGCTCTGTGTTCTGTTAATTCATCTCACAGAGTTACATCTTTCCCTTCAAGAAGCCTTTCGCTAAGGCTGTTCCTTTGGAATTGGCAAAGGGATATTTGGAAGCCCATAGTGGGCTACGGTGAAAAAGGAAATATCTTCCGTTCAAAACTGGAAAGAAGCTTTCTGAGAATCTGCTCTGTGTTCTGTTAATTCATCTCACAGAGTTGAATCTTTCCATTCAAGAAGCGTTTCGCTGAGGCTGTTCTTGTGGAATTGGCAAAGGGATATTTGGAAGCCCATAGAGGGCTATGGTGAAAAAGAAAATATCTTCCGTTCAAAACTGGAAAGAAGCTTTCTGAGAAACTGCTCTGTGTTCTGTGAATTCATCTCACAGAGTTACATCTTTCCCTTCAAGAAGCCTTTCGCTAAGGCTGTTCTTGTGGAATTGGCAAAGGGATATTTGGAAACCGCTAGAGAGCAATGGTGAAAAAGGAAATATATTCCGCTCAAAACTGGAAAGAAGCTTTCTGAGAAACTGCTCCGTGTTCTGTTAATTCATCCCACAGAGTTACATCTTTCCCTTCAAGAAGCCTTTCGGTAAGACTGTTCTTGTGGAATTGTCAAAGGGATATTTGGAAGCCCATAGAGGGCTTTGGTGAAAAAGGAAATACCTTCCATTCAAAACTGGAAAGAAGCTTTCTGAGAAACTGCTCTGTGTTCTGTAAATTCATCTCACAGAGTTACATCTGTCCCTTCAAGAAGCCTTTCGCTAAGGCAGTTCTTGTGGAATTGGCAAAGGGATATTTGGAAGCCCTTAGAGGGCTATGGTGAAAAAGGAAATATCTTCCGTTCAAAACTGGAAAGAAGCTTTCTGAGAAACTGCTCTGTGTTCTGTTAATTCATCTCACAGAGTTACATCTTTCCCTTCAAGAAGCCTTTCGCTAAGGGGGTTCTTGTGGAATTGTCAAAGGGATATTTGGAAGCCATTGAGGGCTATGGTGAAAAAGGAAATATCTTCCGCTCAAAACTGGAAAGAAGCTTTCTGAGAAACTGCTCTGTGATGTGTGAATTCATCTCACAGAGTTACATCTTTCCCTTCAAGAAGCCTTTCGCTAAGGCTGTTCCTGTGGAATTGGAAAACGGATATTTGGAAGCCCATAGAGGGCTGTGGTGAAAAAGGAAATATCTTCCGTTCAAAACTGGAAAGAAGCTTTCTGAGAAACTGCTCTGTGTTCTGTTAATTCATCTCACAGAGGTACATCTTTCCCTTCAAGAAGCCATTCGCTAAAGGCTGTTCTTGTGGAATTGGAAAAGGGATATTTGGAAGTCCATAGAGGGCTATGGTGAAAAAGGAAATATCTTCCATTCAAAACTGGAAAGAAGCTTTCTGAGAAACTCCTCTGTGTTCTGTGAATTCATCTGACAGAGTTACATCTTTCCCTTCAAGAAGCCTTTCGCTAAGGCTGTTCTTGTGGAATTGGCAAAGGGATATTTGGAAGCCCATAGAGGTCTATGGTGAAAAAGGAAATATCTTCCGTTCAAAACTGGAAAGAAGCTTTCTGAGAAACTGCTCTGTGTTCTGTGAATTCATCTCACAGAGTTTCATCTTTCCCTTCAAGAAGCCTTTCGCTAAGGCTGTTCTTGTGGAATTGGGAAAGATATATTTGGAAGCCCATAAAGGGTTATGGTGAAAAAGGAAATATCTTCCATTCAAAACAGGAAAGAACCTTTCTGAGAAACTGCTCTGTGTTCCCTTAATTCATCTCACAGAGTTACACGTTTCCCTTCAAGAAGCCTTTCGCTAAGGCTGTTCTTGTGGAATTGGGAAAGGGATATTTGGAAGCCCATAGAGGGCTATGGTGAAAAAGGAAATATCTTCCGTTCAAAACTGGAAAGAAGCTTTCTGAGAGACTGCTCTGTGTTCTGTGATTTCATCTCACAGAGTTACATCTTTCCCTTCAAGAAGCCTTTCGCTAAGGCTGTTCTTGTGGAATTGGCAAAGGGATATTTGGAAGCCCATAGAGGGCTATGGTGAAAAAGGAAATATCTTCCGTTCAAAACTGGAAAGAAGCTTTCTGAGAAACTGCTCTGTGTTCTGTGAATTCATCTCACAGAGTTACATTTTCCCTTCAAGAAGCCTTTCGCTAAGGCTGTTCTTGTGGAATTGGCAAAGGGATATTTGGAAGCCCATAGAGGTCTATGGTGAAAAAGGAAATATCTTCCGTTCAAAACTGTCAAGAAGCTTTCTGAGAAACTGCTCTGTGTTCTGTGAATTCATATCACAGAGTTACATCTTTCCATTCAAGAAACCTTTCGCTAAGGCTGTTCTTGTGGAATTGGCAAAGGGATATTTGGAAGCCCATAGAGGGCTACGGTGAAAAATGAAATATCTTCCGTTCAAAACTGGAAAGAAGCTTTCTGAGAAACTGCTCCGTGTTCTGTTAATTCATCCCACAGAGTTACATCTTTCCCTTCAAGAAGACTTTCGTTAAGACTGTTCTTGTGGAATTGTCAAAGGGATATTTGGAAGCCCATAGAGGGCTATGGTGAAAAAGGAAATATCTTCCGTTCAAAACAGGAAAGAAGCTTTCTGAGAAACTGCTCTGTGTTCTCTTAATTCATCTCACAGAGTTACATGTTTCCTTTCAATAAGTCTTTCGCTAAGGCTGTTCTTGTGGAATTGGCAAAGGGATATTTGGAAGCCCATAGAGGGCTATGGTGAAAAAGGAAATATCTTCCATTCAATACTGGAAAGAAGCTTTTTGACAAACTGCTCTATGTTCTGTGAATTAGTCTCACAGAGTTCCATCTTTCCCTTCAAGAAGCCTTTCGCTAAGGCTGTTCTTGTGGAATTGGCAAAGGAATATTTGGAAGCCCATAGAGGGCTATGGTGAAAAAGGAAATATCTTCCGTTCAAAACTGGAAAGAAGCTTTCTGAGAAACTGCTCTGTGTTCTGTGAATTCATCTCACAGTGTTACATCTTTCCCTTCAAGAAGCCTTTCGTTAAGGCTGTTCTTGTGGAATTGGCAAAGGGATATTTGGAAGCCCATAGAGGGCTATGGTGAAAAAGGAAATATCTTCCGTTCAAAACTGGAAAGAAGCTTTCTGAGAAACTGCTCTGTGTTCTGTGAATTCATCTCACAGAGTTACATCTTTCCCTTCAAGAAGCCTTTGGCTAAGGCTGTTCTTGTGGAATTGGCAAAAAGATATTTGGAAGCCCATAGAGGGCTATGGTGAAAAAGGAAATATCTTCCCTTCAAAACTGGAAAGAAGATTTCTGAGAAACTGCTCTGTGTTCTGTGAATTCATCCCACAGAGTTACATCTTTCCCTTCAAGAAGCCTTCGGTAAGGCTGTTCTTGTGGAATTGGCAAAGGGATATTTGGAAGCCCATAGAGGGCTATGGTGAAAAAGGAAATATCTTCCGTTCAAAACTGGAAAGAAGCTTTCTGAGAAACTGCTCTGTGTTCTGTTAATTCATCTCACAGAGGTACATCTTTCCCTTCAAGAAGCCATTCGCTAAAGGATGTTCTTGTGGAATTGGAAAAGGGATATTTGGAAGTCCATAGAGGGCTATGGTGAAAAAGGAAATATCTTCCATTCAAAACTGGAAAGAAGCTTTCTGAGAAACTGCTCTGTGTTCTGTGAATTCATCTGACAGAGTTACATCTTTCCCTTCAAGAAGCCTTTCGCTAAGGCTGTTCTTGTGGAATTGGCAAAGGGATATTTGGAAGCCATAGAGGGCTACGGTGAAAAAGGAAATATCTTCCGTTCAAAACTGGAAAGAAGCTTTCTGAGAAACTGCTCTGTGTTCTGTGAATTCATCTCACAGAGTTTCATCTTTCCCTTCAAGAAGCCTTTCGCTAAGGCTGTTCTTGTGGAATTGGGAAAGATATATTTGGAAGCCCATAAAGTGTTATGGTGAAAAAGGAAATATCTTCCATTCAAAACAGGAAAGAACCTTTCTGAGAAACTGCTCTGTGTTCTCTTAATTCATCTCACAGAGTTACATGTTTCCTTCAAGAAGCCTTTCGCTAAGGCTGTTCTTGTGGAAGTGGCAAAGGGATATTTGGAAACCCCTAGAGAGCAATGGTGAAAAAGGAAATATATTCCGCTCAAAACTGGAAAGAAACTTTCTGAGAAACTGCTCCGTGTTCTGTTAATTCATCCCACAGAGTTACATCTTTCCCTTCAAGAAGACTTTCGTTAAGACTGTTCTTGTGGAATTGTAAAAGGGATATTTGGAAGCCCATAGAGGCCTATGGTGAAAAAGGAAATATCTTCCGTTCAAAACAGGAAAGAAGCTTTCTGAGAAACTGCTCTGTGTCCTCTTAATTCATCTCACAGAGTTACATGTTTCCTTTCAAGAAGTCTTTCGCTAAGGCTGTTCTTGTGGAATTGGCAAAGGGATATTTGGAAGCCCATAGAGGGCTATGGTGAAAAAGGAAATATCTTACGTTCAAAACAGGAAAGAAGCTTTCTGAGAAACTGCTCTGTGTTCTCTTAATTCATCTCACAGAGTTACAGGTTTCCTTTCAAGAAGTCTTTCGCTAAGGCTGTTCTTGTGGAATTGTCAAAGGGATATTTGGAAGCCCATAGAGGGCTATGGTGAAAAAGGAAATATCTTCCGTTCAAAACTGGAAAGAAGCTTTCTGAGAAACTGCTCTGTGTTCTGTGAATTCATCCCACAGAGTTACATCTTTCCCTTCAGGAAGCCTTACGGTAAGGCTGTTCTTGTGGAATTGGCAAAGGGATATTTGGAAGCCCATAGAGGGCTATGGTGAAAAAGGAAATATCTTCCGTTCAAAACAGGAAAGAAATTTTCTGAGAAACTGCTCTGTGTTCTGTTAATTCATCTCACAGAGTTACATCTTTTTCTTCAAGAAGCCTTTCGCTAAGGCTGTTCTTGTGGAATTGGCAAAGGGATATTTGGAAGCCCATAGAGGGCTATGTTGAAAAAGGAAATATCTTCCGTTCAAAACAGGAAAGAAACTTACTGAGAAACTGCTCTGTGTTCTGTTAATTCATCTCACAGAGTTACATCTTTCCCTTCAATCAGCCTTTCGCTAAGGCTGTTCCTTTGGAATTGGCAAAGGGATATTTGGAAGCCCATAGTGGGCTACGGTGAAAAAGGAAATATCTTCCGTTCAAAACTGGAAAGAAGCTTTCTGAGAATCTGCTCTGTGTTCTGTTAATTCATCTCACAGAGTTACATCTTTCCATTCAAGAAGCGTTTCGCTGAGGCTGTTCTTGTGGAATTGGCAAAGGGATATTTGGAAGCCCATAGAGGGCTATGGTGAAAAAGGAAATATCTTCCGTTCAAAACTGGAAAGAAGCTTTCTGAGAAACTGCTCTGTGTTCTGTGAATTCATCTCACAGAGTTACATCTTTCCCTTCAAGAAGCCTTTCGCTAAGGCTGTTCTTGTGGAATTGGCAAAGGGATATTTGGAAACCGCTAGAGAGCAATGGTGAAAAAGGAAATATATTCCGCTCAAAACTGTTAAGAAGCTTTCTGAGAAACTGCTCCGTGTTCTGTTAATTCATCCCACAGAGTTACATCTTTCCCTTCAAGAAGCCTTTCGTTAAGACTGTTCTTGTGGAATTGTCACAGGGATATTTGGAAGCCCATAGAGGGCTTTGGTGAAAAAGGAAATACCTTCCATTCAAAACTGGAAAGAAGCTTTCTGAGAAACTGCTCTGTGTTCTGTAAATTCATCTCACAGAGTTACATCTGTCCCTTCAAGAAGCCTTTCGCTAAGGCAGTTCTTGTGGAATTGGCAAAGGGATATTTGGAAGCCCTTAGAGGGCTATGGTGAAAAAGGAAATGTCTTCCGTTCAACACTGGAAAGAATCTTTCTGAGAAACTGCTCTGTGTTCTGTTAATTCATCTCACAGAGTTACATCTTTCCCTTCAAGAAGCCTTTCGCTAAGGGGGTTCTTGTGGAATTGTCAAAGGGATATTTGGAAGCCATTGAGGGCTATGGTGAAAAAGGAAATATTTTCCGCTCAAAACTGGAAAGAAGCTTTCTGAGAAACTGCTCTGTGATGTGTGAATTCATCTCAGAGAGTTACATCTTTCCCTTCAAGAAGCCTTTCGCTAAGGCTGTTCTTGTGGAATTGGCAAAAAGATATTTGGAAGCCAATAGAGGGCTATGGTGAAAAAGGAAATATCTTCCCTTCAAAACTGGAAAGAAGCTTTCTGAGAAACTGCTCTGTGTTCTGTGAATTCATCTCACAGAGTTACATCTTTCCCTTCAAGAAGCCTTTCGCTAAGGCTGTTCTTGTGGAATTGGAAAACGGATATTTGGAAGCCCATAGAGGGCTATGGTGAAAAAGGAAATATCTTCCGTTCAAAACTGGAAAGAAGCTTTCTGAGAAACTGCTCTGTGTTCTGTTAATTCATCTCACAGAGGTACATCTTTCCCTTCAAGAAGCCATTCGCTAAAGGCTGTTCTTGTGGAATTGGAAAAGGGATATTTGGAAGTCCATAGAGGGCTATGGTGAAAAAGGAAATATCTTCCATTCAAAACTGGAAAGAAGCCTTCTGAGAAACTGCTCTGTGTTCTGTGAATTCATCTGACAGAGTTACATCTTTCCCTTCAAGAAGCCTTTCGCTAAGGCTGTTCTTGTGGAATTGGCAAAGGGATATTTGGAAGCCCATAGAGGGCTATGGTGAAAAAGGAAATATCTTCCGTTCAAAACTGGAAAGAAGCTTTCTGAGAAACTGCTCTGTGTTCTGTGAATTCATCTCACAGAGTTTCATCTTTCCCTTCAAGAAGCCTTTCGCTAAGGCTGTTCTTGTGGAATTGGGAAAGATATATTTGGAAGCCCATAAAGGGTTATGGTGAAAAAGGAAATATCTTCCATTCAAAACAGGAAAGAACCTTTCTGAGAAACTGCTCTGTGTTCTCTTAATTCATCTCACAGAGTTACATGTTTCCCTTCAAGAAGCCTTTCGCTAAGGCTGTTCTTGTGGAATTGGGAAAGGGATATTTGGAAGCCCATAGAGAGCTATGGTGAAAAAGGATATATTTTCCGTTCAAAACTGGAAAGAAGCTTTCTGAGAGACTGCTCTGTGTTCTGTGATTTCATCTCACAGAGTTACATCTTTCCCTTCAAGAAGCCTTTCGCTAAGGCTGTTCTTGTGGAATTGGCAAAGGGATATTTGGAAGCCCATAGAGGGCTATGGTGAAAAAGGAAATATCTTCCGTTCAAAACTGGAAAGAAGCTTTCTGAGAAACTGCTCTGTGTTCTGTGAATTCATCTCACAGAGTTACATTTTCCCTTCAAGAAGCCTTTCGCTAAGGCTGTTCTTGTGGAATTGGCAAAGGGATATTTGGAAGCCCATAGAGGGCTATGGTGAAAAAGGAAATATCTTCCGTTCAAAACTGGAAAGAAGCTTCTGAGAAACTGCTCTGTGTTCTGTTAATTCATCTCACAGAGTTACATCTTTCCATTCAAGAATCCTTTCGCGAAGGCTGTTCTTGGGGAATTGTCAAAGGGATATTTGGAAGCCCATAGAGGGCTATGGTGAAAAAGGAAATATCTTCCGTTCAATACTGGAAAGAAGCTTTCTGAGAAACTGCTCTGTGTTCTGTGAATTCATCTCACAGAGGTACATCTTTCCCTTCTAGAAGCCTTTCGCTAAGGCTGTTCTTGTGGAATTGGGAAAGATATATTTGGAAGCCCATAAAGGGTTATGGTGAAAAAGGAAATATCTTCCATTCAAAACAGGAAAGAACCTTTCTGAGAAACTGCTCTGTGTTCTCTTAATTCATCTCACAGAGTTACATGTTTCCTTCAAGAAGCCTTTCGCTAAGGCTGTTCTTGTGGAATTGGCAAAGGGATATTTGGAAGCCCTTAGAGGGCTATGGTGAAAAAGGAAATATCTTCCGTTCAAAACTGGAAAGAAGCTTTCTGAGAGACTGCTCTGTGTTCTGTGAATTCATCTCACAGAGTTACATCTTTCCCTTCAAGAAGCCTTTCGCTAAGGCTGTTCTTGTGGAATTGGCAAAGGGATATTTGGAAACCCCTAGAGAGCAATGGTGAAAAAGGAAATATATTCCGCTCAAAACTGGAAAGAAACTTTCTGAGAAACTGCTCCGTGTTCTGTGAATTCATCCCACAGAGTTACATCTTTCCCTTCAAGAAGCCTTTCGTTAAGACTGTTCTTGTGGAATTGTCAAAGGGATATTTGAAAGCCCATAGAGGCCTATGGTGAAAAAGGAAATGTCTTCCGTTCAAAACAGGAAAGAAGCTTTCTGAGAAACTGCTCTGTGTCCTCTTAATTCATCTCACAGAGTTACATGTTTCCTTTCAAGAAGTCTTTCGCTAAGGCTGTTCTTGTGGAATTGGCAAAGGGATATTTGGAAGCCCATAGAGGGCTATGGTGAAAAAGGAAATATCTTACGTTCAAAACAGGAAAGAAGCTTTCTGAGAAACTGCTCTGTGTTCTCTTAATTCATCTCACAGAGTTACAGGTTTCCTTTCAAGAAGTCTTTCGCTAAGGCTGTTCTTGTGGAATTGGCAAAGGGATATTTGGAAGCCCTTAGAGGGCTATGGTGAAAAAAGAAATATCTTCCGTTCAAAACTGGAAAGAAGCTTTCTGAGAGACTGCTCTGTGTTCTGTGAATTCATCTCACAGAGTTACATCTTTCCCTTCAAGAAGCGTTTCGCTAAGGCTGTTCTTGTGGAATTGTCAAAGGGATATTTGGAAGC
The DNA here is from genome assembly GCF_047675955.1 of Chlorocebus sabaeus. Classification (NCBI taxonomy): domain Eukaryota; kingdom Metazoa; phylum Chordata; class Mammalia; order Primates; family Cercopithecidae; genus Chlorocebus; species Chlorocebus sabaeus. Next base: position 2,019,565 of record NW_027328147.1, on the reverse strand, counting down.
CCATAGAGGGCTATGGTGAAAAAGGAAATATCTTCCGTTCAAAACTGGAAAGAAGCTTTCTGAGAAACTGCTCTGTGTTCTGTTAATTCATCTCACAGAGTTACATCTTTTTCTTCAAGAAGCCTTCGCTAAGGCTGTTCTTGTGGAATTGGCAAAGGGATATTTGGAAGACCATAGAGGGCTATGGTGAAAAAGGAAATATCTTCCGTTCAAAACAGGAAAGAAACTTTCTGAGAAACTGCTCTGTGTTCTGTTAATTCATCTCACAGAGTTACATCTTTCCCTTCTAGAAGACTTTCGGTAAGGCTGTTCCTTTGGAATTGGCAAAGGGATATTTGGAAGCCCATAGAGGGCTACGGTGAAAAAGGAAATATCTTCCGTTCAAAACTGGAAAGAAGCTTTCTGAGAATCTGCTCTGTTTTCTGTTAATTCATCTCACAGAGTTACATCTTTCCATTCAAGAAGCGTTTCGCTGAGGCTGTTCTTGTGGAATTGGCAAAGGGATATTTGGAAGCCCATAGAGGGCTATGGTGAAAAAGGAAATATCTTCCGTTCAAAACTGGAAAGAAGCTTTCTGAGAAACTGCTCTGTGTTCTGTGAATTCATCTCACAGAGTTACATCTTTCCCTTCAATAAGCCTTTCGCTAAGGCTGTTCTTGTGGAATTGGCAAAGGGATATTTGGAAACCGCTAGAGAGCAATGGTGAAAAAGGAAATATATTCCGCTCAAAACTGGAAAGAAGCTTTCTGAGAAACTGCTCCGTGTTCTGTTAATTCATCCCACAGAGTTACATCTTTCCCTTCAAGAAGCCTTTCGTTAAGACTGTTCTTGTGGAATTGTCAAAGGGATATTTGGAAGCCCATAGAGGGCTTTGGTGAAAAAGGAAATACCTTCCATTCAAATCTGGAAAGAAGCTTTCTGAGAAACTGCTCTGTGTTCTGTAAATTCATCTCACAGAGTTACATCTGTCCCTTCAAGAAGCCTTTCGCTAAGGCAGTTCTTGTGGAATTGGCAAAGGGATATTTGGAAGCCCTTAGAGGGCTATGGTGAAAAAGGAAATATCTTCCGTTCAAAACTGGAAAGAAGCTTTCTGAGAAACTGCTCTGTGTTCTGTTAATTCATCTCACAGAGTTACATCTTTCCCTTCAAGAAGCCTTTCGCTAAGGGGGTTCTTGTGGAATTGTCAAAGGGATATTTGGAAGCCATTGAGGGCTATGGTGAAAAAGGAAATATCTTCCGCTCAAAACTGGAAAGAAGCTTTCTGAGAAACTGCTCTGTGATGTGTGAATTCATCTCAGAGAGTTACATCTTTCCCTTCAAGAAGCCTTTCGCTAAGGCTGTTCTTGTGGAATTGGCAAAAAGATATTTGGAAGCCCATAGAGGGCTATGGTGAAAAAGGAAATATCTTCCCTTCAAAACTGGAAAGAAGCTTTCTGAGAAACTGCTCTGTGTTCTGTGAATTCATCTCACAGAGTTACATCTTTCCCTTCAAGAAGCCTTTCGCTAAGGCTGTTCTTGTGGAATTGGAAAACGGATATTTGGAAGCCCATAGAGGGCTATGGTGAAAAAGGAAATATCTTCCTTTCAAAACTGGAAAGAAGCTTTCTGAGAAACTGCTCTGTGTTCTGTTAATTCATCTAACAGAGGTACATCTTTCCCTTCAAGAAGCCATTCGCTAAAGGCTGTTCTTGTGGAATTGGAAAAGGGATATTTGGAAGTCCATAGAGGGCTATGGTGAAAAAGGAAATATCTTCTATTCAAAACTGGAAAGAAGCTTTCTGAGAAACTCCTCCGTGTTCTGTGAATTCATCTGACAGAGTTACATCTTTCCCTTCAAGAAGCCTTTCGCTAAGGCTGTTCTTGTGGAATTGGCAAAGGGATATTTGGAAACCGCTAGAGAGCAATGGTGAAAAAGGAAATATATTCCGCTCAAAACTGGAAAGAAGCTTTCTGAGAAACTGCTCCGTGTTCTGTTAATTCATCCCACAGAGTTACATCTTTCCCTTCAAGAAGCCTTTCGTTAAGACTGTTCTTGTGGAATTGTCAAAGGGATATTTGGAAGCCCATAGAGGGCTTTGGTGAAAAAGGAAATACCTTCCATTCAAATCTGGAAAGAAGCTTTCTGAGAAACTGCTCTGTGTTCTGTAAATTCATCTCACAGAGTTACATCTGTCCCTTCAAGAAGCCTTTCGCTAAGGCAGTTCTTGTGGAATTGGCAAAGGGATATTTGGAAGCCCTTAGAGGGCTATGGTGAAAAAGGAAATATCTTCCGTTCAAAACTGGAAAGAAGCTTTCTGAGAAACTGCTCTGTGTTCTGTTAATTCATCTCACAGAGTTACATCTTTCCCTTCAAGAAGCCTTTCGCTAAGGGGGTTCTTGTGGAATTGTCAAAGGGATATTTGGAAGCCATTGAGGGCTATGGTGAAAAAGGAAATATCTTCCGCTCAAAACTGGAAAGAAGCTTTCTGAGAAACTGCTCTGTGATGTGTGAATTCATCTCAGAGAGTTACATCTTTCCCTTCAAGAAGCCTTTCGCTAAGGCTGTTCTTGTGGAATTGGCAAAAAGATATTTGGAAGCCCATAGAGGGCTATGGTGAAAAAGGAAATATCTTCCCTTCAAAACTGGAAAGAAGCTTTCTGAGAAACTGCTCTGTGTTCTGTGAATTCATCTCACAGAGTTACATCTTTCCCTTCAAGAAGCCTTTCGCTAAGGCTGTTCTTGTGGAATTGGCAAGTTGATATTTGGAAGCCCATAGAGGGCTATGGTGAAAAAGGAAATATCTTCCTTTCAAAACTGGAAAGAAGCTTTCTGAGAAACTGCTCTGTGTTCTGTTAATTCATCTCACAGAGGTACATCTTTCCCTTCAAGAAGCCATTCGCTAAAGGCTGTTCTTGTGGAATTGGAAAAGGGATATTTGGAAGTCCATAGAGGGCTATGGTGAAAAAGGAAATATCTTCCATTCAAAACAGGAAAGAACCTTTCTGAGAAACTGCTCTGTGTTCTCTTAATTCATCTCACAGAGTTACATGTTTCCCTTCAAGAAGCCTTTCGCTAAGGCTGTTCTTGTGGAATTGGGAAAGGGATATTTGGAAGCCCATAGAGGGCTATGGTGAAAAAGGAAATATCTTCCGTTCAAAACTGGAAAGAAGCTTTCTGAGAGACTGCTCTGTGTTCTGTGATTTCATCTCACAGAGTTACATCTTTCCCTTCAAGAAGCCTTTCGCTAAGGCTGTTCTTGTGGAATTGGCAAAGGGATATTTGGAAACCCCTAGAGAGCAATGGTGAAAAAGGAAATATATTCCGCTCAAAACTGGAAAGAAACTTTCTGAGAAACTGCTCCGTGTTCTGTTAATTCATCCCACAGAGTTTCATCTTTCCCTTCAAGAAGCCTTTCGTTAAGACTGTTCTTGTGGAATTGTCAAAGGGATATTTGGAAGCCCATAGAGGCCTATGGTGAAAAAGGAAATATCTTCCGTTCAAAACAGGAAAGAAGCTTTCTGAGAAACTGCTCTGTGTCCTCTTAATTCATCTCACAGAGTTACATGTTTCCTTTCAAGAAGTCTTTCGCTAAGGCTGTTCTTGTGGAATTGGCAAAGGGATATTTGGAAGCCCATAGAGGGCTATGGTGAAAAAGGAAATATCTTACGTTCAAAACAGGAAAGAAGCTTTCTGAGAAACTGCTCTGTGTTCTCTTAATTCATCTCACAGAGTTACAGGTTTCCTTTCAAGAAGTCTTTCGCTAAGGCTGTTCTTGTGGAATTGGCAAAGGGATATTTGGAAGCCCTTAGAGGGCTATGGTGAAAAAAGAAATATTTTCCGTTCAAAACTGGAAAGAAGCTTTCTGAGAGACTGCTCTGTGTTCTGTGAATTCATCTCACAGAGTTACATCTTTCCCTTCAAGAAGCCTTTCGCTAAGGCTGTTCTTGTGGAATTGTCAAAGGGATATTTGGAAGCCCATAGAGGGCTATGGTGAAAAAGGAAATATCTTCCGTTCAAAACTGGAAAGAAGCTTTCTGAGAAACTGCTCTGTGTTCTGTGAATTCATCCCACAGAGGTACATCTTTCCCTTCAGGAAGCCTTACGGTAAGGCTGTTCTTGTGGAATTGGCAAAGGGATATTTGGAAGCCAATAGAGGGCTATGGTGAAAAAGGAAATATCTTCCGTTCAAAACTGGAAAGAAGCTTTCTGAGAAACTGCTCTGTGTTCTGTTAATTCATCTCACAGAGTTACATCTTTTTCTTCAAGAAGCCTTTCGCTAAGGCTGTTCTTGTGGAATTGGCAAAGGGATATTTGGAAGCCCATAGAGGGCTATGGTGAAAAAGGAAATATCTTCCGTTCAAAACAGGAAAGAAACTTTCTGAGAAACTGCTCTGTGTTCTGTTAATTCATCTCACAGAGTTACATCTTTCCCTTCTAGAAGCCTTTCGCTAAGGCTGTTCCTTTGGAATTGGCAAAGGGATATTTGGAAGCCCATAGAGGGCTACGGTGAAAAAGGAAATATCTTCCGTTCAAAACTGGAAAGAAGCTTTCTGAGAATCTGCTCTGTGTTCTGTTAATTCATCTCACAGTGTTACATTTTCCCTTCAAGAAGCCTTTCGCTAAGGCTGTTCTTGTGGAATTGGCAAAGGGATATTTGGAAGCCCATAGAGGTCTATGGTGAAAAAGGAAATATCTTCCGTTCAAAACTGTCAAGAAGCTTTCTGAGAAACTGTTCTGTGTTCTGTGAATTCATATCACAGAGTTACATCTTTCCATTCAAGAAGCCTTTCGCTAAGGCTGTTCTTGTGGAATTGGCAAAGGGATATTTGGAAGCCCATAGAGGGCTACGGTGAAAAAGGAAATATCTTCCGTTCAAAACTGGAAAGAAGCATTCTGAGAAACTGCTCCGTGTTCTGTTAATTCATCCCACAGAGTTACATCTTTCCCTTCAAGAAGACTTTCGTTAAGACTGTTCTTGTGGAATTGTCAAAGGGATATTTGGAAGCCCATAGAGGGCTATGGTGAAAAAGGAAATATCTTCCGTTCAAAACAGGAAAGAAGCTTTCTGAGAAACTACTCTGTGTTCTCTTAATTCATCTCACAGAGTTACATGTTTCCTTTCAATAAGTCTTTCGCTAAGGCTGTTCTTGTGGAATTGGCAAAGGGATATTTGGAAGCCCATAGAGGGCTATGGTGAAAAAGGAATTATCTTCCATTCAATACTGGAAAGAAGCTTTCTGAGAAACTGCTCTATGTTCTGTGAATTCGTCTCACAGAGTTCCATCTTTCCCTTCAAGAAGCCTTTCGCTAAGGCTGTTCTTGTGGAATTGGCAAAGGAATATTTGGAAGCCCATAGAGGGCTATGGTGAAAAAGGAAATATCTTCCGTTCAAAACTGGAAAGAAGCTTTCTGAGAAACTGCTCTGTGTTCTGTGAATTCATCTCACAGAGTTAAATCTTTCCCTTCAAGAAGCCTTTCGCTAAGGCTGTTCTTGTGGAATTGGAAAAGGGATATTTGGAAGCCCATAGAGGGCTATGGTGAAAAAGGAAATATCTTCCGTTCAAAACTGGAAAGAAGCTTTCTGAGAAACTGCTCTGTGTTCTGTGAATTCGTCTCACAGTGTTACATCTTTCCCTTCAAGAAGCCTTTCGCTAAGGCTGTTCTTTTGGAATTGGCAAAGGGATATTTGGAAGCCCATAGAGGGCTACGGTGAAAAAGAAATATCTTCCGTTCAAAACTGGAAAGAAGCTTTCTGAGAAACTGCTCTGTGTTCTGTGAATTCATCTCACAGAGTTACATCTTTCCCTTCAATAAGCCTTTCGCTAAGGCTGTTCTTGTGGAATTGGCAAAGGGATATTTGGAAGCCCTTAGAGGGCTATGGTGAAAAAGGAAATATATTCCGCTCAAAACTGGAAAGAAGCTTTCTGAGAAACTGCTCCGTGTTCTGTTAATTCATCCCACAGAGATAAATCTTTCCCTTTAAGAAGCCTTTCGTTAAGACTGTTCTTGTGGAATTGTCAAAGGGATATTTGGAAGCCCATAGAGGGCTTTGGTGAAAAAGGAAATGCCTTCCATTCAAAACTGGAAAGAAGCTTTCTGAGAAACTGCTCTGTGTTCTGTGAATTCATCTCACAGAGTTACATCTGTCCCTTCAAGAAGCCTTTCGCTAAGGCAGTTCTTGTGGAATTGGCAAAGGGATATTTGGAAGCCCTTAGAGGGCTATGGTGAAAAAGGAAATATCTTCCGTTCAAAACTGGAAAGAAGCTTTCTGAGAAACTGCTCTGTGTTCTGTTAATTCATCTCACAGAGTTACATCTTTCCCTTCAAGAAGCCTTTCACTAAGGCTGTTCTTGTGGAATTGTCAAAGGGATATTTGGAAGCCATTGAGGGCTATGGTGAAAAAGGAAATATCTTCCGCTGAAAACTGGAAAGAAGCTTTCTGAGAAACTGCTCTGTGATGTGTGAATTCATCTCAGAGAGTTACATCTTTCCCTTCAAGAAGCCTTTCGCTAAGGCTGTTCTTGTGGAATTGGCAAAAAGATATTTGGAAGCCCATAGAGGGCTATGGTGAAAAAGGAAATATCTTCCCTTCAAAACTGGAAAGAAGCTTTCTGAGAAACTGCTCTGTGTTCTGTGAATTCATCTCACAGAGTTACATTTTCCCTTCAAGAAGCCTTTCGGTAAGGCTGTTCTTGTGGGATTGGCAAACGGATATTTGGAAGCCCATAGAGGGCTATGGTGAAAAAGGAAATATCTTCCGTTCAAAACTGGAAAGAAGCTTTCTGAGTAACTGCTCTGTGTTCTGTTAATTCATCTCACGGAGGTACATCTTTCCCTTCAAGAAGCCATTCGCTAAAGGATGTTCTTGTGGAATTGGAAAAGGGATATTTGGAAGTCCATAGAGGGCTATGGTGAAAAAGGAAATATCTTCCATTCAAAACTGGAAAGAAGCTTTCTGAGAAACTGCTCTGTGTTCTGTGAATTCATCTGACAGAGTTACATCTTTCCCTTTAAGAAGCCTTTAGCTAAGGCTGTTCTTGTGGAATTGGCAAAGGGATATTTGGAAGCCCATAGAGGGCTATGGTGAAAAAGGAAATATCTTCCGTTCAAAACTGGAAAGAAGCTTTCTGAGAAACTGCTCTGTGTTCTGTGAATTCATCTCACAGAGTTTCATCTTTCCCTTCAAGAAGCCTTTCGCTAAGGCTGTTCTTGTGGAATTGGGAAAGATATATTTGGAAGCCAATAAAGGGTTATGGTGAAAAAGGAAATATCTTCCATTCAAAACAGGAAAGAACCTTTCTGAGAAACTGCTCTGTGTTCTCTTAATTCATCTCACAGAGTTACATGTTTCCCTTCAAGAAGCCTTTCGCTAAGGCTGTTCTTGTGGAATTGGGAAAGGGATATTTGGAAGCCCATAGAGGGCTATGGTGAAAAAGGAAATATTTTCCGTTCAAAACTGGAAAGAAGCTTTCTGAGAGACTGCTCTGTGTTCTGTGATTTCATCTCACAGAGTTACATCTTTCCCTTCAAGAAGCCTTTCGCTAAGGCTGTTCTGGTGGAATTGGCAAAGGGATATTTGGAAGCCCATAGAGGGCTATGGTGAAAAAGGAAATATCTTCCGTTCAAAACTGGAAAGAAGCTTTATGAGAACCTGCTCTGTGTTCTGTGAATTCATCTCACAGAGTTACATTTTCCCTTCAAGAAGCCTTTCGCTAAGGCTGTTCTTGTGGAATTGGCAAAGGGATATTTGGAAGCCCATAGAGGGCTATGGTGAAAAAGGAAATATCTTCCGTTGAAAACTGGAAAGAAGCTTTCTGAGAAACTGCTCTGTGTTCTGTTAATTCATCTCACAGAGTTACATCTTTCCATTCAAGAATCCTTTCGCGAAGGCTGTTCTTGTGGAATTGGCAAAGGGATATTTGGAAGCCCATAGAGGACTATGGTGAAAAAGGAAATATCTTCCGTTCAAAACTGGAAAGAAGCTGTCTGAGAAACTGCTCTGTGTTCTGTGAATTCATCTCACAGAGGTACATCTTTCCCTTCTAGAAGCCTTTCGCTAAGGCTGTTCTTGTGGAATTCGGAAAGATATATTTGGAAGCCCATAAAGGGTTATGGTGAAAAAGGAAATATCTTCCATTCAAAACAGGAAAGAACCTTTCTGAGAAACTGCTCTGTGTTCTCTTAATTCATCTCACAGAGTTACATGTTTCCTTCAAGAAGCCTTTCGCTAAGGCTGTTCTTGTGGAATTGGCAAAGGGATATTTGGAAGCCCTTAGAGGGCTATGGTGAAAAAGGAAATATCTTCCGTTCAAAACTGGAAAGAAGCTTTCTGAGAGACTGCTCTGTGTTCTGTGAATTCATCCCTCAGAGTTACATCTTTCCCTTCAGGAAGCCTTTCGCTAAGGCTGTTCTTGTGGAATTGTCAAAGGGACATTTGGAAGCCCATAGAGGGCTATGCTGAAAAAGGAAATATCTTCCGTTCAAAACTGGAAAGAAGCTTTCTGAGAAACTGCTCTGTGTTCTGTGAATTCATCCCACAGAGTTACATCTTTCCCTTCAGGAAGCCTTACGCTAAGGCTGTTCTTGTGGAATTGGCAAAGGGATATTTGGAAGCCCATAGAGGGCTATGGTGAAAAAGGAAATATCTTCCGTTCAAAACAGGAAAGAAGCTTTCTGAGAATCTGCTCTGTGTTCTGTTAATTCATCTCACAGAGTTACATCTTTCCATTCAAGAAGCGTTTCGCTGAGGCTGTTCTTGTGGAATTGGCAAAGGGATATTTGGAAGCCCATAGAGGGCTATGGTGAAAAAGGAAATATCTTCCGTTCAAAACTGGAAAGAAGCTTTCTGAGAAACTGCTCTGTGTTCTGTGAATTCATCTCACAGAGTTACATCTTTCCCTTCAAGAAGCCTTTCGCTAAGGCTGTTCTTGTGGAATTGGCAAAGGGATATTTGGAAACCCCTAGAGAGCAATGGTGAAAAAGGAAATATATTCCGCTCAAAACTGGAAAGAAACTTTCTGAGAAACTGCTCCGTGTTCTGTTAATTCACCCCACAGAGTTACATCTTTCCCTTCAAGAAGCCTTTCGTTAAGACTGTTCTTGTGGAATTGTCAAAGGGATATTTGGAAGCCCATAGAGGCCTATGGTGAAAAAGGAAATATCTTCCGTTCAATACAGGAAAGAAGCTTTCTGAGAAACTGCTCTGTGTCCTCTTAATTCATCTCACAGAATTACATGTTTTCTTTCGAGAAATCTTTCGCTAAGGCTGTTCTTGTGGAATTGGCAAAGGGATATTTGGAAGCCCATAGAGGGCTATGGTGAAAAAGGAAATATCTTCCGTTCAAAACTGGAAAGAAGCTTTCTGAGAAACTGCTCTGTGTTCTGTGAATTCGTCTCACAGAGTTACATCTTTCCCTTCAAGAAGCCTTTCGCTAAGGCTGTTATTGTGGAATTGGCAAAGGGATATTTGGAAGCCCATAGAGGGCTACGGTGAAAAAGAAATATCTTCCGTTCAAAACTGTAAAGAAGCTTTCTGAGAAACTGCTCTGTGTTCTGTGAATTCATCACACAGAGTTACATCTTTCCCTTCAATAAGCCTTTCGCTAAGGCTGTTCTTGTGGAATTGGCAAATGGATATTTGGAAGTCCATAGAGGGCTATGGTGAAAAATTAAATATCTTCCATTCAAAACTGGAAAGAAGCTTTCTGAGAAACTGCTCTGTGTTCTGTGAATTCATCTGACAGAGTTACATCTTTCACTTCAAGAAGCCTTTCGCTAAGGCTGTTCTTGTGGAATTGGCAAAGGGATATTTGGAAGCCCATAGAGGGCTATGGTGAAAAAGGAAATATCTTCCCTTCAAAACTGGAAAGAAGCTTTCTGAGAAACTGCTCTGTGTTCTGTGAATTCATCTCACAGAGTTTCATCTTTCCCTTCAAGAAGCCTTTCGCTAAGGCTGTTCTTGTGGAATTGGGAAAGATATATTTGGAAGCCCATAAAGGGTTATGGTGAAAAAGGAAATATCTTCCATTCAAAACAGGAAAGAACCTTTCTGAGAAACTGCTCTGTGTCCTCTTAATTCATCTCACAGAGTTACATGTTTCCTTCAAGAAGCCTTTCGCTAAGGCTGTTCTTGTGGAATTGTCCAAGGGATATTTGGAAGCCCATAGAGGGCTATGGTGAAAAAGGAAATATCTTCCGTTCAAAACTGGAAAGAAGCTTTCTGAGAAACTGCTCTGTGTTCTGTGAATTCAACCCACAGAGTTACATCTTTCCCTTCAAGAAGCCTTACGCTAAGGCTGTTCTTGTGGAATTGGGAAAGGGATATTTGGAAGCCCATAGAGGGCTATGGTGAAAAAGGAAATATCTTCCGTTCAAAACTGGAAAGAAACTTTCTGAGAAACTGCTCTGTGTTCTGTTAATTCATCTCACAGAGTTGCATCTTTTTCTTCAAGAAGCCTTTCGCTAAGGCTGTTCTTGTGGAATTGGCAAAGGGATATTTGGAAGCCCATAGAGGGCTATGGTGAAAAAGGAAATATCTTCCGTTCAAAACTGGAAAGAAGCTTTCTGAGAAACTGCTCTGTGTTCTGTGAATTCATCTCACAGAGTTTCATCTTTACCTTCAAGAAGCCTTTCGCTAAGGCTGTTCTTGTGGAATTGGGAAAGATATATTTGGAAGCCCATAAAGGGTTATGGTGAAAAAGGAAATATCTTCCATTCAAAACAGGAAAGAACCTTTCTGAGAAACTGCTCTGTGTTCTGTGAATTCATCTCACAGAGTTTCATCTTTCCCTTCTAGAAGCCTTTCGCTAAATCTGTTCTTGTGGAATTGGGAAAGATATATTTGGAAGCCCATAAAGATTTATGGTGAAAAAGGAAATATCTTCCATTCAAAATAGGAAAGAACCTTTCTGAGAAACTGCTCTGTGTTCTCTTAATTCATCTCGCAGAGTTACATGTTTCCTTCAAGAAGCCTTTCGCTAAGGCTGTTCTTCTGGAATTGGCAAAGGGATATTTGGAAGCCCTTAGAGGGCTATGGTGAAAAAGGAAATATCTTACGTTCAAAACTGGAAAGAAGCTTTCTGAGAGACTGCTCTGTGTTCTGTGAATTCATCTCACAGAGTTACATCTTTCCCTTCAAGAAGCCTTTCGCTAAGGCTGTTCTTGTGGAATTGCCAAAGGGATATTTGGAAGCCCATAGAGGGCTATGGTGAAAAAGGAAATATCTTCCGTTCAAAACTGGAAAGAAGCTTTCTGAGAAACTGATCTGTGTTCTGTGAATTCATCTCACAGAGTTACATCTTTCCCTTCAAGAAGCCTTTCGCTAAGGCTGTTCTTGTGGAATTGGCAAAGGGATATTTGGAAGCCCATAGAGGGCTACACTGAAAAAGGAAATATCTTCCGTTCAAAACTGGAAAGAAGCTTTATGAGAAACTGCTCTGTGTTCTGTGAATTCATCTCACAGAGTTACATTTTCCCTTTAAGAAACCTTTCGCTAAGGCTGTTATTGTGGAATTGGCAAAGGGATATTTGGAAGGCCATAGAGGTCTATGGTGAAAAAGGAAATATCTTCCGTTCAAAACTAGAAAGAAGCTTTCTGAGAAACTGCTCTGTGTTCTGTGAATTCATATCACAGAGTTACATCTTTCCCTTCAAGAAGCCTTTCGCTAAGGCTGTTCTTGTGGAATTGGCAAAGGGATATTTGGAAGCCCATAGAGGGCTATGGTGAAAAAGGAAATATCTTCCGTTGAAAACTAGAAAGAAGCTTTCTAAGAAACTGCTCTGTGTTCTGTTAATTCATCTCTCAGAGTTACATCTTTCAATTCAAGAATCCTTTCGCGAAGGCTGTTCTTGTGGAATTGGCAAAGGGATATTTGGAAGCCCATAGAGGGCTATTGTGAAAAAGGAAATATCTTCCGTTCAAAACTGGAAAGAAGCTGTCTGAGAAACTGCTCTGTGTTCTGTGAATTCATCTCACAGAGGTACATCTTTCCCTTCTAGAAGCCTTTCGCTAAGGCTGTTCTTGTGGAATTGGGAAAGATATATTTGGAAGCCCAGAAAGGGTTATGGTGAAAAAGGAAATATCTTCCATAAAAAAACAGGAAAGAACCTTTCTGAGAAACTGCTCTGTGTTCTCTTAATTCATCTCACAGAGTTACATGTTCCCTTCATGAGGTCTTTCGCTAAGGCTGTTCTTGTGGAATTGGCAAAGGGATATTTGGAAGCCCTTAGAGGGCTATGGTGAAAAAGGAAATATCTTCCGTTCAAAACTGGAAAGAATCTTTCTGAGAGACTGCTCTGTGTTCTGTGAATTCATCTCACAGAGTTACATCTTTCCCTTCAAGAAGCCTTTCGCTAAGGCTGTTCTTGTGGAATTGTCAAAGGGACATTTGGAAGCCCATAGCTGGCTATGGTGAAAAAGGAAATATCTTCCGTTCAAAACAGGAAAGAAGCTTTCTGAGAATCTGCTCTGTGTTCTGTTAATTCATCTCACAGAGTTACATCTTTCCATTCAAGAAGCGTTTCGCTGAGGCTGTTCTTGTGGAATTGGCAAAGGGATATTTGGAAGCCCATAGAGGGCTATGGTGAAAAAGGAAATATCTTCCGTTCAAAACTGGAAAGAAGCTTTCTGAGAAACTGCTCTGTGTTCTGCGAATTCATCTCACAGAGTTACATCTTTCCCTTCAAGAAGCCTTTCGCTAAGGCTGTTCTTGTGGAATTGGCAAAGGGATATTTGGAAACCCCTAGAGAGCAATGGTGAAAAAGGAAATATATTCCGCTCAAAACTGGAAAGAAACTTTCTGAGAAACTGCTCTGTGTTCTGTGAATTCATCTCACAGAGTTCCATCTTTCCCTTCTAGCAGCCTTTCGCTAAGGCTGTTCTTGTGGAATTGGGAAAGATATATTTGGAAGCCCATAAAGGGTTATGGTGAAAAAGGAAATATCTTCCATTCAAAACAGGAAAGAACCTTTCTGAGAAACTGCTCTGTGTTCTCTTAATTCATCTCGCAGAGTTACATGTTTCCTTCAAGAAGCCTTTCGCTAAGGCTGTTCTTGTGGAATTGTCCAAGGGATATTTGGAAGCCCATAGAGGGCTATGGTGAAAAAGGAAATATCTTCCGTTCAAAACTGGAAAGAAGCTTTCTGAGAAACTGCTCTGTGTTCTGTGAATTCAACCCACAGAGTTACATCTTTCCCTTCAAGAAGCCTTACGCTAAGGCTGTTCTTGTGGAATTGGGAAAGGGATATTTGGAAGCCCATAGAGGGCTATGGTGAAAAAGGAAATATCTTCCGTTCAAAACTGGAAAGAAACTTTCTGAGAAACTGCTCTGTGTTCTGTTAATTCATCTCACAGAGTTGCATCTTTTTCTTCAAGAAGCCTTTCGCTAAGGCTGTTCTTGTGGAATTGGCAAAGGGATATTTGGAAGCCCATAGAGGGCTATGGTGAAAAAGGAAATATCTTCCGTTCAAAACTGGAAAGAAGCTTTCTGAGAAACTGCTCTGTGTTCTGTGAATTCATCTCACAGAGTTTCATCTTTACCTTCAAGAAGCCTTTCGCTAAGGCTGTTCTTGTGGAATTGGGAAAGATATATTTGGAAGCCCATAAAGGGTTATGGTGAAAAAGGAAATATCTTCCATTCAAAACAGGAAAGAACCTTTCTGAGAAACTGCTCTGTGTTCTGTGAATTCATCTCACAGAGTTTCATCTTTCCCTTCTAGAAGCCTTTCGCTAAATCTGTTCTTGTGGAATTGGGAAAGATATATTTGGAAGCCCATAAAGATTTATGGTGAAAAAGGAAATATCTTCCATTCAAAATAGGAAAGAACCTTTCTGAGAAACTGCTCTGTGTTCTCTTAATTCATCTCGCAGAGTTACATGTTTCCTTCAAGAAGCCTTTCGCTAAGGCTGTTCTTCTGGAATTGGCAAAGGGATATTTGGAAGCCCTTAGAGGGCTATGGTGAAAAAGGAAATATCTTACGTTCAAAACTGGAAAGAAGCTTTCTGAGAGACTGCTCTGTGTTCTGTGAATTCATCTCACAGAGTTACATCTTTCCCTTCAAGAAGCCTTTCGCTAAGGCTGTTCTTGTGGAATTGCCAAAGGGATATTTGGAAGCCCATAGAGGGCTATGGTGAAAAAGGAAATATCTTCCGTTCAAAACTGGAAAGAAGCTTTCTGAGAAACTGATCTGTGTTCTGTGAATTCATCTCACAGAGTTACATCTTTCCCTTCAAGAAGCCTTTCGCTAAGGCTGTTCTTGTGGAATTGGCAAAGGGATATTTGGAAGCCCATAGAGGGCTACACTGAAAAAGGAAATATCTTCCGTTCAAAACTGGAAAGAAGCTTTATGAGAAACTGCTCTGTGTTCTGTGAATTCATCTCACAGAGTTACATTTTCCCTTTAAGAAACCTTTCGCTAAGGCTGTTATTGTGGAATTGGCAAAGGGATATTTGGAAGGCCATAGAGGTCTATGGTGAAAAAGGAAATATCTTCCGTTCAAAACTAGAAAGAAGCTTTCTGAGAAACTGCTCTGTGTTCTGTGAATTCATATCACAGAGTTACATCTTTCCCTTCAAGAAGCCTTTCGCTAAGGCTGTTCTTGTGGAATTGGCAAAGGGATATTTGGAAGCCCATAGAGGGCTATGGTGAAAAAGGAAATATCTTCCGTTGAAAACTAGAAAGAAGCTTTCTAAGAAACTGCTCTGTGTTCTGTTAATTCATCTCTCAGAGTTACATCTTTCAATTCAAGAATCCTTTCGCGAAGGCTGTTCTTGTGGAATTGGCAAAGGGATATTTGGAAGCCCATAGAGGGCTATTGTGAAAAAGGAAATATCTTCCGTTCAAAACTGGAAAGAAGCTGTCTGAGAAACTGCTCTGTGTTCTGTGAATTCATCTCACAGAGGTACATCTTTCCCTTCTAGAAGCCTTTCGCTAAGGCTGTTCTTGTGGAATTGGGAAAGATATATTTGGAAGCCCAGAAAGGGTTATGGTGAAAAAGGAAATATCTTCCATAAAAAAACAGGAAAGAACCTTTCTGAGAAACTGCTCTGTGTTCTCTTAATTCATCTCACAGAGTTACATGTTCCCTTCATGAGGTCTTTCGCTAAGGCTGTTCTTGTGGAATTGGCAAAGGGATATTTGGAAGCCCTTAGAGGGCTATGGTGAAAAAGGAAATATCTTCCGTTCAAAACTGGAAAGAATCTTTCTGAGAGACTGCTCTGTGTTCTGTGAATTCATCTCACAGAGTTACATCTTTCCCTTCAAGAAGCCTTTCGCTAAGGCTGTTCTTGTGGAATTGTCAAAGGGACATTTGGAAGCCCATAGCTGGCTATGGTGAAAAAGGAAATATCTTCCGTTCAAAACAGGAAAGAAGCTTTCTGAGAATCTGCTCTGTGTTCTGTTAATTCATCTCACAGAGTTACATCTTTCCATTCAAGAAGCGTTTCGCTGAGGCTGTTCTTGTGGAATTGGCAAAGGGATATTTGGAAGCCCATAGAGGGCTATGGTGAAAAAGGAAATATCTTCCGTTCAAAACTGGAAAGAAGCTTTCTGAGAAACTGCTCTGTGTTCTGCGAATTCATCTCACAGAGTTACATCTTTCCCTTCAAGAAGACTTTCGCTAAGGCTGTTCTTGTGGAATTGGCAAAGGGATATTTGGAAACCCCTAGAGAGCAATGGTGAAAAAGGAAATATATTCCGCTCAAAACTGGAAAGAAACTTTCTGAGAAACTGCTCTGTGTTCTGTGAATTCATCTCACAGAGTTCCATCTTTCCCTTCTAGCAGCCTTTCGCTAAGGCTGTTCTTGTGGAATTGGGAAAGATATATTTGGAAGCCCATAAAGGGTTATGGTGAAAAAGGAAATATCTTCCATTCAAAACAGGAAAGAACCTTTCTGAGAAACTGCTCTGTGTTCTCTTAATTCATCTCGCAGAGTTACATGTTTCCTTCAAGAAGCCTTTCGCTAAGGCTGTTCTTCTGGAATTGGCAAAGGGATATTTGGAAGCCCTTAGAGGGCTATGGTGAAAAAGGAAATATCTTCCGTTCAAAACTGGAAAGAAGCTTTCTGAGAAACTGCTCTGTGTTCTGTGAATTCATCTCACAGAGTTACATCTTTCCCTTCAAGAAGCCTTTCGCTAAGGCTGTTCTTGTGGAATTGGCAAAGGGATATTTGGAAACCCCTAGAGAGCAATGGTGAAAAAGGAAATATATTCCGCTCAAAACTGGAAAGAAGCTTTCTGAGAAACTGCTCCGTGTTCTGTTAATTCATCCCACAGAGTTACATCATTCCCTTCAAGAAGCCTTTCGTTAAGACTGTTCTTGTGGAATTGTCAAAGGGATATTTGGAAGCCCATAGAGGGCTATGGTGAAAAAGGAAATATCTTCCGTTCAAAACAGGAAAGAAGCTTTCTGAGAAACTGCTCTGTGTTCTGTTAATTCATCTCACAGAGTTACATCTTTCCCTTCAAGAAGCCTTTCGCTAAGGCTGTTCTTTTGGAATTGGCAAAGGGATATTTGGAAGACCATAGAGGGCTACGGTGAAAAAGGAAATATCTTCCGTTCAAAACTGGAAAGAAGCTTTCTGAGAATCTGCTCTGTGTTCTGTTAATTCATCTCACAGAGTTACATCTTTCCATTCAAGAAGCGTTTCGCTGAGGCTGTTCTTGTGGAATTGGCAAAGGGATATTTGGAAACCCATAGAGGGCTATGGTGAAAAAGGAAATATCTTCGTTCAAAACTGGAAAGAAGCTTTCTGAGAAACTGCTCTGTGTTCTGTGAATTCATCTCACAGAGTTACATCTTTCCCTTCAAGAAGCCTTTCGCTAAGGCTGTTCTTGTGGAATTGGCAAAGGGATATTTGGAAACCCCTAGAGAACAATGGTGAAAAAGGAAATATCTTCCATTCAAAACTGGAAAGAAGCTTTCTGAGAAACTGCTCCGTGTTCTGTTAATTCATCCCACAGAGTTACATCTTTCCCTTCAAGAAGCCTTTCGTTAAGACTGTTCTTGTGGAATTGTCAAAGTGATATTTGGAAGCCCATAGAGGGCTATGGTGAAAAAGGAAATATCTTCCGTTCAAAACAGGAAAGAAGCTTTCTGAGAAACTGCTCTGTGTTCTCTTAATTCATCTCACAGAGTTACATGTTTCCTTTCAAGAAGTCTTTCGCTAAGGCTGTTCTTGTGGAATTGGCAAAGGGATATTTGGAAGCCCATAGAGGGCTATGGTGAAAAAGGAAATATCTTCCGTTCAAAACTGGAAAGAAGCTTTCTGAGAAACTGCTCTGTGTTCTGTGAATTCATCTCACAGTGTTACATCTTTCCCTTCAAGAAGCCTTTCGCTAAGGCTGTTCTTGTGGAATTGGCAAAGGGATATTTGGAAGCCCATAGAGGGCTATGGTGAAAAAGGAAATATCTTCCGTTCAAAACTGGAAAGAAGCTTTCTGAGAAACTCCTCTGTGTTCTGAGAATTCATATCACAGAGTTACATCTTTCCCTTCTAGCAGCCTTTCGCTAAGGCTGTTCTTGTGGAATTGGCAAAGGGATATTTGGAAGCCCATAGAGGGCTACGGTGAAAAAGGAAATATCTTCCGTTCAAAACTGGAAAGAAGCTTTCTGAGAAACTGCTCTGTGTTCTGTTAATTCATCTCACAGAGTTACATCTTTCGATTCAATAAGCCTTTCGTAAGGCTGTTCTTGTGGAATTGGCAAAGGGATATTTGGAAACACCTAGAGGGCTATGGTGAAAAAGGAAATATATTCCGCTCAAAACTGGAAAGAAGCTTTCTGAGAAACTGCTCCGTGTTCTGTTAATTCATCCCACAGAGTTACATCTTTTCCTTCAAGAAGCCTTTCGTTAAGACTGTTCTTGTGGAATTGTCAAAGGGATATTTGGAAGCCCATAGAGGGCTATGGTGAAAAAGGAAATATCTTCCATTCAAAACAGGAAAGAACCTTTCTGAGAAACTGCTCTGTGTTCTCTTAATTCATCTCACAGAGTTACATGTTTCCTTCAAGAAGCCTTTCGCTAAGGCTGTTCTTGTGGAATTGTCAAAGGGATATTTGGAAGCCCATAGAGGGCTATGGTGAAAAAGGATATATCTTCCGTTCAAAACTGGAAAGAAGCTTTCTGAGAAACTGCTCTGTGTTCTGTTAATTCATCCCACAGAGTTACATCTTTCCCTTCAAGAAGCCTTACGCTAAGGCTGTTCTTGTGGAATTGGCAAAGGGATATTTGGAAGCCCATAGAGGGCTATGGTGAAAAAGGAAATATCTTCCGTTCAAAACTGGAAAGAAACTTTCTGAGAAACTGCTCTGTGTTCTGTTAATTCATCTCACAGAGTTGCATCTTTTTCTTCAAGAAGCCTTTCGCTAAGGCTGTTCTTGTGGAATTGGCAAAGGGATATTTGGAAGCCCATAGAGGGCTATGGTGAAAAAGGAAATATCTTCCATTCAAAACTGGAAAGAAGCTTTCTGAGAAACTGCTCTGTGTTCTGTGAATTCATCTCACAGAGTTTCATCTTTACCTTCAAGAAGCCTTTCTCTAAGGCTGTTCTTGTGGAATTGGGAAAGATATATTTGGAAGCCCATAAAGGGTTATGGTGAAAAAGGAAATATCTTCCATTCAAAACAGGAAAGAACCTTTCTGAGAAACTGCTCTGTGTTCTGTGAATTCATCTCACAGAGTTACATCTTTCCCTTCTAGAAGCCTTTCGCTAAGGCTGTTCTTGTGGAATTGGGAAAGATATATTTGGAAGCCCATAAAGGGTTATGGTGAAAAAGGAAATACCTTCCATTCAAAACAGGAAAGAACCTTTCTGAGAAACTGCTCTGTGTTCTCTTAATTCATCTCGCAGAGTTACATGTTTCCTTCAAGAAGCCTTTCGCTAAGGCTGTTCTTCTGGAATTGGCAAAGGGATATTTGGAAGCCCTTAGAGGGCTATGGTGAAAAAGGAAATATCTTACGTTCAAAACTGGAAAGAAGCTTTCTGAGAGGCTGCTCTGTGTTCTGTGAATTCATCTCACAGAGTTACATCTTTCCCTTCAAGAAGCCTTTCGCTAAGGCTGTTCTTGTGGAATTGTCAAGGGGATATTTGGAAGCCCATAGAGGGCTATGGTGAAAAAGGAAATATCTTCCGTTCAAAACTGGAAAGAAGCTTTCTGAGAAACTGATCTGTGTTCTGTGAATTCATCCCACAGAGTTACATCTTTCCCTTCAGGAAGCCTTACGCTAAGGCTGTTCTTGTGGAATTGGCCAAGGGGTATTTGGAAGCCCATAGAGGGCTATGGTGAAAAAGGAAATATCTTCCGTTCAAAACAGGAAAGAAACTTTCTGAGAAACCGCTCTGTGTTCTGTTAATTCATCTCACAGAGTTACATCTTTTTCTTCAAGAAGCCTTTCGCTAAGGCTGTTCTTGTGGAATTGGCAAGTTGATATTTGGAAGCCCATAGAGGGCTATGGTGAAAAATGAAATATCTTCCGTTCAAAACAGGAAAGAAACTTTCTGAGAAACTGCTCTGTGTTCTGTTAATTCATCTCACAGAGTTACATCTTTCCCTTCAAGAAGCCTTTCGCTAAGGCTGTTCCTTTGGAATTGGCAAAGGGATATTTGGAAGCCCATAGAGGGCTACGGTGAAAAAGGAAATATCTTCCGTTCAAAACTGGAAAGAAGCTATCTGAGAATCTGCTCTGTGTTCTGTTAATTCATCTCACAGAGATACATCTTTCCATTCAAGAAGCGTTTCGCTGAGGCTGTGCTTGTGGAATTGGCAAAGGGATATTTGGAAGCCCTTAGAGGGCTATGGTGAAAAATTAAATATCTTCCGTTCAAAACTGGAAAGAAGCTTTCTGAGAAACTGCTCTGTGTTCTGTGAATTCATCTCACAGAGTTACATCTTTCCCTTCAAGAAGCCTTTCGCTAAGGCTGTTCTTGTGGAATTGGCAAAGGGATATTTGGAAACCCCTAGAGAGCAATGGTGAAAAAGGAAATATATTCCGCTCAAAACTGGAAAGAAGCTTTCTGAGAAACTGCTCCGTGTTCTGTTAATTCATCCCACAGAGTTACATCATTCCCTTCAAGAAGCCTTTCGTTAAGACTGTTCTTGTGGAATTGTCAAAGGGATATTTGGAAGCCCATAGAGGGCTATGGTGAAAAAGGAAATATCTTCCGTTCAAAACAGGAAAGAAGCTTTCTGAGAAACTGCTCTGTGTTCTGTTAATTCATCTCACAGAGTTACATCTTTCCCTTCAAGAAGCCTTTCGCTAAGGCTGTTCTTGTGGAATTGGGAAAGATATATTTGGAAGCCCATAAAGGGTTATGGTGAAAAAGGAAATATCTTCCATTCAAAACAGGAAAGAACCTTTCTGAGAAACTGCTCTGTGTTCTCTTAATTCATCTCACAGAGTTACATGTTTCCTTCAAGAAGCCTTTCGCTAAGGCTGTTCTTGTGGAATTGTCAAAGGGATATTTGGAAGCCCATAGAGGGCTATGGTGAAAAAGGATATATCTTCCGTTCAAAACTGGAAAGAAGCTTTCTGAGAAACTGCTCTGTGTTCTGTTAATTCATCCCACAGAGTTACATCTTTCCCTTCAAGAAGCCTTACGCTAAGGCTGTTCTTGTGGAATTGGCAAAGGGATATTTGGAAGCCCATAGAGGGCTATGGTGAAAAAGGAAATATCTTCCGTTCAAAACATGAAAGAAACTTTCTGAGAAACTGCTCTGTGTTCTGTTAATTCATCTCACAGAGTTGCATCTTTTTCTTCAAGAAGCCTTTCGCTAAGGCTGTTCTTGTGGAATTGGCAAAGGGATATTTGGAAGCCCATAGAGGGCTATGGTGAAAAAGGAAATATCTTCCGTTCAAAACTGGAAAGAAGCTTTCTGAGAAACTGCTCTGTGTTCTGTGAATTCATCTCACAGAGTTTCATCTTTACCTTCAAGAAGCCTTTCGCTAAGGCTGTTCTTGTGGAATTGGGAAAGATATATTTGGAAGCCCATAAAGGGTTATGGTGAAAAAGGAAATATCTTCCATTCAAAACAGGAAAGAACCTTTCTGAGAAACTGCTCTGTGTTCTCTTAATTCATCTCGCAGAGTTACATGTTTCCTTCAAGAAGCCTTTCGCTAAGGCTGTTCTTCTGGAATTGGCAAAGGGATATTTGGAAGCCCTTAGAGGGCTATGGTGAAAAAGGAAATATCTTACGTTCAAAACTGGAAAGAAGCTTTCTGAGAGACTGCTCTGTGTTCTGTGAATTCATCTCACAGAGTTACATCTTTCCCTTCAAGAAGCCTTTCGGTAAGGCTGTTCTTGTGGAATTGTCAAAGGGATATTTGGAAGCCCATAGAGGGCTATGGTGAAAAAGGAAATATCTTCCGTTCAAAACTGGAAAGAAGCTTTCTGAGAAACTGATCTGTGTTCTGTGAATTCATCCCACAGAGTTACATCTTTCCCTTCAGGAAGCCTTACGCTAAGGCTGTTCTTGTGGAATTGGCCAAGGGGTATTTGGAAGCCCATAGAGGGCTATGGTGAAAAAGGAAATATCTTCCGTTCAAAACAGGAAAGAAACTTTCTGAGAAACTGCTCTGTGTTCTGTTAATTCATCTCACAGAGTTACATCTTTCCCTTCAAGAAGCCTTTCGCTAAGGCTGTTCCTTTGGAATTGGCAAAGGGATATTTGGAAGCCCATAGAGGGCTACGGTGAAAAAGGAAATATCTTCCGTTCAAAACTGGAAAGAAGCTATCTGAGAATCTGCTCTGTGTTCTGTTAATTCATCTCACAGAGTTACATCTTTCCATTCAAGAAGCGTTTCGCTGAGGCTGTGCTTGTGGAATTGGCAAAGGGATATTTGGAAGCCCTTAGAGGGCTATGGTGAAAAATTAAATATCTTCCGTTCAAAACTGGAAAGAAGCTTTCTGAGAAACTGCTCTGTGTTCTGTGAATTCAACTCACAGAGTTACATCTTTCCCTTCAAGAAGCCTTTCGCTAAGGTTGTTCTTGTGGAATTGGCAAAGGGATATTTGGAAACCCCTAGAGAGCAATCGTGAAAAAGGAAATATATTCCGCTCAAAACTGGAAAGAAGCTTTCTGAGAAACTGCTCCGTGTTCTGTTAATTCATCCCACAGAGTTACATCATTCCCTTCAAGAAGCCTTTCGTTAAGACTGTTCTTGTGGAATTGTCAAAGGGATATTTGGAAGCCCATAGAGGGCTATGGTGAAAAAGGAAATATCTTCCGTTCAAAACAGGAAAGAAGCTTTCTGAGAAACTGCTCTGTGTTCTGTTAATTCATCTCACAGAGTTACATCTTTCTCTTCAAGAAGCCTTTCGCTAAGGGTGTTCTTTTGGAATTGGCAAAGGGATATTTGGAAGCCCATAGAGGGCTACGGTGAAAAAGGAAATATCTTCCGTTCAAAACTGGAAAGAAGCTTTCTGAGAATCTGCTCTGTGTTCTGTTAATTCATCTCACAGAGTTTCATCTTTCCATTCAAGAAGCGTTTCGCTGAGGCTGTTCTTGTGGAATTGGCAAAGGGATATTTGGAAACCCATAGAGGGCTATGGTGAAAAAGGAAATATCTTCCGTTCAAAACTGGAAAGAAGCTTTCTGAGAAACTGCTCTGTGTTCTGTGAATTCATCTCACAGAGTTACATCTTTCCCTTCAAGAAGCCTTTCGCTAAGGCTGTTCTTGTGGAATTGGCAAAGGGATATTTGGAAACCCCTAGAGAACAATGGTGAAAAAGGAAATATCTTCCATTAAAAACTGGAAAGAAGCTTTCTGAGAAACTGCTCCGTGTTCTGTTAATTCATCTCACAGAGTTACATCTTTCGATTCAATAAGCCTTTCGTAAGGCTGTTCTTGTGGAATTGGCAAAGGGATATTTGGAAACACCTAGAGGGCTATGGTGAAAAAGAAAATATATTCCGCTCAAAACTGGAAAGAAGCTTTCTGAGAAACTGCTCCGTGTTCTGTTAATTCATCCCACAGAGTTACATCTTTCCCTTCAAGAAGCCTTTCGTTAAGACTGTTCTTGTGGAATTGTCAAAGGGATATTTGGAAGCCCATAGAGGGCTATGGTGAAAAAGGAAATATCTTCCGTTCAAAACAGGAAAGAAGCTTTCTGAGAAACTGCTCTGTGTTCTCTTAATTCATCTCACAGAGTTACATGTTTCCTTTCAAGAAGCCTTTCACTAAGGCTGTTCTTGTGGAATTGGCAAAGGGATATTTGGAAGCCCATAGAGGGCTATGGTGAAAAAGGAAATATCTTCCGCTCAAAACTGTAAAGAAGCTTTCTGAGAAACTGCTCTGTGTTCTGTGAATTCATCTGACAGAGTTACATCTTTCACTTCAAGAAGCCTTTCGCTAAGGCTGTTCTTGTGGAATTGGCAAAGGGATATTTGGAAGCCCATAGAGGGCTATGGTGAAAAAGGAAATATCTTCCCTTCAAAACTGGAAAGAAGCTTTCTGAGAAACTGCTCTGTGTTCTGTGAATTCATCTCACAGAGTTTCATCTTTCCCTTCAAGAAGCCTTTCGCTATGGCTGTTCTTGTGGAATTGGGAAAGATATATTTGGAAGCCCATAAAGGGTTATGGTGAAAAAGGAAATATCTTCCATTCAAAACAGGAAAGAACCTTTCTGAGAAACTGCTCTGTGTTCTCTTAATTCATCTCACAGAGTTACATGTTTCCTTCAAGAAGCCTTTCGCTAAGGCTGTTCTTGTGGAATTGTCAAAGGGATATTTGGAAGCCCATAGAGGGCTATGGTGAAAAAGGATATATCTTCCGTTCAAAACTGGAAAGAAGCTTTCTGAGAAACTGCTCTGTGTTCTGTTAATTCATCCCACAGAGTTACATCTTTCCCTTCAAGAAGCCTTACGCTAAGGCTGTTCTTGTGGAATTGGCAAAGGGATATTTGGAAGCCCATAGAGGGCTATGGTGAAAAAGGAAATATCTTCCGTTCAAAACTGGAAAGAAACTTTCTGAGAAACTGCTCTGTGTTCTGTTAATTCATCTCACAGAGTTGCATCTTTTTCTTCAAGAAGCCTTTCGCTAAGGCTGTTCTTGTGGAATTGGCAAAGGGATATTTGGAAGCCCATAGAGGGCTATGGTGAAAAAGGAAATATCTTCCGTTCAAAACTGGAAAGAAGCTTTCTGAGAAACTGCTCTGTGTTCTGTGAATTCATCTCACAGAGTTTCATCTTTACCTTCAAGAAGCCTTTCTCTAAGGCTGTTCTTGTGGAATTGGGAAAGATATATTTGGAAGCCCATAAAGGGTTATGGTGAAAAAGGAAATATCTTCCATTCAAAACAGGAAAGAACCTTTCTGAGAAACTGCTCTGTGTTCTGTGAATTCATCTCACAGAGTTACATCTTTCCCTTCTAGAAGCCTTTCGCTAAGGCTGTTCTTGTGGAATTGGGAAAGATATATTTGGAAGCCCATAAAGGGTTATGGTGAAAAAGGAAATACCTTCCATTCAAAACAGGAAAGAACCTTTCTGAGAAACTGCTCTGTGTTCTCTTAATTCATCTCGCAGAGTTACATGTTTCCTTCAAGAAGCCTTTCGCTAAGGCTGTTCTTCTGGAATTGGCAAAGGGATATTTGGAAGCCCTTAGAGGGCTATGGTGAAAAAGGAAATATCTTACGTTCAAAACTGGAAAGAAGCTTTCTGAGAGACTGCTCTGTGTTCTGTGAATTCATCTCACAGAGTTACATCTTTCCCTTCAAGAAGCCTTTCGCTAAGGCTGTTCTTGTGGAATTGTCAAAGGGATATTTGGAAGCCCATAGAAGGCTATGGTGAAAAAGGAAATATCTTCCGTTCAAAACTGGAAAGAAGCTTTCTGAGAAACTGATCTGTGTTCTGTGAATTCATCCCACAGAGTTACATCTTTCCCTTCAGGAAGCCTTACGCTAAGGCTGTTCTTGTGGAATTGGCCAAGGGGTATTTGGAAGCCCATAGAGGGCTATGGTGAAAAAGGAAATATCTTCCGTTCAAAACAGGAAAGAAACTTTCTGAGAAACCGCTCTGTGTTCTGTTAATTCATCTCACAGAGTTACATCTTTTTCTTCAAGAAGCCTTTCGCTAAGGCTGTTCTTGTGGAATTGGCAAGTTGATATTTGGAAGCCCATAGAGGGCTATGGTGAAAAATGAAATATCTTCCGTTCAAAACAGGAAAGAAACTTTCTGAGAAACTGCTCTGTGTTCTGTTAATTCATCTCACAGAGTTACATCTTTCCCTTCAAGAAGCCTTTCGCTAAGGCTGTTCCTTTGGAATTGGCAAAGGGATATTTGGAAGCCCATAGAGGGCTACGGTGAAAAAGGAAATATCTTCCGTTCAAAACTGGAAAGAAGCTATCTGAGAATCTGCTCTGTGTTCTGTTAATTCATCTCACAGAGTTACATCTTTCCATTCAAGAAGCGTTTCGCTGAGGCTGTGCTTGTGGAATTGGCAAAGGGATATTTGGAAGCCCTTAGAGGGCTATGGTGAAAAATTAAATATCTTCCGTTCAAAACTGGAAAGAAGCTTTCTGAGAAACTGCTCTGTGTTCTGTGAATTCATCTCACAGAGTTACATCTTTCCCTTCAAGAAGCCTTTCGCTAAGGCTGTTCTTGTGGAATTGGCAAAGGGATATTTGGAAACCCCTAGAGAGCAATGGTGAAAAAGGAAATATATTCCGCTCAAAACTGGAAAGAAGCTTTCTGAGAAACTGCTCCGTGTTCTGTTAATTCATCCCACAGAGTTACATCATTCCCTTCAAGAAGCCTTTCGTTAAGACTGTTCTTGTGGAATTGTCAAAGGGATATTTGGAAGCCCATAGAGGGCTATGGTGAAAAAGGAAATATCTTCCGTTCAAAACAGGAAAGAAGCTTTCTGAGAAACTGCTCTGTGTTCTGTTAATTCATCTCACAGAGTTACATCTTTCCCTTCAAGAAGCCTTTCGCTAAGGCTGTTCTTTTGGAATTGGCAAAGGGATATTTGGAAGCCCATAGAGGGCTACGGTGAAAAAGGAAATATCTTCCGTTCAAAACTGGAAAGAAGCTTTCTGAGAATCTGCTCTGTGTTCTGTTAATTCATCTCACAGAGTTACATCTTTCCATTCAAGAAGCGTTTCGCTGAGGCTGTTCTTGTGGAATTGGCAAAGGGATATTTGGAAACCCATAGAGGGCTATGGTGAAAAAGGAAATATCTTCCGTTCAAAACTGGAAAGAAGCTTTCTGAGAAACTGCTCTGTGTTCTGTGAATTCATCCCACAGAGTTACATCTTTCCCTTCAATAAGCCTTTCGCTAAGGCTGTTCTTGTGGAATTGGCAAAGGGATATTTGGAAACCCCTAGAGAACAATGGTGAAAAAGGAAATATCTTCCATTCAAAACTGGAAAGAAGCTTTCTGAGAAACTGCTCCGTGTTCTGTTAATTCATCCCACAGAGTTACATCTTTCCCTTCAAGAAGCCTTTCGTTAAGACTGTTCTTGTGGAATTGTCAAAGTGATATTTGGAAGCCCATAGAGGGCTATGGTGAAAAAGGAAATATCTTCCGTTCAAAACAGGAAAGAAGCTTTCTGAGAAACTGCTCTGTGTTCTCTTAATTCATCTCACAGAGTTACATGTTTCCTTTCAAGAAGTCTTTCGCTAAGGCTGTTCTTGTGGAATTGGCAAAGGGATATTTGGAAGCCCATAGAGGGCTATGGTGAGAAAGGAAATATCTTCCGTTCAAAACTGGAAAGAAGCTTTCTGAGAAACTGCTCTGTGTTCTGTGAATTCATCTCACATTGTTACATCTTTCCCTTCAAGAAGCCTTTCGCTAAGGCTGTTCTTGTGGAATTGGCAAAGGGATATTTGGAAGCCCATAGAGGGCTATGGTGAAAAAGGAAATATCTTCCGTTCAAAACTGGAAAGAAGCTTTCTGAGAAACTGCTCTGTGTTCTGAGAATTCATATCACAGAGTTACATCTTTCCCTTCTAGCAGCCTTTCGCTAAGGCTGTTCTTGTGGAATTGGCAAAGGGATATTTGGAAGCCCATAGAGGGCTACGGTGAAAAAGGAAATATCTTCCGTTCAAAACTGGAAAGAAGCTTTCTGAGAAACTGCTCTGTGTTCTGTTAATTCATCTCACAGAGTTACATCTTTCGATTCAATAAGCCTTTCGTAAGGCTGTTCTTGTGGAATTGGCAAAGGGATATTTGGAAACACCTAGAGGGCTATGGTGAAAAAGGAAATATATTCCGCTCAAAACTGGAAAGAAGCTTTCTGAGAAACTGCTCCGTGTTCTGTTAATTCATCCCACAGAGTTACATCTTTCCCTTCAAGAAGCCTTTCGTTAAGACTGTTCTTGTGGAATTGTCAAAGGGATATTTGGAAGCCCATAGAGGGCTATGGTGAAAAAGGAAATATCTTCCGTTCAAAACAGGAAAGAAGCTTTCTGAGAAACTGCTCTGTGTTCTCTTAATTCATCTCACAGAGTTACATGTTTCCTTTCAAGAAGCCTTTCACTAAGGCTGTTCTTGTGGAATTGGCAAAGCGATATTTGGAAGCCCATAGAGGGCTATGGTGAAAAAGGAAATATCTTCCGCTCAAAACTGTAAAGAAGCTTTCTGAGAAACTGCTCTGTGTTCTGTGAATTCATCTCACAGAGTTACATCTTTCCCTTCAAGAAGCCTTTCGCTAAGGCTGTTCTTGTGGAATTGGCAAAGGGATATTTGGAAGCCCCTAGAGGGCTATGGTGAAAAAGGAAATATCTTCCGTTCAAAACAGGAAAGAAACTTTCTGAGAAACTGCTCTGTGTTCTGTTAATTCATCTCACAGAGTTACATCTTTCCCTTCAAAGAGCCTTTCGCTAAGGCTGTTCTTTTGGAATTGGCAAAGGGATATTTGGAAGCCCATAGAGGGCTACGGTGAAAAAGGAAATATCTTCCGTTCAAAACTGGAAAGAAGCTTTCTGAGAATCTGCTCTGTGTTCTGTTAATTCATCTCACAGAGTTACATCTTTCCTTTCAAGAAGCGTTTCGCTGAGGCTGTTCTTGTGGAATTGGCAAAGGGATATTTGGAAGCCCATAGAGGGCTATGGTGAAAAAGGAAATATCTTCCGTTCAAAACTGGAAAGAAGCTTTCTGAGAAACTGCTCTGTGTTCTGTGAATTCATCTCACAGAGTTACATCGTTCCCTTCAAGAAGCCTTTCGCTAAGGCTGTTCTTGTGCAATTGGCAAAGGGATATTTGGAAACCCCTAGAGAGCAATGGTGAAAAAGGAAATATCTTCCATTCAAAACTGGAAAGAAGCTTTCTGAGAAACTGCTCCGTGTTCTGTTAATTCATCCCACAGAGTTTCATCTTTCCCTTCAAGAAGCCTTTCGTTAAGACTGTTCTTGTGGAATTGTCAAAGGGATATTTGGAAGCCCATAGAGGGCTATGGTGAAAAAGGAAATATCTTCCGTTCAAAACAGGAAAGAAGCTTTCTGAGAAACTGCTCTGTGTTCTCTTAATTCATCTCACAGAGTTACATGTTTCCTTTCAAGAAGTCTTTCGCTAAGGCTGTTCTTGTGGAATTGGCAAAGGGATATTTGGAACCCCATAGAGGGCTATGGTGAAAAAGGAAATATCTTCCGTTCAAAACTGGAAAGAAGGTTTGTGAGAAACTGCTCTGTGTTCTGTGAATTCATCTCACAGTGTTACATCTTTCCCTTCAAGAAGCCTTTCGCTAAGGCTGTTCTTGTGGAATTGGCAAAGGGATATTTGGAAGCCCATAGAGGGCTATGGTGAAAAAGGAAATATCTTCCGTTCAAAACTGGAAAGAAGCTTTCTGAGAAACTGCTCTGTGTTCTGTGAATTCATATCACAGAGTTACATCTTTCCCTTCAAGAAGCGTTTCGCTAAGGCTGTTCTTGTGGAATTGGCAAAGGGATATTTGGAAGCCCATAGAGGGCTACGGTGAAAAAGGAAATATCTTCCGTTGAAAACTGGAAAGAAGCTTTCTGAGAAACTGCTCTGTGTTCTGTGAATTCATCTCACAGAGTTACATCTTTCCCTTCAATAAGCCTTTCGCTAAGGCTGTTCTTGTGGAATTGGCAAAGGGATATTTGGAAACACCTAGAGGGCTATGGTGAAAAAGGAAATATATTCCGCTCAAAACTGGAAAGAAGCTTTCTGAGAAACTGCTCCGAGTTCTGTTAATTCATCCCACAGAGTTACATCTTTCCCTTCAAGAAGCCTTTCGTTAAGACTGTTCTTGTGGAATTGTCAAAGGGATATTTGGAAGCCCATAGAGGGCTATGGTGAAAAAGGAAATATCTTCCGTTCAAAACTGGAAAGAAGCTTTCTGAGAAACAGCTCTGTGTTCTGTGAATTCATCTCACAGAGTTACATCTGTACCTTCAAGAAGCCTTTCGCTAAGGCTGTTCTTGTGGAATTGGCAAAGGGATATTTGGAAGCCCATAGAGGGCTATGGTGAAAAAGGAAATATCTTCCGATCAAAACTGGAAAGAAGCTTTCTGAGAAACTGCTCTGTGTTCTGTTAATTCATCTCACAGAGTTACATCTTTCCCTTCAAGAAGCCTTTCGCTAAGGCTGTTCTTGTGGAATTGTCAAAGGGATATTTGGAAGCCATTGAGGGCTATGGTGAAAAAGGAAATATCTTCCGCTCAAAACTGGAAAGAAGCTTTCTGAGAAACTGCTCTGTGATGTGTGAATTCATCTCAGAGAGTTACATCTTTCCCTTCAAGAAGCCTTTCGCTAAGGCTGTTCTTGTGGAATTCGCAAAAAGATATTTGGAAGCCCATAGAGGGCTATGGTGAAAAAGGAAATATCTTCCCTTCAAAGCTGGAAAGAAGCTTTCTGAGAAACTGCTCTGTGTTCTGTGAATTCATCTCACAGAGTTACATCTTTCCCTTCAAGAAGCCATTCGCTAAAGGCTGTCTTGTGGAATTGGAAAAGGGATATTTGGAAGCCCATAGAGGGCTATGGTGAAAAAGGAAATATCTTCCGTTGAAAACTGGAAAGAAGCTTTCTGAGAGACTGCTCTGTGTTTTGTGAATTCATCTCACAGAGTTACATCTTTCCCTTCAAGAAGCCTTTCGCTAAGGCTGTTCTTGTGGAATTGGCAAAGGGATATTTGGAAGCCCATAGAGCGCTATGGTGAAAAAGGAAATATCTTCCGTCCAAAACTGGAAAGAAGCTTTCTGAGAAACTGCTCTATGTTCTGTTAATTCATCTCACAGAGTTACATCTTTCCCTTCAAGAAGCCTTTCGCTAAGGCTGTTCTTGTGGAATTGGCAAAGGGATATTTGGAAGCCCATAGAGGGCTATGGTGAAAAAGGAAATATCTTCCGCTCAAAACTGTAAAGAAGCTTTCTGAGAAACTGTTCTGTGTTCTGTTAATTCATCTCACAGAGTTACATCTTTCCCTTCACAAAGCCTTTCGCTAAGGCTGTTCTTGTGGAATTGGCAAAGGGATATTTGGAAGCCCACAGAGGGCGATGGTGAAAAAGGAAATATCTTCCATTCAAAACTGGAAACAAGCTTTCTGAGAAACTGCTCTGTGTTCTGTGAATTCATCTCACAGAGTTACATCTGTCCCTTCAAGAAGCCTTTCGCTAAGGCTGTTCTTGTGGAATTGGCAAAGGGATATTTTAAGCCAATGGAGGGCTATGGTGAAAAAGGAAATATCTTCCGCTCAAAACTGTAAAGAAGCTTTCTGAGAAACTGCTCTGTGTTCTGTTAATTCATCTCACAGAGTTACATCTTTCCCTTCAAAGAGCCTTTCGCTAAGGCTGTTCTTTTGGAATTGGCAAAGGGATATTTGGAATCCCATAGAGGGCTACGGTGAAAAAGTAAATATCTTCCGTTCAAAACTGGAAAGAAGCTTTCTGAGAATCTGCTCTGTGTTCTGTTAATTCATCTCACAGAGTTACATCTTTCCTTTCAAGAAGCGTTTCGCTGAGGCTGTTCTTGTGGAATTGGCAAAGGGATATTTGGAAGCCCATAGAGGGCTATGGTGAAAAAGGAAATATCTTCCGTTCAAAACTGGAAAGAAGCTTTCTGAGAAACTGCTCTGTGTTCTGTGAATTCATCTCACAGAGTTACATCTTTCCCTTCAATAAGCCTTTCGCTAAGGCTGTTCTTGTGGAATTGGCAAAGGGATATTTGGAAACACCTAGAGGGCTATGGTGAAAAAGGAAATATATTCCGCTCAAAACTGGAAAGAAGCTTTCTGAGAAACTGCTCCATGTTCTGTTAATTCATCCCACAGAGTTACATCTTTCCCTTCAAGAAGCCTTTCGTTAAGACTGTTCTTGTGGAATTGTCAAAGGGATATTTGGAAGCCCATAGAGGGCTATGGTGAAAAAGGAAATATCTTCCGTTCAAAACTGGAAAGAAGCTTTCTGAGAAACTGCTCTGTGTTCTGTGAATTCATCTCACAGAGTTACATCTGTACCTTCAAGAAGCCTTTCGCTAAGGCTGTTTTTGTGGAATTGGCAAAGGGATATTTGGAAGCCCATAGAGGGCTATGGTGAAAAAGGAAATATCTTCCGATCAAAACTGGAAAGAAGCTTTCTGAGAAACTGCTCTGTGTTCTGTTAATTCATCTCACAGAGTTACATCTTTCCCTTCAAGTAGCCTTTCGCTAAGGCTGTTCTTGTGGAATTGTCAAAGGGATATTTGGAAGCCATTGAGGGCTAAGGTGAAAAAGGAAATATCTTCCGCTCAAAACTGGAAAGAAGCTTTCTGAGAAACTGCTCTGTGTTCTGTTAATTCATCTGACAGAGTTACATCTTTCCCTTCAAGAAGCCTTTCGCTAAGGCTGTTCTTGTGGAATTCGCAAAAAGATATTTGGAAGCCCATAGAGGGCTATGGTGAAAAAGGAAATATCTTCCCTTCAAAACTGGAAAGAAGCTTTCTGAGAAACTGCTCTGTGTTCTGTGAATTCATCTCACAGAGTTACATCTTTCCCTTCAAGAAGCCTTTCGCTAAGGCTGTTCTTGTGGAATTGGGAAACGGATATTTGGAAGCCCATAGAGGGCTATGGTGAAAAAGGAAATATCTTCCGTTCAAAACAGGAAAGAAGCTTTCTGAGAGACTGCTCTGTGTTTTGTGAATTCATCTCACAGAGTTACATCTTTCCCTTCAAGAAGCCTTTCGCTAAGGCTGTTCTTGTGGAATTGGCAAAGGGATATTTGGAAGACCATAGATGGCTATGGAGAAAAAGGAAATATCTTCCGTTCAAAACTGGAAAGAAGCTTTCTGAGAAACTGCTCTATGTTCTGTTAATTCATCTCACAGAGTTACATCTTTCCCTTCAAGAAGCCTTTCGCTAAGGCTGTTCTTGTGGAATTGGCAAAGGGATATTTTAAGCCAATGGAGGGCTATGGTGAAAAAGGAAATATCTTCCGATCAAAACTTGAAAGAAGCTTTCTGAGAAACTGCTCTGTGTTCTGTTAATTCATCTCACAGAGTTACATCTTTGCCTTCAAGAAGCCTTTCGCTAAGGCTGTTCCTGTGGAATTGTCAAAGGGATATTTGGAAGTCATTGAGGGCTATGGTGAAAAAGGAAATATCTTCCGCTCAAAACTGGAAAGAAGCTTTCTGAGAAACTGCTCTGTGTTCTGTTAATTCATCTCACAGAGTTACATCTTTACCTTCAAGAAGCCTTTCGCTAAGGCTGTTCTTGTGGAACTGGCAAAGGGATATTTGGAAGCCCATAGAGGGCTATGGTGAAAAAGGAAATATCTTCCGTTCAAAACTGGAAAGAAGCTTTCTGAGAAACTGCTCTGTGTTCTCTTAATTCATCTCACAGAGTTACATGTTTCCCTTCAAGACGCCTTTCGCTAAGGCTGTTCTTGTGGAATTGGGAAAGGGATATTTGGAAGCCCATAGTGGGCTATGGTGAAAAAGGAAATATCTTCCGTTCAAAACTGGAAAGAAGCTTTCTGAGAGACTGCTCTGTGTTCTGTGAATTCATCTCACAGAGTTACATCTTTCCCTTCAAGAAGCCTTTCGCTAAGGCTGTTCTTGTGGAATTGGCAAAGGGATATTTGGAAGCCCATCGAGGGCTATGGTGAAAAAGGAAATATCTTCCGTTCAAAACTGGAAAGAAGCTTTCTGAGAAACTGCTCTGTGTTCTGTTAATTCATCTCACAGAGGTACATCTTTCCCTTCAAGAAGCCATTCGCTAAAGGCTGTTTTGTGGAATTGGCAAAGGGATATTTGGAAGTCCATAGAGGGCTATGGTGAAAAAGGATATATCTTCCATACAAAACTGGAAAGAAGCTTTCTGAGAAACTGCTCTGTGTTCTGTAAATTCATCTCACAGAGTTACATCTTTCCCTTCAAGAAGCCTTTCGCTAAGGCTGTTCTTGTGGAATTGGCAAAGGGATATTTGGAAACCCCTAGAGAACAATGGTGAAAAAGGAAATATCTTCCATTCAAAACTGGAAAGAAGCTTTCTGAGAAACTGCTCCGTTTTCTGTTAACTCATCCCACAGAGTTACATCTTTCCCTTCAAGAAGCCTTTCGTTAAGACTGTTCTTGTGGAATTGTCAAAGGGATATTTGGAAGCCGATAGAGGGCTATGGTGAAAAAGGAAATAACTTCCGTTCAAAACAGGAAAGAAGCTTTCTGAGAAACTGCTCTGTGTTCTCTTAATTCATCTCACAGAGTTACATGTTTCCTTTCAAGAAGTCTTTCGCTAAGGCTGTTCTTCTGGAATTGGCAAAGGGATATTTGGAAGCCCATAGAGGGCTATGGTGAAAAAGGAAATATCTTCCGTTCAAAACTGGAAAGAAGCTTTCTGAGAAACTGCTCTGTGTTCTGTGAATTCATCTCACAGTGTTACATCTTTCCCTTCAAGAAGCCTTTCGCTAAGGCTGTTCTTGTGGAATTGGCAAAGGGATATTTGGAAGCCCATAGAGGGCTATGGTGAAAAAGGAAATATCTTCCGTTCAAAACTGGAAAGAAGCTTTCTGAGAAACTGCTTTGTGTTCTGAGAATTCATATCACAGAGTTACATGTTTCCCTTCAAGAAGCCTTTCGCTAAGGCTGTTCTTGTGGAATTGGCAAAGGGATATTTGGAAGCCCATAGAGGGCTACGGTGAAAAAGGAAATATCTTCCGTTCAAAACTGGAAAGAAGCTTTCTGAGAAACTGCTCTGTGTTCTGTTAATTCATCTCACAGAGTTACATCTTTCCGTTCAAGAAGCCTTTCGCTAAGGCTGTTCTTGTGGAATTGGCAAAGGGATATTTGTAAACACCTAGAGGGCTATGGTGAAAAAGGAAATATATTCCGCTCAAAACTGGAAAGAAGCTTTCTG
Source organism: Chlorocebus sabaeus (assembly GCF_047675955.1). Lineage (NCBI taxonomy): Eukaryota > Metazoa > Chordata > Mammalia > Primates > Cercopithecidae > Chlorocebus > Chlorocebus sabaeus. Next base: position 1,985,304 of record NW_027328147.1, on the reverse strand, counting down.
AGAAACTGCTCCGTGTTCTGTTAATTCATCCCACAGAGTTACATCTTTCCCTTCAAGAAGCCTTTCGTTAAGACTGTTCTTGTGGAATTGTCAAAGGGATATTTGGAAGCCCATAGAGGGCTATGGTGAAAAAGGAAATATCTTCCGTTCAAAACAGGAAAGAAGCTTTCTGAGAAACTGCTCTGTGTTCTCTTAATTCATCTCACAGAGTTACATGTTTCCTTTCAAGAAGCCTTTCACTAAGGCTGTTCTTGTGGAATTGGCAAAGGGATATTTGGAAGCCCATAGAGGGCTATGGTGAAAAAGGAAATATCTTCCGCTCAAAACTGTAAAGAAGCTTTCTGAGAAACTGCTCTGTGTTCTGTTAATTCATCTCACAGAGTTACATCTTTCCCTTCAAAGAGCCTTTCGCTAAGGCTGTTCTTTTGGAATTGGCAAAGGGATATTTGGAATCCCATAGAGGGCTACGGTGAAAAAGGAAATATCTTCCGTTCAAAACTGGAAAGAAGCTTTCTGAGAATCTGCTCTGTGTTCTGTTAATTCATCTCACAGAGTTACATCTTTCCTTTCAAGAAGCGTTTCGCTGAGGCTGTTCTTGTGGAATTGGCAAAGGGATATTTGGAAGCCCATAGAGGGCTATGGTGAAAAAGGAAATATCTTCCGTTCAAAACTGGAAAGAAGCTTTCTGAGAAACTGCTCTGTGTTCTGTGAATTCATCTCACAGAGTTACATCTTTCCCTTCAATAAGCCTTTCGCTAAGGCTGTTCTTGTGGAATTGGCAAAGGGATATTTGGAAACACCTAGAGGGCTATGGTGAAAAAGGAAATATATTCCGCTCAAAACTGGAAAGAAGCTTTCTGAGAAACTGCTCCATGTTCTGTTAATTCATCCCACAGAGTTACATCTTTCCCTTCAAGAAGCCTTTCGTTAAGACTGTTCTTGTGGAATTGTCAAAGGGATATTTGGAAGCCCATAGAGGGCTATGGTGAAAAAGGAAATATCTTCCGTTCAAAACTGGAAAGAAGCTTTCTGAGAAACTGCTCTGTGTTCTGTGAATTCATCTCACAGAGTTACATCTGTACCTTCAAGAAGCCTTTCGCTAAGGCTGTTTTTGTGGAATTGGCAAAGGGATATTTGGAAGCCCATAGAGGGCTATGGTGAAAAAGGAAATATCTTCCGATCAAAACTGGAAAGAAGCTTTCTGAGAAACTGCTCCGTGTTCTGTTAATTCATCTCACAGAGTTACATCTTTCCCTTCAAGTAGCCTTTCGCTAAGGCTGTTCTTGTGGAATTGTCAAAGGGATATTTGGAAGCCATTGAGGGCTAAGGTGAAAAAGGAAATATCTTCCGCTCAAAACTGGAAAGAAGCTTTCTGAGAAACTGCTCTGTGTTCTGTTAATTCATCTGACAGAGTTACATCTTTCCCTTCAAGAAGCCTTTCGCTAAGGCTGTTCTTGTGGAATTCGCAAAAAGATATTTGGAAGCCCATAGAGGGCTATGGTGAAAAAGGAAATATCTTCCCTTCAAAACTGGAAAGAAGCTTTCTGAGAAACTGCTCTGTGTTCTGTGAATTCATCTCACAGAGTTACATCTTTCCCTTCAAGAAGCCTTTCGCTAAGGCTGTTCTTGTGGAATTGGGAAACGGATATTTGGAAGCCCATAGAGGGCTATGGTGAAAAAGGAAATATCTTCCGTTCAAAACAGGAAAGAAGCTTTCTGAGAGACTGCTCTGTGTTTTGTGAATTCATCTCACAGAGTTACATCTTTCCCTTCAAGAAGCCTTTCGCTAAGGCTGTTCTTGTGGAATTGGCAAAGGGATATTTGGAAGACCATAGATGGCTATGGAGAAAAAGGAAATATCTTCCGTTCAAAACTGGAAAGAAGCTTTCTGAGAAACTGCTCTATGTTCTGTTAATTCATCTCACAGAGTTACATCTTTCCCTTCAAGAAGCCTTTCGCTAAGGCTGTTCTTGTGGAATTGGCAAAGGGATATTTGGAAGCCCATAGAGGGCTATGGTGAAAAAGTAAATATCTTCCGCTCAAAACTATAAGAAGCTTTCTGAGAAACTGCTCTGTGTTCTGTTAATTCATCTCACAGAGTTACATCTTTCCCTTCACGAAGCCTTTCGCTAAGGCTGTTCTTGTGGAATTGGCAAAGGGATATTTGGAAGCCCATAGAGGGCGATGGTGAAAAAGGAAATATCTTCCATTCAAAACTGGAAAGAAGCTTTCTGAGAAACTGCTCTGTGTTCTGTGAATTCATCTCACAGAGTTACATCTGTCCCTTCAAGAAGCCTTTCGCTAAGGCTGTTCTTGTGGAATTGGCAAAGGGATATTTGGAAGACAATGGAGGGCTATGGTGAAAAAGGAAATATCTTCCGATCAAAACTGTAAAGAAGCTTTCTGAGAAACTGCTCTGTGTTCTGTTAATTCATCTCACAGAGTTACATCTTGGCCTTCAAGAAGCCTTTCGCTAAGGCTGTTCCTGTGGAATTGTCAAAGGGATATTTGGAAGCCATTGAGGGCTATGGTGAAAAAGGAAATATCTTCCGCTCAAAACTGGAAAGAAGCTTTCTGAGAAACTGCTCTGTGTTCTGTTAATTCATCTCACAGAGTTACATCTTTACCTTCAAGAAGCCTTTCGCTAAGGCTGTTCTTGTGGAATTGGCAAAGGGATATTTGTAAGCCCATAGAGGGCTATGGTGAAAAAGGAAATATCTTCCGTTCAAAACTGGAAAGAAGCTTTCTGAGAAACTGCTCTGTGTTCTCTTAATTCATCTCACAGTGTTACATGTTTCCCTTCAAGACGCCTTTCGCTAAGGCTGTTCTTGTGGAATTGGGAAAGGGATATTTGGAAGCCCATCGAGGGCTATGGTGAAAAAGGAAATATCTTCCGTTCAAAACTGGAAAGAAGCTTTCTGAGAAACTGCTCTGTGTTCTGTTAATTCATCTCACAGAGGTACATCTTTCCCTTCAAGAAGCCATTCGCTAAAGGCTGTTCTTGTGGAATTGGCAAAGGGATATTTGGAAGTCCATAGAGCGCTATGGTGAAAAAGGAAATATCTTAAATACAAAACTGGAAAGAAGCTTTCTGAGAAACTGCTCTGTGTTCTGTGAATTCATCTCACAGAGTTACATCTTTCCCTTCAAGAAGCCTTTCGCTAAGGCTGTTCTTGTGGAATTGGCAAAGGGATATTTGGAAGCCCTTAGAGGGCTATGGTGAAAAAGGAAATATCTTCCCTTCAAAACTGGAAAGAAGCTTTCTGAGAAACTGCTCTGTGTTCTCTTAATTCATCTCACAGAGTTACATGTTTCCCTTCAAGAAGCCTTTCGCTAAGGCTGTTCTTGTGGAATTGGGAAAGGGATATTTGGAAGCCTATAGTGGGCTATGGTGAAAAAGGAAATATCTTCCGTTCAAAACTGGAAAGAAGCTTTCTGAGAGACTGCTCTGTGTTCTGTGAATTCATCTCACAGAGTTACATCTTTCCCTTCAAGAAGCCTTTCGCTAAGGCTGTTCTTGTGGAATTGGCAAAGGGATATTTGGAATCCCATCGAGGGCTATGGTGAAAAAGGAAATATCTTCCGTTCAAAACTGGAAAGAAGCTTTCTGAGAAACTGCTCTGTGTTCTGTTAATTCATCTCACAGAGGTACATCTTTCCCTTCAAGAAGCCATTCGCTAAAGGCTGTTCTTGTGGAATTGGCAAAGGGATATTTGGAAGTCCATAGAGGGCTATGGTGAAAAAGGAAATATCTTCCATACAAAACTGTAATGAAGCTTTCTGAGAAACTGCTCTGTGTTCTGTGAATTCATCTCACAGAGTTACATCTTTCCCTTCAAGAAGCCTTTCGCTAAGGCTGTTCTTGTGGAATTGGCAAAGGGATATATGGAAGCCGATAGAGGGCTATGGTGAAAAAGGAAATATCTTCCGTTCAAAACTGGAAAGAAGCTTTCTGAGAAACTGCTCTGTGTTCTGTGAATTCATCTCACAGAGATACATCTTTCCCTTCAAGAAGCCTTTCGCTAAGGCTGTTCTTGTGGAATTGGCAAAGGGATATTTGGAAGCCCATAGATGGCTATGGTGAAAAAGGAAATATCTTCCGTTCAAAACTGGAAAGAAGCTTTCTGAGAAACTGCTCTGTGTTCTGTGAATTCATATCACAGAGTTACATCTTTCCCTTCAAGAAGCCTTTCGCTAAGGCTGTTCTTGTGGAATTGTCAAAGGGATATTTGGAAGCCCATAGATGACTACGGTGAAAAAGGAAATATCTTCCGTTCAAAACTGGAAAGAAGCTTTCTGAGAAACTGCTCTGTGTTCTTTTAATTCATCTCACAGAGTTACATCTTTCCATTCAAGAATCCTTTCGCTAAGGCTGTTCTTGTGGAATTGGCAAAGGGATATTTGGAAGCCCTTAGAGGGCTATGGTGAAAAAGGAAATATCTTCCGTTCAAAACTGGAAAGAAGCTTTCTGAGAAACTGCTCTGTGTTCTGTGAATTCATCTCACAGAGTTACATCTTTCCCTTCAAGAAGCCTTTCGCTAAGGCTGTTCTTGTGGAATTCGGAAAGTTATATTTGGAAGCCCATAAAGGGTTATGGTAAAAAAGGAGATATCTTCCATTCAAAACAGGAAAGAACCTTTCTGGGAGACTGCTCTGTGTTCTCTTAATTCATCTCACAGAGTTACATGTTTCCCTTCAAGAAGCCTTTCGCTAAGGCTGTTCTTGTGGAATTGGCAAAGGGATATTTGGAAGCCCATGGAGGGCTATGGTGAAAAAGGAAATATCTTCCGTTCAAAACTGGAAAGAAGCTTTCTGAGAGACTGCTCTGTGTTCTGTGAATTCATCTCACAGAGTTACATCTTTGCCTTCAAGAAGCCTTTCGCTAAGGCTGTTCTTGTGGAATTGGCAAAGGGATATTTGGAAGCCCATAGAGGGCTATGGTGAAAAAGGAAATATCTTCCGTTCAAAACTGGAAAGAAGCTTTCTGAGAAACTGCTCTGTGTTCTCTTAATTCATCTCACAGAGTTACATGTTTCCCTTCAAGACGCCTTTCGCTAAGGCTGTTCTTTTGGAATTGGGAAAGGGATATTTGGAAGCCCATAGTGGGCTATGGTGAAAAAGGAAATATCTTCCGTTCAAAACTGGAAAGAAGCTTTCTGAGAGACTGCTCTGTGTTCTGTGAATTCATCTCACAGAGTTACATCTTTCCCTTCAAGAAGCCTTTCGCTAAGGCTGTTCTTGTCGAATTGGCAAAGGGATATTTGGAAGCCCATCGAGGGCTATGGTGAAAAAGGAAATATCTTCCGTTCAAAACTGGAAAGAAGCTTTCTGAGAAACTGCTCTGTGTTCTGTTAATTCATCTCACAGAGGTACATCTTTCCCTTCAAGAAGCCATTCGCTAAAGGCTGTTCTTCTGGAATTGGCAAAGGGATATTTGTAAGTCCATAGAGGGCTATGGTGAAAAAGGAAATATCTTCCATACAAAACTGGAAAGAAGCTTTCTGAGAAACTGCTCTGTGTTCTGTGAATTCATCTCACAGAGTTACATCTTTCCCTTCAAGAAGCCTTTCGCTGAGGCTGTTCTTGTGGAATTGGCAAAGGGATATTTTGAAGCCCATAGAGGGCTATGGTGAAAAAGGAAATATCTTCCGTTCAAAACTGGAAAGAAGCTTTCTGAGAAACTACTCTGTGTTCTGTGAATTCATCTCACAGAGTTACATCTTTCCCTTCAAGAAGCCTTTCGCTGAGGCTGTTCTTGTGAAATTGGCAAAGGGATATTTGGAAGCCCTTAGAGGGCTATGGTGAAAAAGGAAATATCTTCCGTTCAAAACTGGAAAGAAGCTTTCTGAGAAACTGCTCTGTGTTCTGTGAATTCATATCACAGAGTTACATCTTTCCCTTCAAGAAGCCTTTCGCTAAGGCTGTTCTTGTGGAATTGGCAAAGGGATATTTGGAAGCCCATAGAGGGCTATGGTGAAAAAGGAAATATCTTCCGTTCAAAACTGGAAAGAAGCTTTCTGAGAAACTGCTCTGTGTTCTGTGAATTCATCTCACAGAGTTACATCTTTCCCTTCAAGAAGCCTTTCGCTAAGGCTGTTCTTGTGGAATTGGCAAAGGGATATTTGGAAGCCCATAGATGGCTATGGAGAAAAAGGAAATATCTTCCGTTCAAAACTGGAAAGAAGCTTTCTGAGAAACTGCTCTATGTTCTGTTAATTCATCTCACAGAGTTACATGTTTCCCTTCAAGAAGCCTTTCGCTAAGGCTGTTCTTGTGGAATTGGCAAAGGGATATTTGGAAGCCAATGGAGGGCTATGGTGAAAAAGGAAATATCTTCCGATCAAAACTGTAAAGAAGCTTTCTGAGAAACTGCTCTGTGTTCTGTTAATTCATCTCACAGAGTTACATCTTTGCCTTCAAGAAGCCTTTCGCTAAGGCTGTTCCTGTGGAATTGTCAAAGGGATATTTGGAAGCCATTGAGGGCTATGGTGAAAAAGGAAATATCTTCCGCTCAAAACTGGAAAGAAGCTTTCTGAGAAACTGCTCTGTGTTCTGTTAATTCATCTCACAGAGTTACATCTTTACCTTCAAGAAGCCTTTCTCTAAGGCTGTTCTTGTGGAATTGGCAAAGGGATATTTGGAAGCCCATAGAGGGCTATGGTGAAAAAGGAAATATCTTCCGTTCAAAACTGGAAAGAAGCTTTCTGAGAAACTGCTCTGTGTTCTCTTAATTCATCTCACAGTGTTACATGTTTCCCTTCAAGACGCCTTTCGCTAAGGCTGTTCTTGTGGAATTGGGAAAGGGATATTTGGAAGCCCATAGTGGGCTATGGTGAAAAAGGAAATATCTTCCGTTCAAAACTGGAAAGAAGCTTTCTGAGAGACTGCTCTGTGTTCTGTGAATTCATCTCACAGAGTTACATCTTTCCCTTCAAGAAGCCTTTCGCTAAGTCTGTTCTTGTGGAATTGGCAAAGGGATATTTGGAAGCCCATCGAGGGCTATGGTGAAAAAGGAAATATCTTCCGTTCAAAACTGGAAAGAAGCTTTCTGAGAAACTGCTCTGTGTTCTGTTAATTCATCTCACAGAGGTACATCTTTCCCTTCAAGAAGCCATTCGCTAAAGGCTGTTCTTGTGGAATTGGCAAAGGGATATTTGGAAGTCCATAGAGCGCTATGGTGAAAAAGGAAATATCTTCCATACAAAACTGGAAAGAAGCTTTCTGAGAAACTGCTCTGTGTTCTGTGAATTCATCTCACAGAGTTACATCTTTCCCTTCAAGAAGCCTTTCGCTAAGGCTGTTCTTGTGGAATTGGCAAAGGGATATTTGGAAGCCCTTAGAGGGCTATGGTGAAAAAGGAAATATCTTCCCTTCAAAACTGGAAAGAAGCTTTCTGAGAAACTGCTCTGTGTTCTCTTAATTCATCTCACAGAGTTACATGTTTCCCTTCAAGAAACCTTTCGCTAAGGCTGTTCTTGTGGAATTGGGAAAGGGATATTTGGAAGCCCATAGTGGGCTATGGTGAAAAAGGAAATATCTTCCGTTCAAAACTGGAAAGAAGCTTTCTGAGAGACTGCTCTGTGTTCTGTGAATTCATCTCACAGAGTTACATCTTTCCCTTCAAGAAGCCTTTCGCTAAGGCTGTTCTTGTGGAATTGGCAAAGGGATATTTGGAATCCCATCGAGGGCTATTTTGAAAAAGGAAATATCTTCCGTTCAAAACTGGAAAGAAGCTTTCTGAGAAACTGCTCTGTGTTCTGTTAATTCATCTCACAGAGGTACATCTTTCCCTTCAAGAAGCCATTCGCTAAAGGCTGTTCTTGTGGAATTGGCAAAGGGATATTTGGAAGTCCATAGAGGGCTATGGTGAAAAAGGAAATATCCTCCATACAAAACTGTAATGAAGCTTTCTGAGAAACTGCTCTGTGTTCTGTGAATTCATCTCACAGAGTTACATCTTTCCCTTCAAGAAGCCTTTCGCTAAGGCTGTTCTTGTGGAATTGGCAAAGGGATATTTGGAAGCCGATAGAGGGCTATGGTGAAAAAGGAAATATCTTCCGTTCAAAACTGGAAAGAAGCTTTCTGAGAAACTGCTCTGTGTTCTGTGAATTCATCTCACACAGATACATCTTTCCCTTCAAGAAGCCTTTCGCTAAGGCTGTTCTTGTGGAATTGGCAAAGAGATATTTGGAAGCCCATAGATGGCTATGGTGAAAAAGGAAATATCTTCCGTTCAAAACTGGAAAGAAGCTTTCTGAGAAACTGCTCTGTGTTCTGTGAATTCATATCACAGAGTTACATCTTTCCCTTCAAGAAGCCTTTCGCTAAGGCTGTTCTTGTGGAATTGGCAAAGGGATATTTGGAAGCCCATAGATGACTACGGTGAAAAAGGAAATATCTTCCGTTCAAAACTGGAAAGAAGCTTTCTGAGAAACTGCTCTGTGTTCTGTTAATTCATCTCACAGAGTTACATCTTTCCATTCAAGAATCCTTTCGCTAAGGCTGTTCTTGTGGAATTGGCAAAGGGATATTTGGAAGCCCTTAGAGGGCTATGGTGAAAAAGGAAATATCTTCCGTTCAAAACTGGAAAGAAGCTTTCTGAGAAACTGCTCTGTGTTCTGTGAATTCATCTCACAGAGTTACATCTTTCCCTTCAAGAAGCCTTTCGCTAAGGCTGTTCTTGTGGAATTCGGAAAGTTATATTTGGAAGCCCATAAAGGGTTGTGGTGAAAAAGGAGATATCTTCCATTCAAAACAGGAAAGAACCTTTCTGGGAGACTGCTCTGTGTTCTCTTAATTCATCTCACAGAGTTACATGTTTCCCTTCAAGAAGCCTTTCGCTAAGGCTGTTATTGTGGAATTGGCAAAGGGATATTTGGAAGCCCATAGAGGGCTATGGTGAAAAAGGAAATATCTTCCGTTCAAAACTGGAAAGAAGCTTTCTGAGAGACTGCTCTGTGTTCTGTGAATTCATCTCACAGAGTTACATCTTTCCCTTCAAGAAGCCTTTCGCTAAGGCTGTTCTTGTGGAATTGGCAAAGGGATATTTGGAAGCCCATAGAGGGCTATGGTGAAAAAGGAAATATCTTCCGTTCAAAACTGGAAAGAAGCTTTCTGAGAAACTGCTCTGTGTTCTGTTAATTCATCCCACAGAGTTACATCTTTCCCTTCAAGAAGCCTTACGCTAAGGCTGTTCTTGTGGAATTGGCAAAGGGATATTTGGAAGCCCATAGAGGGCTATGGTGAAAAAGGAAATATCTTCCGTTCAAAACAGGAAAGAAACTTTCTGAGAAACTGCTCTGTGTTCTCTTAATTCATCTCACAGAGTTACATGTTTCCTTTCAAGAAGCCTTTCGCTAAGGCTGTTCTTGTGGAATTGGCAAAGGGATATTTGGAAGCCCATAGAGGGCTATGGTAAAAAAAGAAATATCTTCCATTCAATACTGGAAAGAAGCTCTCTGAGAAACTGCTCTGTGTTCTATGAATTCGTCTCACAGAGTTACATATTTCCCTTCAAGAAGCCTTTCGTTAAGACTGTTCTTGTGGAATTGTCAAAGGGATATTTGGAAGCCCATAGAGGGCTATGGTGAAAAAGGAAATATCTTCCGTTCAAACTGGAAAGAAGCTTTCTGAGAAACTGCTCTGTGTTCTGTTAATTCATCTCACAGAGGTACATCTTTCCCTTCAAGAAGCCATTCGCTAAAGGCTGTTATTGTTGAATTGGCAAAGGGATATTTGGAAGTCCCTAGAGGGCTATGGTGAAAAAGGAAATATCTTCCATTCAAAACTGGAAAGAAGCTTTCTGAGAAACTGCTCTGTGTTCTGTGAATTCATCTCACAGAGTTACATATTTCCCTTCAAGAAGCCTTTCGCTAAGGCTGTTCTTGTGGAATTGGCAAAGGGATATTTGGAAGCCCATAGAGGGCTATGGTGAAAAAGGAAATATCTTCCGTTCAAAACTGGAAAGAAGCTTTCTGAGAAACTGCTCTGTGTTCTCTTAATTCATCTCACAGAGTTACATGTTTCCCTTCAAGACGCCTTTCGCTAAGACTGTTCTTTTGGAATTGGGAAAGGGATATTTGGAAGCCCATAGTGGGCTATGGTGAAAAAGGAAATATCTTCCGTTCAAAACTGGAAAGAAGCTTTCTGAGAGACTGCTCTGTGTTCTGTGAATTCATCTCACAGAGTTACATCTTTCCCTTCAAGAAGCCTTTCGCTAAGGCTGTGATTGTGGAATTGGCAAAGGGATATTTGGAAGCCCATCGAGGGCTATGGTGAAAAAGGAAATATCTTCCGTTCAAAACTGGAAAGAAGCTTTCTGAGAAACTGCTCTGTGTTCTGTTAATTCATCTCACAGAGGTACATCTTTCCCTTCAAGAAGCCATTCGCTAAAGGCTGTTCTTCTGGAATTGGCAAAGGGATATTTGTAAGTCCATAGAGGGCTATGGTGAAAAAGGAAATATCTTCCATACAAAACTGGAAAGAAGCTTTCTGAGAAACTGCTCTGTGTTCTGTGAATTCATCTCACAGAGTTACATCTTTCCCTTCAAGAAGCCTTTCGCTGAGGCTGTTCTCGTGGAATTGGCAAAGGGATATTTGGAAGCCCATAGAGGGCTATGGTGAAAAAGGAAATATCTTCCGTTCAAAACTGGAAAGAAGCTTTCTGAGAAACTACTCTGTGTTCTGTGAATTCATCTCACAGAGTTACATCTTTCCCTTCAAGAAGCCGTTCGCTGAGGCTGTTCTTGTGAAATTGGCAAAGGGATATTTGGAAGCCCTTAGAGGGCTATGGTGAAAAAGGAAATATCTTCCGTTCAAAACTGGAAAGAAGCTTTCTGAGAAACTGCTCTGTGTTCCGTGAATTCATATCACAGAGTTACATCTTTCCCTTCAAGAAGCCTTTCGCTAAGGCTGTTCTTGTGGAATTGGCAAAGGGATATTTGGAAGCCCATAGAGGGCTATGGTGAAAAAGGAAATATCTTCCGTTCAAAACTGGAAAGAAGCTTTCTGAGAAACTGCTCTGTGTTTTGTGAATTCATCCCACAGAGTTACATCTTTCACTTCAAGAAGCCTTACGCTAAGACTGTTCTTGTGGAATTGGCAAAGGGATATTTGGAAGCCCATAGAGGGCTATGGTGAAAAAGGAAATATCTTCCGCTCAAAACTGGAAAGAAGCTTTCTGAGAAACTGCTCTGTGTTCTGCTAATTCATCTCAGAGAGATACATCTTTACCTTCAAGAAGCCTTTCGCTAAGGCTGTTCTTGTGCAATTGGCAAAGGGATATTTGGAAGCCCATAGAGGGCTATGATGAAAAAGGAAATATCTTCCCTTCAAAACAGGAAAGAAGCTTTCTGAGAAACTGCTCTGTGTTCTGTGAATTCATCCCACAGAGTTACATCTTTCCCTTCAAGAAGCCTTTCGTTAAGGCTGTTCTTGTGGAGTTGGCAAAGGGATATTTGGAAGCCCATTGAGGGCTATGGTGAAAAAGGAATTATCTTCCGTTCAAAACTGGAAAGAAGCTTTCTGAGAAACTGCTCTGTGTTCTCTTAATTCATCTCACAGAGTTACATGTTTCCTTTCAAGAAACCTTTCGCTAAGGCTGTTCTTTTGGAATTGGCAAAGGTATATTTGGAAGCCCATAGACGGCTATGGTGAAAAAGGAAATATCTTCCGTTCAAAACTGGAAAGAAGCTTTCTGAGAAACTGCTCTGTGTTCTGTGAATTCATCTCACAGAGTTACATCTTTCCCTTCAATAAGCCTTTCGCTAAGGCTGTTCTTGTGGAATTGGCAAAGGGATATTTGGAAACCCCTAGAGGGCTATGGTGAAAAAGGAAATACATTCCGCTCAAAACTGGAAAGAAGCTTTCTGAGAAACTGCTCCGTTTTCTGTTAATTCATCCCACAGAGTTACATCTTTCCCTTCAAGAAGCCTTTCGTTAAGTCTGTTCTTGTGGAATTGTCAAAGGGATATTTGGAAGCCCATAGAGGGCTATGGTGAAAAAGGAAATATCTTCCATTCAAAACTGGAAAGAAGCTTTCTGAGAAAATGCTCTGTGTTCTGTGAATTCATCTCACAGAGTTACATCTTTCCCTTCAAGAAGCCTTTCGTTGAGGCTGTTCTTGTGGAATTGGCAAAGGGATATTTGGAAGCCCTTAGAGGTCTATGGTGAAAAAGGAAATATCTTCCGTTCAAAACTGGAAAGAAGCTTTCTGAAAAACTGCTCTGTGTTCTGTGAATTCATCTCACAGAGTTACATCTTTCCCTTCAAGAAGCCTTTCGCTAAGGCTGTTCTTGTGGAATTGGCAAAGGTATATTTGGAAGCCCATAGAGGGCTATGTTGAAAAAGGAAATATCTTCCGTTCAAAACTGGAAAGAAGCTTTCTGAGAAACTGCTCTGTGTTCTGTGAATTCATATCACAGAGTTACATCTTTCCCTTCAACAAGCCTTTCGCTAAGGCTGTTCTTGTGGAATTGGCAAAGGGATATTTGGAAGCCCATAGAGGGCTACGGTGAAAAATGAAATATCTTCCGTTCAAAACTGGAAAGAAGCTTTCTGAGAAACTGCTCTGTGTTCTGTTAATTCATCTCACAGAGTTACATCTTTCCATTCAAGAATCCTTTCGCTAAGGCTGTTCTTGTGGAATTGGCAAAGGGATATTTGGAAGCACATAGAGGGTTATGGTGAAAAAGGAAATATCTTCCGTTCAAAACTGGAAAGAAGCTTTCTGAAAGACTGCTCTGTGTTCTGTGAATTCATCTCACAGAGTTACATCTTTCCTTTCATGAAGCCTTTCGCTAAGGCTGTTCTTGTGGAATTGGAAAAGGGATATTTGGAATCCCCTAGAGGGCTATGGAGAATAAGGAAATATATTCCGCTCAAAACTGGAAAGAAGCTTTCTGAGAAACTGCTCCGTGTTCTGTTAATTCATCCCACAAAGTTACATCTTTTCCTTCAAGAAGCCTTTCGTTAAGACTGTTCTTGTTGAATTGTCAAAGGGATATTTGGAAGCCCATAGAGGGCTATGGTGAAAAAGGTAATATCTTCCGTTCCAAACAGGAAAGAAGCTTTCTGAGAAACTGCTCTGTGTTCTCTTAATTCATCTCACAGAGTTACATCTTTCCATTCAAGAATCCTTTCGCTAAGGCTGTTCTTGTGGAATTGGCAAAGGGATATTTGGAAGTCCTTAGAGGGCTATGGTGAAAAAGGAAATACCTTCCGTTCAAAACAGGAAAGAAGCTTTCTGAGAAACTGCTCTGTGTTCTGTGAATTCATCTCACAGAGTTACATCTTTCCCTTCAAGAAGCCTTTCGCTAAGGCTGTTCTTGTGGAATTGGGAAAGTTATATTTGGAAGCCCATAGAGGGCTATGGTGAAAAAGGAAATATCTTCCATTCAAAACAGGAAAGAACCTTTCTGAGAAACTGCTCTGTGTTCTCTTAATTCATCTCACAGAGTTACATGTTTCCCTTCAAGAAGCCTTTCGCTAAGGCTGTTCTTGTGGAATTGGCAAAGTGATATTTGGAAGCCCATAGAGGGTTATGGTGAAAAAGGAAATATCTTCCGTTCAAAACTGGAAAGAAGCTTTCTGAGAGACTGCTCTGTGTTCTGTGAATTCATCTCACAGAGTTACATCTTTCCCTTCAAGAAGCCTTTCGTTGAGGCTGTTCTTGTGGAATTGGCAAAGGGATATTTGGAAGCCCTTAGAGGTCTATGGTGAAAAAGGAAATATCTTCCGTTCAAAACTGGAAAGAAGCTTTCTGAGAAACTGCTCTGTGTTCTGTGAATTCATCTCACAGAGTTACATCTTTCCCTTCAAGAAGCCTTTCGCTAAGGCTGTTCTTGTGGAATTGGCAAAGGGATATTTGGAAGCCCATAGAGGGCTATGGTGAAAAAGGAAATATCTTCCGTTCAAAACTGGAGAGAAGCTTTCTGAGAAACTGCTCTGTGTTCTCTTAATTCATCTCACAGTTACATGTTTCCCTTCAAGAAGCCTTTCGCTAAGTCTGTTCTTGTGGAATTGGCAAAGGGATATTTGGAAGCCCATAGAGGGCTATGGTGAAAAAGGAAATATCTTCCGTTCAAAACTGGAAAGAAGCTTTCTGAGAAACTGCTCTGTGTTCTGTGAATTCATCCCACAGAGTTACATCTTTCATTTCAAGAAGCCTTACGCTAAGGCTGTTCTTGTGGAATAGGCAAAGGGATATTTGGAAGCCCATAGAGGGCTATGGTGAAAAAGGAAATATCTTCCGTTCAAAACAGGAAAGAAGCTTTCCGAGAAACTGCTCTGTGTTCTCCTAATTCATCTCACAGAGTTACAGGTTTCCTTTCAAGAAGCCTTTCGCTAAGGCTGTTCTTGTGGAATTGGCAAAGGGATATTTGGAAGCCCATTGAGGGCTATGGTGAAAAAGGAAATATCTTCCATTCAATACTGGAAAGAAGCTTTCTGAGAAACTGCTCTGTGTTCTGTGAATTCGTCTCACAGAGTTACATCTTTCCCTTCAAGAAGCCTTTCGTTAAGGCTGTTCTTGTGGAATTGGCAAAGGAATATTTGGAAGCCCATACAGGGCTATGGTGAAAAAGGAAATATCTTCCGTTCAAAACTGGAAAGAAGCTTTCTGAGAAACTGCTCTGTGTTCTGTTAATTCATCTCACAGAGACACATCTTTCCCTTCAAGAAGCCATTCGCTAAAGGCTGTTCTTGTGGAATTGGCAAAGGGATATTTGGAAGTCCATAGAGGGCTATGGTGAAAAAGGAAATATCTTCCGTTCAAAACGGGAAAGAAGGTTTCTGAGAAACTGCTCTGTGTTCTGTGAATTCATCTCACAGAGTTACATCTTTCCCTTCAAGAAGCCTTTCGCTAAGGCTGTTCTTGTGGAATTGGCAAAGGGATATTTGGAAGCCCATAGAGGGCTATGGTGAAAAAGGAAATATCTTCCGTTCAAAACTGGAAAAAAGCTTTCTGAGAAACTGCTCTGTGTTCTCTTAATTCATCTCACAGAGTTACATGTTTCCCTTCAAGAAGCCTATCGCTAAGCCTGTTCTTGTGGAATTGGGAAAGGGATATTTGGAAGCCCATAGAGGGCTATGGTGAAAAAGGAAATATCTTCCGTTCAAAACAGGAAAGAAGCTTTCTGAGAGACTGCTCTGTTTTCTGTGAATTCATCTCACAGAGTTACATCTTTCCCTTCAACAAGCCTTTCGCTAAGGCTGTTCTTGTGGAATTGGCAAAGGGATATTTGGAAGCCCATCGAGGGCTATGGTGAAAAAGGAAATATCTTCCATTCAATACTGGAAAGAAGCTTTCTGAGAAACTGCTCTGTGTTCTCTTAATTCATCTCACAGAGTTTCATGTTTCCTTTCAAGAAGTCTTTCCCTAAGGCTGTTCTTGTGGAATTGGCAAAGGGATATTTGGCAGCCCCTAGAGGGCTATGGTGAAAAAGAAAATATCTTCCATTCAATACTGGAAAGAAGCTTTCTGAGAGACTGCTCTATGTTCTGTGAATTCGTCTCACAGAGTTCCATCTTTCCCTTCAAGAAGCCTTTCGCTAAGGCTGTTCTTGTGGAATTGGCAAAGGAATATTTGGAAGCCCATAGAGGGCTATGGTGAAAAAGGAAATATCTTCCGTTCAAAACTGGAAAGAAGCTTTCTGAGAAACTGCTCTGTGTTCTGTGAATTCATCCCACAGAGTTACATGTTTCCCTTCAAGAAGCCTTTCGCTAAGGCTGTTCTTGTGGAATTGGGAAAGGGATATTTGGAAGCCCATAGAGGGCTATGGTGAAAAAGGAAATATCTTCCGTTCAAAACAGGAAGGAAGCTTTCTGAGAGACTGCTCTGTTTTCTGTGAATTCATCTCACAGAGTTACATCTTTCCCTTCAAGAAGCCTTTCGCTAAGGCTGTTCCTGTGGAATTGGCAAAGGGATATTTGGAAGCCCATCGAGGGCTATGGTGAAAAAGGAAATATCTTCCGTTCAAAACTGGAAAGAAGCTTTCTGAGAAACTGCTCTGTGTTCTGTTAATTCATCTCACAGAGGTATATCTTTCCCTTCAAGAAGCCATTCGCTAAAGGCTGTTCTTGTGGAATTGGCAAAGGGATATTTGGAAGCCCATAGAGGGCTATGGTGAAAAAGGAAATATCTTCCATTCAAAACTGGAAAGAAGCTTTCTGAGAAAATGCTCTGTGTTCTGTGAATTCATCTCACATTGTTACATCTTTCCCTTCAAGAAGCCTTTCGTTGAGGCTGTTCTTGTGGAATAGGCAAAGGGATATTTGGAAGCCCTTAGAGGTCTATGGTGAAAAAGGAAATATCTTCCGTTCAAAACTGGAAAGGAGCTTTCTGAGAAACTACTCTGTGTTCTGTGAATTCATCTCACAGAGATACATCTTTCCCTTCAAGAAGCCTTTCGCTAAGGCTGTTCTTGTGGAATTGGCAAAGGGATATTTGGAAGCCCATAGAGGGCTATGGTGAAAAAGGAAATATCTTCCGTTCAAAACTGGAAAGAAGCTTTCTGAGAAACTGCTCTGTGTTCTGTGAATTCATATCACAGAGTTACATCTTTCCCTTCAACAAGCCTTTCGCTAAGGCTGTTCTTGTGGAGTTGGCAAAGGGATATTTGGAAGCCCATAGAGGGCTACGGTGAAAAATGAAATATCTTCCGTTCAAAACTGGAAAGAAGCTTTCTGAGAAACTGCTCTGTGTTCTGTTAATTCATCTCACAGAGTTACATCTTTCCATTCAAGAATCCTTTCGCTAAGGCTGTTCTTGTGGAATTGGCAAAGGGATATTTGGAAGCCCATAGAGGGTTATGGTGAAAAAGGAAATATCTTCCGTTCAAAACTGGAAAGAAGCTTTCTGAAAGACTGCTCTGTGTTCTGTGAATTCATCTCACAGAGTTACATCTTTCCTTTCAAGAAGCCTTTCTCTAAGGCTGTTCTTGTGGAATTGGCAAAGGGATATTTGGAATCCCCTAGAGGGCTATGGAGAAAAAGGAAATATATTCCGCTCAAAACTGGAAAGAAGCTTTCTGAGAAACTGCTCCGTGTTCTGTTAATTCATCCCACAAAGTTACATCTTTTCCTTCAAGAAGCCTTTCGTTAAGACTGTTCTTGTTTAATTGTCAAAGGGATATTTGGAAGCCCATAGAGGGCTATGGTGAAAAAGGTAATATCTTCCGTTCAAAACAGGAAAGAAGGTTTCTGAGAAACTGCTTTGTGTTCTCTTAATTCATCTCACAGAGTTACATCTTTCCATTCAAGAATCCTTTCGCTAAGGCTGTTCTTGTGGAATTGGCAAAGGGATATTTGGAAGCCCTTAGAGGGCTATGGTGAAAAAGGAAATATCTTCCGTTCAAAACTGGAAAGAAGCTTTCTGAGAAACTGCTCTGTGTTCTGTGAATTCATCTCACAGAGTTACATCTTTCCCTTCAAGAAGCCTTTCGCTAAGGCTGTTCTTGTGGAATTGGGAAAGTTATATTTGGAAGCCCATAAAGGGTTATGGTGAAAAAGGAAATATCTTCCATTCAAACAGGAAAGAAGCTTTCTGAGAAACTGCTCTGTGTTCTGTGAATTCATCTCACAGAGTTACATCTTTCCCTTCAAGAAGCCTTTCGCTAAGGCTGTGCTTGTGGAATTGGCAAAGGGATATTTGGAATCCCCTAGAGGGCTATGGTGAAAAAGGAAATATATTCCGCTCAAAACTAAAAAGAAGCTTTCTGAGAAACTGCTCCGTGTTCTGTTAATTCATCCCTCAAAGTTACATCTTTCCCTTCAAGAAGCCTTTCGTTAAGATTGTTCTTGTGGAATTGTCAACGGGATATTTGGAAGCCCATAGAGGGCTATGGTGAAAAAGGTAATATCTTCCGTTCAAAACAGGAAAGAAGCTTTCTGAGAAACTGCTCTGTGTTCTCTTAATTCATCTCACAGAGTTACATGTTTCCTTTCAAGAAGTCTTTCGCTAAGGCTGTTCTTGTGGAATTGGCAAAGGGATATTTGGCAGCCCATAGAGGGCTATGGTGAAAAAGGAAATATCTTCCATTCAATACTGGAAAGAAGCTTTCTGAGAAACTGCTCTATGTTCTGTGAATTCGTCTCACAGAGTTCCATCTTTCCCTTCAAGAAGCCTTTCGCTAAGGCTGTTCTTGTGGAATTGGCAAAGGAATATTTGGAAGCCCATAGAGGGCTATGGTGAAAAAGGAAATATCTTCCGTTCAAAACTGGAAAGAAGCTTTCTGAGAAACTGTTCTGTGTTCTGTGAATTCATCCCACAGAGTTACATCTTTCCCTTCAAGAAGAATTTCGCTAAGTCTGTTTTTGTGGAATTGGCAAAGGGATATTTGGAAGCCCATAGAGGGCTATGGTGAAAAAGGAAATATCTTATGTTCAAAACAGGAAAGAAGCTTTCTGAGAAACTGCTCTGTGTTCTCTTAATTCATCTCACACAGTTACATGTTTCCTTTAAAGAAGCCTTTCGCTAAGACTGTTCTTGTGGAATTGGCAAAGGGATATTTGGAAGCCCATAGAGGGATATGGTGAAAAAGGAAGTATCTTCCGTTCAAAACTGGAAAGAAGCTTTCTGAGACACTGCTCTGTGTTCTGTGAATTCGTCTCACAGAGTTACATCTTTCCCTTCAAGAAGCCTTTCGTTAAGGCTGTTCTTGTGGAATTGGCAAAGGGATATTTGGATGCCCATAGAGGGCTATGTTGAAAAAGGAAATATCTTCCATTCAAAACTGGAAAGAAGCTTTCTGAGAAACTGCTCTGTGTTCTGTGAATTCATCTCACAGAGTTACATCTTGCCCTTCATGAAGCCTTTCGCTAAGGCTGTTCTTGTGGAATTGGCAAAGGGATATTTGGAAGCCCAAAGAGGGCTATGGTGAAAAAGGAAATATCTTCCGTTCAAAACTGGAAACAAGGTTTCTGAGAAACTTCTCTGTGTTCTCTTAATTCATCTCACAGAGTTACATGTTTCCCTTCAAGAAGCCTTTCGCTAAGGCTGTTCTTGTGGAATTGGGAAAGGGATATTTGGAAGCCCATAGAGGGCTATGGTGAAAAAGGAAATATCTTCCGTTCAAAACAGGAAGGAAGCTTTCTGAGAGACTGCTCTGTTTTCTGTGAATTCATCTCACAGAGTTACATCTTTCCCTTCAAGAAGCCTTTCGCTAAGGCTGTGCTTGTGGAATTGGCAAAGGGATATTTGGAATCCCCTAGAGGGCTATGGTGAAAAAGGAAATATATTCCGCTCAAAACTGGAAAGAAGCTTTCTGAGAAACTGCTCTGTGTTCTGTGAATTCATATCACAGAGTTACATCTTTCCCTTCAACAAGCCTTTCGCTAAGGCTGTTCTTGTGGAATTGGCAAAGGGATATTTGGAAGCCCATAGAGGGCTATGGTGAAAAATGAAATATCTTCCGTTCAAAACTGGAAAGAAGCTTTCTGAGAAACTGCTCTGTGTTCTGTTAATTCATCTCACAGAGTTACATCTTTCCATTCAAGAATCCTTTCGCTAAGGCTGTTCTTGTGGAATTGGCAAAGGGATATTTGGAAGCCCATAGAGAGTTATGGTGAAAAAGGAAATATCTTCCGTTCAAAATTGGAAAGAAGCTTTCTGAAAGACTGCTCTGTGTTCTGTGAATTCATCTCACAGAGTTACATCTTTCCTTTCAAGAAGCCTTTCGCTAAGGCTGTTCTTGTGGAATTGGCAAAGGGATATTTGGAATCCCCTAGAGGGCTATGGAGAAAAAGGAAATATATTCCGCTCAAAACTGGAAAGAAGCTTTCTGAGAAACTGCTCCGTGTTCTGTTAATTCATCCCACAAAGTTACATCTTTTCCTTCAAGAAGCCTTTCGTTAAGACTGTTCTTGTTGAATTGTCAAAGGGATATTTGGAAGCCCATAGAGGGCTATGGTGAAAAAGGTAATATCTTCCATTCAAAACAGGAAAGAAGCTTTCTGAGAAACTGCTCTGTGTTCTCTTAATTCATCTCACAGAGTTACATCTTTCCATTCAAGAATCCTTTCGCTAAGGCTGTTCTTGTGGAATTGGCAAAGGGATATTTGGAAGCCCTTAGAGGGCTATGGTGAAAAAGGAAATATCTTCCGTTCAAAACTGGAAAGAAGCTTTCTGAGAAACTGCTCTGTGTTCTGTGAATTCATCTCACAGAGTTACATCTTTCCCTTCAAGAAGCCTTTCGCTAAGGCTGTTCTTGTGGAATTGGGAAAGTTATATTTGGAAGCCCATAAAGGGTTATGGTGAAAAAGGAAATATCTTCCATTCAAACAGGAAAGAAGCTTTCTGAGAAACTGCTCTGTGTTCTGTGAATTCATCTCACAGAGTTACATCTTTCCCTTCAAGAAGCCTTTCGCTAAGGCTGTGCTTGTGGAATTGGCAAAGGGATATTTGGAATCCCCTAGAGGGCTATGGTGAAAAAGGAAATATATTCCGCTCAAAACTGGAAAGAAGCTTTCTGAGAAACTGCTCGGTGTTCTGTTAATTCATCCCACAAAGTTACATATTTCCCTTCAAGAAACCTTTCGTTAAGATTGTTCTTGTGGAATTGTCAAAGGGATATTTGGAAGCCCATAGAGGGCTATGGTGAAAAAGGTAATATCTTCCGTTCAAAACAGGAAAGAAGCTTTCTGAGAAACTGCTCTGTGTTCTCTTAATTCATCTCACAGAGTTACATGTTTCCTTTCAAGAAGTCTTTCGCTAAGGCTGTTCTTGTGGAATTGGCAAAGGGATATTTGGCAGCCCATAGAGGGCTATGGTGAAAAAGGAAATGTCTTCCATTCAATACTAGAAAGAAGCTTTCTGAGAAACTGCTCTGTGTTCTGTGAATTCGTCTCACAGAGTTCCATCTTTCCCTTCAAGAAGCCTTTCGCTAAGGCTGTTCTTGTGGAATTGGCAAAGGAATATTTGGAAGCCCATAGAGGGCTATGGTGAAAAAGGAAATATCTTCCGTTCAAAACTGGAAAGAAGCTTTCTGAGAAACTGCTGTGTGTTCTGTGAATTCATCCCACAGTGTCACATATTTCCGTTCAAGAAGCCTTTCGCTAAGGCTGTTCTTGTGGAATTGGGAAAGTTATATTTGGAAGCACATAAAGGGTTATGGTGAAAAAGGAAATAACTTCCATTCAAAACAGGAAAGAAGCTTTCCGAGAAACTGCTCTGTCTTCTCTTAATTCATCTCACAGAGTTACATGTTTCCCTTCAAGAAGCCTTTCGCTAAGGCTGTTCTTGTGGAATTGGCAAAGGGATATTTGGAAGCCCTTAGAGGGCTATGGTGAAAAAGGTAATATCTTCCGTTCAAAACAGGAAAGAAGCTTTCTGAGAAACTGCTCTGTGTTCTGTGAATTCATATCACAGAATTATATCTTTCAATTCAAGAAGCCTTTCGCTAAGGCTGTTCTTGTGGAATTGGCAAAGGGATATTTGGAAGCCCATAGAGGGCTACGGTGAAGAAGGAAATATCTTCCGTTCAAAACTGGAAAGAAGATTTCTGAGAAACTGCTCTGTGTTCTGTTAATTCATCTCACAGAGTTACATCTTTCCATTCAAGAAGCCTTTCGCTAAGGCTGTTCTTGTGGAATTCGGAAAGTTATATTTGGAAGCCCATAAAGGGTTGTGGTGAAAAAGGAGATATCTTCCATTCAAAACAGGAAAGAACCTTTCTGGGAGACTGCTCTGTGTTCTCTTAATTCATCTCACAGAGTTACATGTTTCCCTTCAAGAAGCCTTTCGCTAAGGCTGTTATTGTGGAATTGGCAAAGGGATATTTGGAAGCCCATAGAGGGCTATGGTGAAAAAGGAAATATCTTCCGTTCAAAACTGGAAAGAAGCTTTCTGAGAGACTGCTCTGTGTTCTGTGAATTCATCTCACAGAGTTACATCTTTCCCTTCAAGAAGCCTTTCGCTAAGGCTGTTCTTGTGGAATTGGCAAAGGGATATTTGGAAGCCCATAGAGGGCTATGGTGAAAAAGGAAATATCTTCCGTTCAAAACTGGAAAGAAGCTTTCTGAGAAACTGCTCTGTGTTCTGTTAATTCATCCCACAGAGTTACATCTTTCCCTTCAAGAAGCCTTACGCTAAGGCTGTTCTTGTGGAATTGGCAAAGGGATATTTGGAAGCCCATAGAGGGCTATGGTGAAAAAGGAAATATCTTCCGTTCAAAACAGGAAAGAAGCTTTCTGAGAAACTGCTCTGTGTTCTCTTAATTCATCTCACACAGTTACATGTTTCCTTTAAAGAAGCCTTTCGCTAAGGCTGTTCTTGTGGAATTGGCAAAGGGATATTTGGAAGCCCATAGAGGGATATGGTGAAAAAGGAAGTATCTTCCGTTCAAAACTGGAAAGAAGCTTTCTGAGACACTGCTCTGTGTTCTGTGAATTCGTCTCACAGAGTTACATCTTTCCCTTCAAGAAGCCTTTCGTTAAGGCTGTTCTTGTGGAATTGGCAAAGGGATATTTGGATGCCCATAGAGGGCTATGTTGAAAAAGGAAATATCTTCCATTCAAAACTGGAAAGAAGCTTTCTGAGAAACTGCTCTGTGTTCTGTGAATTCATCTCACAGAGTTACATCTTGCCCTTCATGAAGCCTTTCGCTAAGGCTGTTCTTGTGGAATTGGCAAAGGGATATTTGGAAGCCCATAGAGGGCTATGGTGAAAAAGGAAATATCTTCCGTTCAAAACTGGAAACAAGGTTTCTGAGAAACTTCTCTGTGTTCTCTTAATTCATCTCACAGAGTTACATGTTTCCCTTCAAGAAGCCTTTCGCTAAGGCTGTTCTTGTGGAATTGGGAAAGGGATATTTGGAAGCCCATAGAGGGCTATGGTGAAAAAGGAAATATCTTCCGTTCAAAACAGGAAGGAAGCTTTCTGAGAGACTGCTCTGTTTTCTGTGAATTCATCTCACAGAGTTACATCTTTCCCTTCAAGAAGCCTTTCGCTAAGGCTGTGCTTGTGGAATTGGCAAAGGGATATTTGGAATCCCCTAGAGGGCTATGGTGAAAAAGGAAATATATTCCGCTCAAAACTGGAAAGAAGCTTTCTGAGAAACTGCTCTGTGTTCTGTGAATTCATATCACAGAGTTACATCTTTCCCTTCAACAAGCCTTTCGCTAAGGCTGTTCTTGTGGAATTGGCAAAGGGATATTTGGAAGCCCATAGAGGGCTATGGTGAAAAATGAAATATCTTCCGTTCAAAACTGGAAAGAAGCTTTCTGAGAAACTGCTCTGTGTTCTGTTAATTCATCTCACAGAGTTACATCTTTCCATTCAAGAATCCTTTCGCTAAGGCTGTTCTTGTGGAATTGGCAAAGGGATATTTGGAAGCCCATAGAGAGTTATGGTGAAAAAGGAAATATCTTCCGTTCAACATTGGAAAGAAGCTTTCTGAAAGACTGCTCTGTGTTCTGTGAATTCATCTCACAGAGTTACATCTTTCCTTTCAAGAAGCCTTTCGCTAAGGCTGTTCTTGTGGAATTGGCAAAGGGATATTTGGAATCCCCTAGAGGGCTATGGAGAAAAAGGAAATATATTCCGCTCAAAACTGGAAAGAAGCTTTCTGAGAAACTGCTCCGTGTTCTGTTAATTCATCCCACAAAGTTACATCTTTTCCTTCAAGAAGCCTTTCGTTAAGACTGTTCTTGTTGAATTGTCAAAGGGATATTTGGAAGCCCATAGAGGGCTATGGTGAAAAAGGTAATATCTTCCATTCAAAACAGGAAAGAAGCTTTCTGAGAAACTGCTCTGTGTTCTCTTAATTCATCTCACAGAGTTACATCTTTCCATTCAAGAATCCTTTCGCTAAGGCTGTTCTTGTGGAATTGGCAAAGGGATATTTGGAAGCCCTTAGAGGGCTATGGTGAAAAAGGAAATATCTTCCGTTCAAAACTGGAAAGAAGCTTTCTGAGAAACTGCTCTGTGTTCTGTGAATTCATCTCACAGAGTTACATCTTTCCCTTCAAGAAGCCTTTCGCTAAGGCTGTTCTTGTGGAATTGGGAAAGTTATATTTGGAAGCCCATAAAGGGTTATGGTGAAAAAGGAAATATCTTCCATTCAAACAGGAAAGAAGCTTTCTGAGAAACTGCTCTGTGTTCTGTGAATTCATCTCACAGAGTTACATCTTTCCCTTCAAGAAGCCTTTCGCTAAGGCTGTGCTTGTGGAATTGGCAAAGGGATATTTGGAATCCCCTAGAGGGCTATGGTGAAAAAGGAAATATATTCCGCTCAAAACTGGAAAGAAGCTTTCTGAGAAACTGCTCGGTGTTCTGTTAATTCATCCCACAAAGTTACATATTTCCCTTCAAGAAACCTTTCGTTAAGATTGTTCTTGTGGAATTGTCAAAGGGATATTTGGAAGCCCATAGAGGGCTATGGTGAAAAAGGTAATATCTTCCGTTCAAAACAGGAAAGAAGCTTTCTGAGAAACTGCTCTGTGTTCTCTTAATTCATCTCACAGAGTTACATGTTTCCTTTCAAGAAGTCTTTCGCTAAGGCTGTTCTTGTGGAATTGGCAAAGGGATATTTGGCAGCCCATAGAGGGCTATGGTGAAAAAGGAAATGTCTTCCATTCAATACTAGAAAGAAGCTTTCTGAGAAACTGCTCTGTGTTCTGTGAATTCGTCTCACAGAGTTCCATCTTTCCCTTCAAGAAGCCTTTCGCTAAGGCTGTTCTTGTGGAATTGGCAAAGGAATATTTGGAAGCCCATAGAGGGCTATGGTGAAAAAGGAAATATCTTCCGTTCAAAACTGGAAAGAAGCTTTCTGAGAAACTGCTGTGTGTTCTGTGAATTCATCCCACAGTGTTACATATTTCCGTTCAAGAAGCCTTTCGCTAAGGCTGTTCTTGTGGAATTGGGAAAGTTATATTTGGAAGCACATAAAGGGTTATGGTGAAAAAGGAAATAACTTCCATTCAAAACAGGAAAGAAGCTTTCCGAGAAACTGCTCTGTCTTCTCTTAATTCATCTCACAGAGTTACATGTTTCCCTTCAAGAAGCCTTTCGCTAAGGCTGTTCTTGTGGAATTGGCAAAGGGATATTTGGAAGCCCTTAGAGGGCTATGGTGAAAAAGGTAATATCTTCCGTTCAAAACAGGAAAGAAGCTTTCTGAGAAACTGCTCTGTGTTCTGTGAATTCATATCACAGAATTATATCTTTCCCTTCAAGAAGCCTTTCGCTAAGGCTGTTCTTGTGGAATTGGCAAAGGGATATTTGGAAGCCCATAGAGGGCTACGGTGAAGAAGGAAATATCTTCAGTTCAAAACTGGAAAGAAGATTTCTGAGAAACTGCTCTGTGTTCTGTTAATTCATCTCACAGAGTTACATCTTTCCATTCAAGAAGCCTTTCGCTAAGGCTGTTCTTGTGGAATTCGGAAAGTTATATTTGGAAGCCCATAAAGGGTTGTGGTGAAAAAGGAGATATCTTCCATTCAAAACAGGAAAGAACCTTTCTGGGAGACTGCTCTGTGTTCTCTTAATTCATCTCACAGAGTTACATGTTTCCCTTCAAGAAGCCTTTCGCTAAGGCTGTTATTGTGGAATTGGCAAAGGGATATTTGGAAGCCCATAGAGGGCTATGGTGAAAAAGGAAATATCTTCCGTTCAAAACTGGAAAGAAGCTTTCTGAGAGACTGCTCTGTGTTCTGTGAATTCATCTCACAGAGTTACATCTTTCCCTTCAAGAAGCCTTTCGCTAAGGCTGTTCTTGTGGAATTGGCAAAGGGATATTTGGAAGCCCATAGAGGGCTATGGTGAAAAAGGAAATATCTTCCGTTCAAAACTGGAAAGAAGCTTTCTGAGAAACTGCTCTGTGTTCTGTTAATTCATCCCACAGAGTTACATCTTTCCCTTCAAGAAGCCTTACGCTAAGGCTGTTCTTGTGGAATTGGCAAAGGGATATTTGGAAGCCCATAGAGGGCTATGGTGAAAAAGGAAATATCTTCCGTTCAAAACAGGAAAGAAACTTTCTGAGAAACTGCTCTGTGTTCTCTTAATTCATCTCACAGAGTTACATGTTTCCTTTCAAGAAGCCTTTCGCTAAGGCTGTTCTTGTGGAATTGGCAAAGGGATATTTGGAAGCCCATAGAGGGCTATGGTAAAAAAAGAAATATCTTCCATTCAATACTGGAAAGAAGCTCTCTGAGAAACTGCTCTGTGTTCTATGAATTCGTCTCACAGAGTTACATATTTCCCTTCAAGAAGCCTTTCGTTAAGACTGTTCTTGTGGAATTGTCAAAGGGATATTTGGAAGCCCATAGAGGGCTATGGTGAAAAAGGAAATATCTTCCGTTCAAACTGGAAAGAAGCTTTCTGAGAAACTGCTCTGTGTTCTGTTAATTCATCTCACAGAGGTACATCTTTCCCTTCAAGAAGCCATTCGCTAAAGGCTGTTATTGTTGAATTGGCAAAGGGATATTTGGAAGTCCCTAGAGGGCTATGGTGAAAAAGGAAATATCTTCCATTCAAAACTGGAAAGAAGCTTTCTGAGAAACTGCTCTGTGTTCTGTGAATTCATCTCACAGAGTTACATATTTCCCTTCAAGAAGCCTTTCGCTAAGGCTGTTCTTGTGGAATTGGCAAAGGGATATTTGGAAGCCCATAGAGGGCTATGGTGAAAAAGGAAATATCTTCCGTTCAAAACTGGAAAGAAGCTTTCTGAGAAACTGCTCTGTGTTCTCTTAATTCATCTCACAGAGTTACATGTTTCCCTTCAAGACGCCTTTCGCTAAGGCTGTTCTTTTGGAATTGGGAAAGGGATATTTGGAAGCCCATAGTGGGCTATGGTGAAAAAGGAAATATCTTCCGTTCAAAACTGGAAAGAAGCTTTCTGAGAGACTGCTCTGTGTTCTGTGAATTCATCTCACAGAGTTACATCTTTCCCTTCAAGAAGCCTTTCGCTAAGGCTGTGATTGTGGAATTGGCAAAGGGATATTTGGAAGCCCATCGAGGGCTATGATGAAAAAGGAAATATCTTCCGTTCAAAACTGGAAAGAAGGTTTCTGAGAAACTGCTCTGTGTTCTGTTAATTCATCTCACAGAGGTACATCTTTCCCTTCAAGAAGCCATTCGCTAAAGGCTGTTCTTCTGGAATTGGCAAAGGGATATTTGTAAGTCCATAGAGGGCTATGGTGAAAAAGGAAATATCTTCCATACAAAACTGGAAAGAAGCTTTCTGAGAAACTGCTCTGTGTTCTGTGAATTCATCTCACAGAGTTACATCTTTCCCTTCAAGAAGCCTTTCGCTGAGGCTGTTCTTGTGGAATTGGCAAAGGGATATTTGGAAGCCCATAGAGGGCTATGGTGAAAAAGGAAATATCTTCCGTTCAAAACTGGAAAGAAGCTTTCTGAGAAACTACTCTGTGTTCTGTGAATTCATCTCACAGAGTTACATCTTTCCCTTCAAGAAGCCGTTCGCTGAGGCTGTTCTTGTGAAATTGGCAAAGGGATATTTGGAAGCCCTTAGAGGGCTATGGTGAAAAAGGAAATATCTTCCGTTCAAAACTGGAAAGAAGCTTTCTGAGAAACTGCTCTGTGTTCCGTGAATTCATATCACAGAGTTACATCTTTCCCTTCAAGAAGCCTTTCGCTAAGGCTGTTCTTGTGGAATTGGCAAAGGGATATTTGGAAGCCCATAGAGGGCTATGGTGAAAAAGGAAATATCTTCCGTTCAAAACTGGAAAGAAGCTTTCTGAGAAACTGCTCTGTGTTTTGTGAATTCATCCCACAGAGTTACATCTTTCCCTTCAAGAAGCCTTACGCTAAGACTGTTCTTGTGGAATTGGCAAAGGGATATTTGGAAGCCCATAGAGGGCTATGGTGAAAAAGGAAATATCTTCCGCTCAAAACTGGAAAGAAGCTTTCTGAGAAACTGCTCTGTGTTCTGCTAATTCATCTCAGAGAGATACATCTTTACCTTCAAGAAGCCTTTCGCTAAGGCTGTTCTTGTGCAATTGGCAAAGGGATATTTGGAAGCCCATAGAGGGCTATGATGAAAAAGGAAATATCTTCCCTTCAAAACAGGAAAGAAGCTTTCTGAGAAACTGCTCTGTGTTCTGTGAATTCATCCCACAGAGTTACATCTTTCCCTTCAAGAAGCCTTTCGTTAAGGCTGTTCTTGTGGAGTTGGCAAAGGGATATTTGGAAGCCCATTGAGGGCTATGGTGAAAAAGGAATTATCTTCCGTTCAAAACTGGAAAGAAGCTTTCTGAGAAACTGCTCTGTGTTCTCTTAATTCATCTCACAGAGTTACATGTTTCCTTTCAAGAAACCTTTCGCTAAGGCTGTTCTTTTGGAATTGGCAAAGGTATATTTGGAAGCCCATAGACGGCTATGGTGAAAAAGGAAATATCTTCCGTTCAAAACTGGAAAGAAGCTTTCTGAGAAACTGCTCTGTGTTCTGTGAATTCATCTCACAGAGTTACATCTTTCCCTTCAATAAGCCTTTCGCTAAGGCTGTTCTTGTGGAATTGGCAAAGGGATATTTGGAAACCCCTAGAGGGCTATGGTGAAAAAGGAAATACATTCCGCTCAAAACTGGAAAGAAGCTTTCTGAGAAACTGCTCCGTTTTCTGTTAATTCATCCCACAGAGTTACATCTTTCCCTTCAAGAAGCCTTTCGTTAAGTCTGTTCTTGTGGAATTGTCAAAGGGATATTTGGAAGCCCATAGAGGGCTATGGTGAAAAAGGAAATATCTTCCATTCAAAACTGGAAAGAAGCTTTCTGAGAAAATGCTCTGTGTTCTGTGAATTCATCTCACAGAGTTACATCTTTCCCTTCAAGAAGCCTTTCGTTGAGGCTGTTCTTGTGGAATTGGCAAAGGGATATTTGGAAGCCCTTAGAGGTCTATGGTGAAAAAGGAAATATCTTCCGTTCAAAACTGGAAAGAAGCTTTCTGAGAAACTGCTCTGTGTTCTGTGAATTCATCTCACAGAGTTACATCTTTCCCTTCAAGAAGCCTTTCGCTAAGGCTGTTCTTGTGGAATTGGCAAAGGTATATTTGGAAGCCCATAGAGGGCTATGTTGAAAAAGGAAATATCTTCCGTTCAAAACTGGAAAGAAGCTTTCTGAGAAACTGCTCTGTGTTCTGTGAATTCATATCACAGAGTTACATCTTTCCCTTCAACAAGCCTTTCGCTAAGGCTGTTCTTGTGGAATTGGCAAAGGGATATTTGGAAGCCCATAGAGGGCTACGGTGAAAAATGAAATATCTTCCGTTCAAAACTGGAAAGAAGCTTTCTGAGAAACTGCTCTGTGTTCTGTTAATTCATCTCACAGAGTTACATCTTTCCATTCAAGAATCCTTTCGCTAAGGCTGTTCTTGTGGAATTGGCAAAGGGATATTTGGAAGCACATAGAGGGTTATGGTGAAAAAGGAAATATCTTCCGTTCAAAACTGGAAAGAAGCTTTCTGAAAGACTGCTCTGTGTTCTGTGAATTCATCTCACAGAGTTACATCTTTCCTTTCATGAAGCCTTTCGCTAAGGCTGTTCTTGTGGAATTGGAAAAGGGATATTTGGAATCCCCTAGAGGGCTATGGAGAATAAGGAAATATATTCCGCTCAAAACTGGAAAGAAGCTTTCTGAGAAACTGCTCCGTGTTCTGTTAATTCATCCCACAAAGTTACATCTTTTCCTTCAAGAAGCCTTTCGTTAAGACTGTTCTTGTTGAATTGTCAAAGGGATATTTGGAAGCCCATAGAGGGCTATGGTGAAAAAGGTAATATCTTCCGTTCCAAACAGGAAAGAAGCTTTCTGAGAAACTGCTCTGTGTTCTCTTAATTCATCTCACAGAGTTACATCTTTCCATTCAAGAATCCTTTCGCTAAGGCTGTTCTTGTGGAATTGGCAAAGGGATATTTGGAAGTCCTTAGAGGGCTATGGTGAAAAAGGAAATACCTTCCGTTCAAAACAGGAAAGAAGCTTTCTGAGAAACTGCTCTGTGTTCTGTGAATTCATCTCACAGAGTTACATCTTTCCCTTCAAGAAGCCTTTCGCTAAGGCTGTTCTTGTGGAATTGGGAAAGTTATATTTGGAAGCCCATAGAGGGCTATGGTGAAAAAGGAAATATCTTCCATTCAAAACAGGAAAGAACCTTTCTGAGAAACTGCTCTGTGTTCTCTTAATTCATCTCACAGAGTTACATGTTTCCCTTCAAGAAGCCTTTCGCTAAGGCTGTTCTTGTGGAATTGGCAAAGTGATATTTGGAAGCCCATAGAGGGTTATGGTGAAAAAGGAAATATCTTCCGTTCAAAACTGGAAAGAAGCTTTCTGAGAGACTGCTCTGTGTTCTGTGAATTCGTCTCACAGAGTTACATCTTTCCCTTCAAGAAGCCTTTCGTTGAGGCTGTTCTTGTGGAATTGGCAAAGGGATATTTGGAAGCCCTTAGAGGTCTATGGTGAAAAAGGAAATATCTTCCGTTCAAAACTGGAAAGAAGCTTTCTGAGAAACTGCTCTGTGTTCTGTGAATTCATCTCACAGAGTTACATCTTTCCCTTCAAGAAGCCTTTCGCTAAGGCTGTTCTTGTGGAATTGGCAAAGGGATATTTGGAAGCCCATAGAGGGCTATGGTGAAAAAGGAAATATCTTCCGTTCAAAACTGGAGAGAAGCTTTCTGAGAAACTGCTCTGTGTTCTCTTAATTCATCTCACAGTTACATGTTTCCCTTCAAGAAGCCTTTCGCTAAGGCTGTTCTTGTGGAATTGGCAAAGGGATATTTGGAAGCCCATAGAGGGCTATGGTGAAAAAGGAAATATCTTCCGTTCAAAACAGGAAAGAAGCTTTCTGAGAGACTGCTCTGTTTTCTGTGAATTCATCTCACAGAGTTACATCTTTCCCTTCAACAAGCCTTTCGCTAAGGCTGTTCTTGTGGAATTGGCAAAGGGATATTTGGAAGCCCATCGAGGGTTATGGTGAAAAAGGAAATATCTTCCATTCAATACTGGAAAGAAGCTTTCTGAGAAACTGCTCTGTGTTCTCTTAATTCATCTCACAGAGTTACATGTTTCCTTTCAAGAAGTCTTTCCCTAAGGCTGTTCTTGTGGAATTGGCAAAGGGATATTTGGCAGCCCCTAGAGGGCTATGGTGAAAAAGAAAATATCTTCCATTCAATACTGGAAAGAAGCTTTCTGAGAGACTGCTCTATGTTCTGTGAATTCGTCTCACAGAGTTCCATCTTTCCCTTCAAGAAGCCTTTCGCTAAGGCTGTTCTTGTGGAATTGGCAAAGGAATATTTGGAAGCCCATATAGGGCTATGGTGAAAAAGGAAATATCTTCCGTTCAAAACTGGAAAGAAGCTTTCTGAGAAACTGCTCTGTGTTCTGTGAATTCATCCCACAGAGTTACATGTTTCCCTTCAAGAAGCCTTTCGCTAAGGCTGTTCTTGTGGAATTGGGAAAGGGATATTTGGAAGCCCATAGAGGGCTATGGTGAAAAAGGAAATATCTTCCGTTCAAAACAGGAAGGAAGCTTTCTGAGAGACTGCTCTGTTTTCTGTGAATTCATCTCACAGAGTTACATCTTTCCCTTCAAGAAGCCTTTCGCTAAGGCTGTTCCTGTGGAATTGGCAAAGGGATATTTGGAAGCCCATCGAGGGCTATGGTGAAAAAGGAAATATCTTCCGTTCAAAACTGGAAAGAAGCTTTCTGAGAAACTGCTCTGTGTTCTGTTAATTCATCTCACAGAGGTATATCTTTCCCTTCAAGAAGCCATTCGCTAAAGGCTGTTCTTGTGGAATTGGCAAAGGGATATTTGGAAGCCCATAGAGGGCTATGGTGAAA